>NC_080088.1:24742277-25059360 GCF_950005125.1 Chionomys nivalis
TTTCCCCGGGTTAGGGACCACTAACTGTGCCCTCAGAATGGCTTGTGTTGTTTTTAGCACTCCTGAGGATAGGCAGAACATTCAAAGAAGCAAAGACCTGCTTAGGATTGATATGAGAGGTGTTCAGCATTTAAAGAGCAGAAATATTACTTAAAACTTTTCCACAATTTATGTTTATGAGTTTTGCTGCTTAGAATAAATCACAAAGATAAATAATTTCTAAATGTAAATGAAATCTCTTGAATTTAGTTGGAGGACAAAAATGCTTTGTCCATGACAAATCACAGAAATCTCCTAACTCAAGAGGCATGACCTCTTACCATGCACACAACTGTGGGAAGCTCGTTCTTGGTTTACGTTTTGTCACAGATATTCTTGTCTCATCTTAAAATTTATCAAACACACAATTTCAATGATTTAATGACCTATTTCACAGTCATTGAATTTCATGTGCTTACCAGTGTTTTAGTTACACAAAATACGATGTGTCAGCACTGAGAGAACAGTACTCAGTAGAAAAGATAAGTGTCTATAATATATATAATTTGCTTAGCTTCAACTGTCAATTCCAGTTTTAAAGATGGCGACCGCAATCCATGCAACATGATGCTCTTTCGTTGTACTTTCCAGTGTCCCCTTCTCAATCACTTTCCTCACAGGCATTTTGAAAACTGAAGTACATTTTCAATAGCTTGTAATACCACCTGTTTTCAGCTTATTTTCCTGGATTACCCTTCATTTCCCTATTACTGATTTTCTGACACATGGCTTGTTTTCAGCTGTCACATTGCTCTTTCCTCACACTGGAACGTGAACTCAATGTACACCAGACCCTTTATAATGTTCATTCATTGATACATCTTCAGTGCTTAGGGCGGAAACATTACACAGTTGTTCTAAGTTAATCTTTTAAAGAAAGTCATTTTTTACAATGGATTTACCTAAAAAAAAGTGTGAGTGATCTTGAAAGTAGTGAAACCAACAAGTGACCTGCAAAAGGAGATTACTCCAAGCTAAGCTTCCTTTTTAAGTGAAAACTTTAGAATTCTATTTCGATGATAGCATCTATCAGGTAATGAAGGACAATGATCCTTGATCAGAATGAGGCTCTAGAAGCCACTTACCTCCCTAGTCTTCCTAAACAGGTATTTATACCTACAGTGAGGGGAAAACACACACACACACACAAGTTGAAAGCGATCAGATTTCTTTAGTTGAGATGTCGCTGTGCGGTCAAAGAGATCAGGAGATCTACACCTATCAAGACAAAGTACTCAAAAAAAAAAAAAAAGAATTATTCAGAGAAAACCCAAGAGATCTTCAGAGAACCCTCTCTGAGTAACCAGTCTAGTATGAATTAGTGTATGCTTGTGACAATGTTATTCAATGTTAAAGAGATAGCAACCAGAAAGACTTGGAGGACATCATGATCAGAAACAACACAGCAGAGAGCAGTGCTCAGTGCACTGACAGGATTGGAGAACTCGTGATTCAGGAGAAGAGAGCAGTCAAAAAGGTTTTATGGTATACATTGCCATCAGTGAGCCAATGCCCTCTTCAAAAACTGCCCCCAAAGCTTAAAAACATGACTTGAAAGCGTTCTTCACAGTCCCAGAAACAGAGTCGAATTCCACAACATAGCTTGAGCTGTGTGGATCATGAACCCTGTAAGGAATTCAAAAAGATGTAGGGTCTTACAAAACTCGTAATTTCTGGCAAGCAATCAAGTATTATTAGGCATACCCAGATGCAGGGAAGCAGCTCATAATGAAAATAACAAATTAATTGAATCTGAGCCAGAAGTGTCCTCCGTGTAAAAATAAAGAGACAGGAAAATTAGAAGTTACTATAACTATGTATCACATGATTTAAAAGTTAGATAGAGACATTGAGGATATAAACAATAATTATTTCATATGTGTAGAGATGGAATACAACAAAGTCAGATATGAAAAATGCACTAGTAAAAATACCAGTGTGAAATGGAGACAAGCCATGAGATTGACTAGCTTAAGGACATGGTAATAGGAAGTACTCAAAAGGAAACACAGAAACAATTGTTTTATATGTCAGAAGTTTTATTCATCAAAAAGTGTGGAGCTGGGAAGGTGGTTGGATGGATAAAGTGCCATTTTGCAAGTATGAGTTCTGATCCTGAGTTTAGATTCCTAGCCCAGAGGAGCCTCTGTAGGGTGAGTGTTTCTGGAGGCAGTGGGAGAGGTGGAGGTAGGCAGGTTTCCAGGGGTCTAACCAAACTGATGGTATTTATGTTGCATGGAAGAGCCTGTCTCCAAAAATAAGATGGATTACTGGAGACATGGCTCAGCAACTAAGAGCAGGTACTGTTCTTACAAAGTAACAGAGTCCAGTTCCTAGCACATGTATCAGTGGGCTCACAACAACATCTAGCTCCAGATCCAGTGAGGTCTAAGGCCTCTGAATTCTGAGTGCCCCTACACATATGTGTAATAACCATATAGAGACATAATGGTTTAAATCTAAAATAATAATAAACTGAGAATAACACAAAGAGACTCAATGACAACCTCTAGTTTCCACAGCTACACAAACAGGCATACATACACACAGACACACACAGACAGACACACACACACATGCATGCACAAACACACAGAATGCGTTATCCAAAGACATTTTGTATTTTCTTGTTTTGTGTGTGTATGTGTGTTTGTGTGCATGTATACATTCTTTGCACATGGTTACATGTTTAATAAAGACAATTTTATTTAAGGTTTATCAAGTACTGGCCAGGTGGTGGTGGCACATGCCTTTAATCCTAGCACTTGGGAGGTAGAGGCAGGTAAATCTCTGAGGTCAGCCTGGTCTGCAGAGTGCACGCCAAACAGCCATGGCTACACAGAGAAATGCTATATAAATAAATAAATAAATAAATAAATAAATAAATAAGTACAAGTACTTTGACCTTAATTATTGCTGTGTTTTTAATTTTCTTAGTCAGTCACTTACTCTTGTTCCTTTTACTAGACAGTCTTCTTTCATGTAGTTCACCTGTACACATACATGTATAAGACTTATGTATATATAATCTAGGATGCATAATTTAGAGAAAAATGTGATATTTGGCTTTTTGAGTCTGACTTAATTTACTTAGTATGGTTGCCTTTAGTTGTATCCATTTTCCAGAAAATGACATAATTTCATTTTTCTGTATTTAACTAAAACTCTAGCATATAGGTATATCCCATTTTAAAAATGCCCAAAGCAATACCAATTTCAAACATTTAAACATCCTAATTATGTGTTAACTGCTGATAAAAAAGAGAAAATAAATATAAAAATATTTTAAGAAATTCAAATTTTACAAAAACTATAAGCCCACAGGTCAAAAATCCTCAAATAGATAAAATACAAATTAAAAACACATGGCATATTATAATAAAATTATTCAAAACTAGTTGTGGAAATAAAAATTATAGACACATCAAAACAAAAAGACGAGTTACACATACAGGCAAAATAGAAGGACATGATGAAATTGAAGATACTGGGAGGCAACAATTTTATGTAAAAAAATACTGTCAACTTAGAAGTATAAGTCTCAAAAGATATATTATAACCAGAAAAAAATAGCTTCGAAGTATAGGAAGCAAAAATTAACAAGTATCGAAGAAAATTAATCCATAATCAAGATGGGTTGTTTTAATATTATTATAAGTAATTGTCAGAATAAGATGACAAAAATTAGCAATGATAGTAAAGACAGAACACTGACAGTCAGATTTATCTAGCTGACATTTATATAATAACTGGTCTTATGAGAGCCAGTGCATACAAAGCAATAACAATGTCGCTTATATTCAGGGTCAACAGCAATGTATCATTAAATGTAGCATGACTGAAATAATGTAAGTTCAACCACTACAACTGAATTAAACAAGAGATCAAAATGAGGAGCTGGAGAGATGGCTCAGCAGCTAAGAGCACTGATCTTCCAGAGGCCCTGACGACAGTTTCCAGGAACCACACAGTGGCTCACAACCATCTCGAACAGCATCTGATGCCCTTTTCTGGTGGACAGACATGTACGCCAAAAGTCACCCATATACATAATACATAAACAAATATTTTTTTAAAGAAATAGAAATCAAAGGAAGATTTTCTTCAAAATATCTCAACATTTTGAAAATAAACATTCATACATAGCCCATGGTCTAAAATAAATAAATAAATGAATAAATCAAGGGGATGGATGATAAATTATTCTGAATTAAACAGACCAAAAATCAATCAGAATCTTTTTTTTATGGTGAAAAAGTGTATATTTAGAGTCAGCCAGCTGGGCTCAGTTTAGATGATTCCAATTTTGTTGGCAACATCCAGAGCATCATAATCAGGAGCCAACCGAACATATGCCTTCTTCTCTCTGTCTGGCCTTATGAGGGTGTTGACTTTGGCCACGTCGATGTCATAGAGTTTCTTCACAGCCTGTTTGATCTGGTGCTTGTTGGCCTTGACGTCCACAATGAACACAAGTGTGTTGTTGTCTTCTATCTTCTTCATGGCTGACTCGGTGGTCAGGGGGAATTTGATGATGGCATAGTGGTCAAGCTTGTTCTTCCTGGGCGCGCTCTTCCGGGGGTATTTAGGCTGCCTTCATAGCCGCAGGGTCTTGGGCCGCCGAAAGGTTGGCGATGTGCGGATCTTTTTGTGGCTGTGGACGCCTTTCAGTACTGCCTTCTTGGCTTTCAAGGCCTTCGCTTTAGCTTCGGCTTTGGGAGGGGCAGGAGCTTCCTTTTTCACTTTAGGCGCCATCTTGAAGAAAAGCATCAATCAGAATCTTTACATGCTTCTGAAACAGTAGATAGAAAGGGTTTACAGAGATAAAAAAAAAAAAAAAACCCACACGAAAAATAAAACTAAGTGACTTTAACTTCCACACTAAAATCTTTCAAAAGGGTATTTCATTTACTGTATTTTAATTAAAATATAATTACATTCCCCTTCTGGTTCCTTCCCGCAGTACCTCCAATGTCCCCTCCCTCCAGTCTGTCCCATGTACCACTCACTTTTTTCCCATTATCCTCTCAAACTGATCACCTCTTATTCTTGGATTATTATTGTTACACAGAAAGAGAGATGCACAAAAAAGGAAATACAGCATGCTTAGTCCAGCGTGTGTATGAGTGCATGAGTGTGTGTGTGTGTGTGTGTGTGTGTGTGTGTGTGTGTGTGGTGTATGAATGACTCAGGGGTGGACCAGTTTGTATTGGTTTCTAAGTAGGCGGGTCATTCTTGCAAGAGGGTAATCCCCCTCTTTCAGCAATATAAATAACTAAGAAATGCCCCAGAAAGCATTCATTACCCTGCACTATTAGGGAAATGCGAATTAAAATAACTTTGAGAGTTCGAGTCACCCCAGCCAGAATGACTGAAATCAACAAAACAGCTGACAGCAAATGCTGGCTGGAGTGTGGGGGAAGGGAAACTGGGGCTGCCACTCTGCAAATCAGTATAGAGAGAATCCTCAAAAAGCTAAAAATAAATTTACCAAATGATCCTATACCACTCCTTAGCCTATGTCCAAAGGACTCAACATCCAACACCACAGATTCTTGCTCAGTTCAGTGCTACCCTATTCACAATGGTGGGAATAGAAAGAACCTAACCGTCCTTCAGCAGATAATGGATAGTGAAAATGTGGTACATATGCACAATGGAATACTATTCAGATGTAAGTGAAATTTACAGCTAAATGGACGGAACTTGAAAAATTATATTGAGTAAGGTAACAGGCTCTGGAAGACAGGTGTCTCATGTTCTCCCTCATCTGTGGCTTTTTGCTCCAAATATTCAACTGGAAGTGTAGCTCTCACCCTCTCACCAGTGAAGTGAGTCTATGCAGCAAATGGAGACCATTACTGAACATCAAAACTGGACACAAGGCAGGGAATATCAATGGGTCATGGTGAGCTCAGCGCCAACGGCTATGTCTTCAACACAGCTCAAGCAGCTAAAGCTCAGGAAACAACTTAAAAGAGGGAGTGGTTTTAAGAGCCAGAGGATCAGGAAGTCTGCTTGCATCTCCTAGAAATGAGGCCCGAACAAAGACAATATTAATAAACGTGTTAACACAGAAGGGAGGCAATCCAGAGAAGTACCACACCTAAGCTGAGAAGCGTAGGTACATTCATATCATCTCTGAAAGCAAACCAGACTGGACATGGTGGAGCACACCTTTAATCTCAGCACTTCAGAAGCAGAGGCAGGCCGATCTCTGGTTAAAGGTGACCAAGGTCTACAACCAGGACTACACAGAGAAACCCTGTTTTAAAAGAGACAAAAAAAAAAAAAGTTAGGAAGAAAGGAAAATTACCATTAGTGCGAGAAGTAGTCAAATGAAAGATGGAGAGAAGAAGGGAAGTCCAAGCTGTTAATAGTAGAACACATGTCCAGGAATCCTGAAACTCTGCATTCCAGCCCCAGCTCCGAATAAATAAATAAACAAACAAACAAATAAATCAATAAATAAATAAATAGCAAGGACAGAAACGTGCTTGAAGAGGACAGAGAAGCATAAAGGAGGACCAAAAAAAGAAAAAAAAAAGTCAATTCTCTGAAATCACTAATAAAATGCATAATCTTCTCCTATACTTACAGAATAAAAAATGACAGAAATCATGAATTAACAGTATCAGAAATGGAGTATTTGCATCCCTGTAGAGAATGATATAAAATAGAACTTTTAAAAGTTGCTCTTCTATTCCTATTAAGGTGATGTTTAATATCCCTAAATTGGAGAACATCAAGTAATCAGTGGCGATACAAAGAATATCAGTGGTCAGCCACAGCAGAAGGGAGTGTGATAGGGAATGGCAGCATGACGGTGCTTTCCAGAGTTCACCTTTGCACCTGAGACTAGCTAAACTTGGTGTATAACATGGGTGATTCACTGCTCAAGGTTTTAAATAGTAAAAAAAAGGGGACATGACTATTTCAAAACCTATTATCAATATTAGTGGCTCTACATAGTATCTTAATATATAAACCATACATGAAGTAAAATCCATTTTAATGTATAAAATTCCCTTATAAACTCATAGAAAAAGCATAGAGCAAAATTGCAAATGTCCAAAAGTTATAAAGAAGTGATTCACCAAAAGAGACAGAAATGGTCAAGAAAAAGAAAAATAGGGAAAAAATCAGCTGTGTTTTAGGCTTTCAATTGTATATTATATGATACTGTCAGAACTGGGGGGGGGTGCTAGGATGAGGGAGTTAAGTAAGTCTGGGGTACAGTGTGAGACCCAGTCTCAAAAATTTGAAACAAGTAAATAAACGATGACTAGATAACCCCCTTTGCCATATTTTCAATGCTGAAAAACCGATTTCTTCTAGATGCTGCTGAAAATGTAAAAGATAAATTTTTATAGAATTTTTATATTAATCTTAGCCATGTTGACAAGTTATAGAAAACACAAGACGGTTCTACCTTTCGACCCCAGAAGTAAGAGTGTGACACCAGAAGAGCCAAGGAAAACATCCAATTGTTCTGATCTCACAGAAGAGACCTGGAGGTGCTCGTGGTCTGAGCGAGACTGGCTAGAGGACTTTGCCATTGTGCTTCTAAAGTTTGTATGTAGTGATATTTTATTTGTATTTTAATAAATAAAGCTTGCCTGGGGATCAGAGAGTAAAACAACTCCACTGGTCAGCCTTACAGATCAGGCAGTGGTGACACATACCTTTAATCCCAGAAGTCACTTTAGTTTGTCATAGAAACCGGTCAGTATTGGTGCACACCTTTAATCCCAGCACTAGAAAAGAATATAAAATGAGAGGAGACAGCTCCTAGTCTTATTTTGAGGATTCCTAGAGGCAAGTTCACCATTTTGGACTGAGGTAGAGTTAAAAGTCAGTGGCTGACTGTTTTGCTTTTCTGACCTTCAAGTTTACCCCCCCCCAAAAAAAGAAAATTATACAGATGTTCATTGAATACTATGCAAAATAGCAATGAAATCTAAATAGAACCTACTTTCAAAAATGGTTATTTAGGGAAGAAGACTAAAGTAGTCCCTGAGTAACAAGTGATATAATAGATTGATGCAAAAAAGAAGTAAAAAAAAAAAAAAAAAAACGCTGGATTAGCCTACTTCCAATATGTTAGTAAATCATTTTTGAGTAACATATATTTCCTAATCTCATTCATGAACAGGTATATACCATGGATCACATGTCTTCTATGCCTTACCTGTGAATTTTTTTTTTTTTTGCTAGGTGCATGGAGATAATTAGTCAGAGGAGTAGGTAGCATCATAAGGGAATTGTCAATTGCATACATTTCCTTACAGAGAAGATTTTTGTACTACACAGATACAATTATGTTGCAGCGTAAATGAATACAGACAGATTGTAAAAATATATACAGCTTTAATGGGGAGATAGACTTACAGAACGAGAGGTTCCCACGGAGAACAGGAAAGCAGAAGGGGCAGCTGGGAGCACGCCCGCAATCTTTATAAGTAAAAAATATCCTTGGGGGACCCCGCCCACTGCTAGAAAGGTGATTGGTTGGGTCTCCCCTACACAATTATAATTTTAAATGTTCTTTTTGTTTGTTTGTTTCCTTTTACCTTGAGGTTGACTCTGACTATATTGCCCTAGGTGCCTCACACTTAATACATAATCCAGGCTGCCCCTGAATTCATAGGGACGCACCTGCCTTTACCTCCCAATTCTGGGATTAAAGCCATGAGACATCTTGCCCAGCTAATATTTTCTGTTTTGGAAAAAAAAAAAGCAACCAAGTCATTTATTGAAATCTCACAATGAGTTTTGACAGAATGTAGGCCATCAGCATTTCTGACAACAGAACAGATTTCAGAACCACATACTGGGTTAGAATTGTTTTGTCAACCACATAGTTGATGTGGGATTTCCCTCTGTATGCTGTGATTACCATTAATGAATAAAGTAACTGCTTTGGACCTATAGTAGGGTAGAACTTAGCTGGGGTGGGAGAACTAAACTGAATGCTAGGAGAAAGAAGGAGGAGTAAGAGAGAAGTCATGTAGTCCCATTGGAGACAGATGCCAGAACTTTACCCGGTAAGCCCCTGCCACGTGGTGATACACAGATGACTAGAAATGGCTTAAAATAAGATGTAAGAGTTAGCCAATAAGAAGCTAGAGCTAATGGGCCAAGCAGTGTTTTAAATAATACAGTTTTGTGTGATTATTAGCTAGGAACCAACAAGCAGCCTCCATCCAACACATAGTAATGGTGTAAACTTGGAAATGTATTTATGTCTCTGATACTTAACCTGTACATTGGAATGATGCTACTCGCATCAAAGAGTTAATGGAGGATTGCATGAGTAAGAAGTTACGAAGTGTTTGTGGCAGAGGTTCAAGAAATGCTAGATTCCTTACTCTTAATGCCAAGATTACATAGCTTAGTGTCCTCATTGAGTTTTCAAATAACTAAGGTGCTTCCTAGAAGTCTTTTTTTTATTGAAAATTTTCACCTCCTCCCACTTCCCTCCCCTCCCCCCACTCCCCCTCTCCCTCCTTCTCCAGTCCAAGGAGCAGTTAGGGTTCCCTACCCTGTGGGAAATCCAAAGTCCTCCCCACTCCCCCAGGTCCAGGAAGGTGAGCATCCAAACAGACTAGGCTCCCACAAAGCCCATCACCACCTTCCTAGAAGTCTTATCCACACCGTAGGTAAATCTAGCAATAACCCAAACTTCCTGGAGTACCATGCTTCAGGACAGCACATGGAAATCACTTTTGCCATTTGGTAGTTCAGGCTCTAAATCTGGAAAATGGAATCCAAAAAGAATAACCTTAATTAAACTGAATTCCATCTAGATCTATAATGCTAGCATAGCCCTAACAGGAGAAGAAATATTCCCGAATCATTACAAACTAAAGAGTCCAGTTGGGGTTGAATGTATAAACGCACATAACAAAGAGTGAAACAGTTCATCTCTCATGCTGACATATGCCCTCTCCCTGCTGTTGCCTACGAGCAGGAGGCAAACACTGGTGCAGGTGGTCCTTTCTAATTGTGTGCATAAAGTAACTGAGTCACTTTCTGATTGGTAAATAATATGCAATGTCAGCTTCTCACCACCATCTGTGGCACTTACCACCACAGTCTCTGCAAAACTGCCAGCAGCCTGAGTTGAGCACGGCATTGTTGGAGAAGTCACAGGAAGAAGTACTTGGCATCCTTGGCAAAGCTTGAATCTTTTCACAGTATTGAACCTGACATATGCCCCAAAGCAGAGAGTGTATGCTACCCTAACGATCTCTCCTGCTGTTTTATAATCAGAAACATAGATGGAGGCGAGCTGCCACTCTTTCATTTGGCACCGATCAAACTTCTGGACTCTCTTTTGGCCAAAACAATGTATTCTCATTTAGGAGAATTAATGTGCAGATTACTAAACACACACTCTTCATCGCCTCCGTCATAATTTCCTAAATATAAGATGGTCGTTATTACCAACTCTTAGCTTCTACTTTCCTGGGTATTTTGGAATTCATTTTCCATATCATTAGAAAGATGAGTGGCCAACTGCCAATCATTCATCCTGACAGGTTAGACAGACTCTTTGAAACGTAGAAGAGCTTGGGTGACAGTTGCCTTGTCAACTTCTCTTTTCATCGGAGAAAAGGAACACTGAGTTGGAGGGTATGTCCTGGCTTCAGTCTCAAGACGTCTGGTAGTGACAGAAGCTAGGAGCTGCTCTCAGCGTGCACCATAGGAAAGGCCTGGAAGAGCTTCCTTTCCCATTTCTCTTTTCTGTTGATTCCTTTCATGAGATCTACAACATGCCATACCCATATGGTGATAGAACAAAATTCAAGAGGCACTAGGTTTTGCCAAATCTCTTCCCAAAAGAGACTTTCATGCTATTTTTTGGTACCGATGTTAGCTAAAAAGTTAATAGATCTTGATTTATGGGGAAAGTGCCACACAAAATTGAATTTAAAAGAGAAAAACAAAAATGCTGACCACAAGTTTTTCAACAATCCAAAGTTAATAAAATCCTAAATAATTGATCAATTCTAGAAGCAAGTACAACTGCTAAATACAGTGAAGTAGATACAAAAAACTAGACAAAAGGAATTATTTCCATAAAGAGTCAACTCTTGGTGGCCTTGGAGGATTACTTTCAAATTCCTCAATGCTCAAGGCCATTGTATAGAAAGGCAAAATATTCGCACATATACAAATCCACAACCTCCTAAGTACTTACTATTTCTACTGCTAGTTCTTAATGGTAAGTGCAACAAAATAGCGGCATTATGGAATAATGACAAGAAAAACAATTGCTTGACTTGTTCAAGGCAGTGCAATCCGCCTTTCCAAAAAACTTTCCTTTTGGGGATGGTTGTACCCACCGATATAGAAACTGTGGGTGAAGGGGCCAAGTATAAACTAGCATGAGACTATCTTCAGAAAGAGCACCCTCTAAAGACAAATCATTAGGCTCATTCTGAGTCCTACCAGACTCTGGAACTATCTTTGGATATATATTTGTGAATACAATCAATCTTCTAAAATGTATACCTCAAAGGAGTCAATCCATTTCCATTTAAAAGCATCCAACAAAAAATAAATTTGAATCTGTACTTAAAAAGAAAGGCATTTTCATCTGGTAATTATTCCCTAAACAATATAGCAATGATTTGCATAGCGTTTCCTCTGGACTTAGTCTTATCTGTAAGCTAGATGATTTGAAGTATGGTAGTGGATACACACAGGCTGTATTTAACAACCACATGATAATATAAGGACTTGCAAACTCCTGCTCTTCGGAACTAGTCATCCCAGTGCCTGAGGACTGTCTCATTCTTTCATTGGACAGCTGTAATTTTGTTTGGCATTTTTTTATTGTGTTTGTAAAGCAGTTCTCGCTAGTGTCTTTTACTTGATGACTCTGCACAGTGACGCAATGAGTGTCAGGCATTAACGTGATCCAGGTTCTAAGATGAACTTGTCTGGCGTTCATTACAGTTGTCCTTCCGCCAGTTCACAATCCCCTGCTCTTTTCCTTCAGGCAGGACTGGAGGTGAAGGCCACAGACAGTAGGAATAAAATACCTGGACTGTTTGATTGCAGGTTAGAAATGGATAGCAAGGCAAGAGCTGTGAGAGAAGTGTGACACCTCAGCTTCCTTAGAATAGCAGGTAAGGTTGTCAGGCTCCACCGTCCTCTCTTGAAACCTAAACAGGTACAGCAACTCACCCTCAGGATCAATCCATTACTGAATTAGAAATACGACCGAATTTAGCAACAAATTTGTGCCAACATTACTTCTAGCAGCGGTAGGTTTTCAGCAGCAGATTGGCATCGTGACAGAGTCCATAATTTTCACAGTATGTGTTTCATAATTTGTCATGCACACTCTGATTGCTTGGCATATTGGCAGAGTCCACAGTGCTTTCTAAATGTCACCAGGCGCGTTTGAGGATTTGTCATGCACAATCTGAGCAAGTGACACAACACAGCGGAGTGGCCAGGTTCAGAGCCGGTTTCTCTGCTCTCCCTGTAAGTGAGCGTGCTTGAGCTCAGCCACCAGCAACGAGGGCCTGGTGGGGGCTTCACTCTTCTCTTGGAGCCGCTGATTTGTAATTCTGTGTCAAGTGATCGTCCGGAGGCTGCCAGGGGAAAATACTGTCACACTGCAGGTGTGACACGCTATACACTGCATTTCTTGCTTGATAATATTCTTTTCAAATCATTCCTTGTAGTGCACTTAACATTTTTTTTTTCTCATGCAAGCACAAAGCACATCTCAGAAATTAGGAGGAAGGAACTGGGGAGGAATACACATGAATAGGGGGAAGAGAAAGATATGCTGCGGGAAATTGCTCAGTAACGAGATCAAAAGACAAGATGTCTGGGCTGATCTGAGCAGAAATGGAGCCGGGTGCTGGCATCAGAGAATCCTGAGTTAATCATCTTAACACCTGATTCCCGGGAGGAAGCGCTCCTGAGTTTAGGCAAATCAAGCATTCTTTCTTGGCCTCAATTAATGAAGTAGTTGGATGGGAGCACCTCTAAGGGAGCTTTCATGTCCATACATTCTATTGTTCCAACATAGACGCCTAGGTTTATTAATATCTTCCCGGCGTCTGACTCGTTTGCCTGCGCTGATTGCCTAAGACCTTCCAGTGTTTAGTAAAAGCTTCAAGAGCTACATCTGCTGGAAGCTTTTAGTTGTCAAGGATCCCAGGCATTATCTTATCACTTTCAGGCACTGTCTTTTAGGAGAAGAAAGGAAATTAGTCTTTTTTATACACATGGGTCCCCTAGACGCACCTGTTACTATGAAATCTGTTTGATGATAAATAACTCACATATGTTCAAGAGCGTTGTCTTGACATGTGCAGGAGAAACCTTCACAGACATATGTTACCAAAAAAAGCATCCCAGGATCTGTGACTTCGTTTCTGTTGGTGGATCAGTAAAACTAGAGGGCTGTCTAGAGGCAAGCGGAGATTGTTTAGGCGGGGAGAAAAGCCAGGATTTTCACTTAGAGAATTTCATATTTTGAAAGATCTACCTTCGAGCTCATACCTGCTCAATTTCCAAAGGCAAAGATGTAAAAGCATACACAAACACACATACACACTCACAAACCGCACACACATTCACACATATAGACACACACCACTAACATCACTCACAATATATGCCTACTAGCCAAAGCTGTAATGTATTAGCAAAAATATATTCTATGTGTGAACCATTCAAAACTTTTGATTTGAAAAAAACACCGGAAGATAAAAGTCATTGGGGTAAGATTTATAGTTTTATTAGAATACTGCCTTCATTTTGAAATAGCTATCACAATTAACCCTTGTTGAAAATGTTAGTTATTTTAACTTATCTCTGGCTAGTTTGACTGGGACAAGGAAGGCTAATACCACATTGCCCTGATTTTTAGGGAAATATATATATATTTTTGTATACATTTATATTTACTAATATATTTGTATGAGTAATTCCTCACTGCTTACACACATTGCCAATTTCCTTTTCTCAACAAGGATGTCTCCGAGCCCTCACATGTTCTCACCACAGCACACAAAATTAAGTAAGAACAAGGGTTGGTCAAAAATTCAGTGTGTGATTAAAAATTGGGTATTCGGGGATGGGGTACATGCTCAAAAGTTAAAGTTATTATTCTACAACCTTCAGGACCTGAGCTCAGAAACCAGGCACTCATTTGAAAGCCAAGCATGGTATCACACACATCTGTAGCTCCGGCACTGTGGGGGAGGGGGGAGCAGAAAGACAGATTCCTGGAACCACTACCTGGCCAGATTAACTGAATGGTAAGCATCAAGCTCAGTGTGAAATTCTATCCCAAAAAGTAAGATGAGAGAGACCCATGAGGACATCTGATGTCAACCTCTGGAATCTACATAAATGTATGCAGACAAGCACCCACACACAAATGAACCTACGTTATTATAACACATACTTCATATCTCATGTTTCAGACAATTTATAGTTTTAGACTATAATGAAGTCTGTAACTTTTAGTTACATTTGAACATAAAAAAGCTGATTTCTTTTGATTGTTATTTTGCTATTCTAAAATATATCTCCATTCTGTTTTTCCAAATATTCTTTTTGCGTCATAGCCCAAAAGAGAAAACTATACTTTTCATAGAATTACAGATATATGTGTATAGCTAGTGAGCTTCCCATAAATACTAGTGGTCTTAGGGCACTAAAGAAAATACTTTATCTCCATTTTGTACAAACAGCTAAGCACATCCTGTCTCTGAGATGCCACGGGACCCTTGCAAAGATACCTTACTCAGGCTGTAGCTGCTGCATTGCTAGTCATACAGAACTCTCCGACCTATGGAGAAATACCTGTTCATAAGCATGCTTGTAGTGATACCATAAAGATCATTTTACACACTCACCTTCAGTTAAGTACATCATTTCTATCTAAATACATACAAGCACACACATATATAAATATGCCAATCAAATGGCTTGGTGACTTTGTGAAGTTGAAGTATAGCATTTATTTGTTCCAAAACATTTACTTTTAGCTTCTTATCATGTCCTCAATTCAAATTGTCTAGAGCAATGAGCAGATAGAAATAAAACCAAAAAAAAAGAGAAAACATTAGATTAAAATGAAGCAAAATATTCATGATTAAGTTGTTACTCTAAATCTGAAGAGGATATGAGGATATAAAGTTGGAGGCTTAGAATTTTGTTGTTGTTGTTTTATATTTTTGGAAAATGCTTGCAAAATATCTGTGATGTGGGATATCTCTCTGGAAATATACTTTATTACCATTGGTTAATCAAGAAGCTGCTTTGGCCTATGGCAAGGCAGAATATAGCTAGGTGGAAAATCCAAAAAATACAGGGAGAAGGAAGGTGGAGTCAAGGAGATGCCAGCAACCAATGAAGAAGCAAGATGTGAGGCTCGTGGTAAACTATAGACTAATAGAAATGGGTTAATTTAAATTGTAAGAGCTAGTTAAAAATAAGCCTGAGCTTATAGGCCAAAGAGTGTGTAATTGATATTAAATCTCTGAATCGTTGTTTTAAAACCTACTGGACTAGGTGGGAACAGAAATCTCTACCTAGGTATCTGTATTGCTCTGCAATTACATCAGTTCTAGTTCTGTCTACAGTTTGTTTGTGTGTTCATATTTGTAGTGCCGAGCATCTAACTCAAGACCTGACGTGTACAAGGTAAACTCACTACCACATTTCTATACCCCACAATTGTTTACTTAGCTTCCTATAAACACTATGCATTTCCATGAATTATGTCTAGCCTATTTTCCTATTAGTTCTCACTTATATTAAAGCTGTTTGGTGAGCAGAACTGCTTTGTTTAAGCCTGCCTGGTTCCTTTAGCAGGAGTGTATGAGGTCATCTCTCACACTGGCTTTAGCAATATAAGGTACGGATTTCTTTATCATTCATCTCTAAAAATAAAAGATATCATAAATTCTTTTGTGAGAGGCATACTTTCTTATATTGGATAAGAAGTAAAAAAAAAAAAAAAAAAAAAAAAACCTTCTTCCAAATCAAATATTCCTCTTGTGTTAAGAAACAGAAAGGGTCTTTCACTTCCCCAAACTCCCAGAAGCTTTCAGAAAACACCTTTGCTCTGCTTCACAGGACTCCCTAGTAAGGCGGTCTGAACTGTGAAACAGCCCTTAGCCTAACACGAGGGATTTTTTCAGGCTGGGGAATAGTGTTCGGCAACTTCCCCTACAAACCACAGTTGCACTGTCCCATTATAATCTTGTGTCTTCCTGTTTTAATTTGTACCTGAAGGTCTGTCACATGATGACTTGGTTGAGTGAATAGGAAATAACAATTCTTTTTGCAAGCAAATTACTTGAGATGCCAAGAAAAATAAAAAGGAGAACAAGCTGGAAATAATTTTGAAAAATTTTCTAAATAAATTTTAGAAACTTTGCAATGTTAATATGAACAAGGTTTGACTTAAGAGGGAAACAAGAATACACAAATAATCAACTTACTGCTCTATGAATATGAATATTCAAATGCACAAATACATATAATATATGCATATATACATTACCATAAATTGCTGTCATAAGCACACATATTTTATGGATGTTTCTGTTTGTATTCACCAGATAACAAGAACCAATTAACAATTTTAAACAACAAGAAATAAAGCAAAATCAAGCATTGACTCCCCACCACCCCAAAAAAGCATGTCCCGTGCAATGCATTAAGAAGGGAGAAGAGAATGAAAAACCACAGGAAGAAAAGGGGCTGTTCTTCATGCCTACACTACCTCCTCTCTACCATGATGCTGGGTACACATTGGAGATCTATGGAAAGCTTCTGTTCCTTTCCATCTCTCCTTTCCAGAGTAGAGGTCACTACACTCTTCCTCATGGGTGAAGGCAGAGTACACCTAGACTTTTATGCCCCATCCTCCCTTTTTACTTTTTAGGACAATTTCCATGGCAAACTCAGGAAGAAAAATGAGACTGTTAACCAGTCAATTCTTTAAACAAACATGTCCATGTTTCTTTTGATATTCTCAATACTGCTGTCCCAGCAAGTGGGAAAGCTCGAGGATGCCACGCTCATTAGTATACAAATGAATCTGTTCTTATAGTCACCGTACAAGAACCTTTTACTAGTCAACTTTCTTTGCCTCATACTTAATATTTTCAAGAAGACCCAACCTTAATTCAAGTCACCACCAGCAACACTTCTGCCATGCACAATTGCTGTAGAGATGGTGAAGGATGCTAGCCCAATCACTACCACAAGGACTTTCACATAGCCAATGGTCCAAAACAGCTGCTTCCATAAACTGCCAAGTGCATACTGGAAACCTGCCCTTCTGCCCACAGATAGCTTGAACTGAATGCATCATATCCCCTCCTGCTGAGCTACTGGTACTGTTAAATACGACCAACATCTACCCAGGTTACTACAGCTTTTCCACCTTGCCCTTTCTGTCCCTAAAATGCTTTTCTTCTGCCTCCCGAAGTCAACTCAAACATCATCTCCCACCCACAGTCATTTCGGCAGCCAATTTGATCCTGATATTTGCTCCCATTATCCTCCCAGTGGAGCCAGGATTAGTTTCCATTAGAAAGCCACATGCTTTCAGGAAATTTGAGATTTTCTATGCATAAGAATTTGAGTCATTATTTATCCAAGCCAACAGTGTACATGGAAACTTTCTGAGATGATAAAAAACCATTGACAACGTGTCCTGATCAACCCTGTAGTTACTGACTACATTTAAGCATTTAAATGACTACTGATAAGCATTTAAGGTCTGAGTAGAGTAAATGATGGACAGAACTTTTAATTTTATGTGCTTTTATTTAAATTTAAAGTTACACATACCTAAAGACAACTTTATTAAATAGCATAGATACCAATTAGGATGTTTCCTTATCAACTCAAATAATTCATTCAGGAATGGAATTGACAGATATTTGGCTACTTAAACATGAGACTGTGTCCAAGTTCTACAGTAGAGATCAAGAATGAGTTCTTTGATCCTACTGCACGTACTGGCTTTGTGGGAGCCTAGGCAGTTTGGATGCTCACCTTACTAGACCTGGATGGAGCTGGGTGGTCCTTGGACTTCCCACAGGGCAGGGAACCCGGATTACTCTTAGGGATGATGAGGGAGGGGGACTTGATGGGGGAGGGGGAGGGAAATGGGAGGTGGTGGCGGGGAGAAGGCAGAAATCTTTAATAAATAAATTAATTAATTAAAAAAAAAGATTGAGTTCTTTGAAGGTTATGTTAAAGATATGCTACTTAGAGGCCTCAGAGCCATCTTGAATCCATAAGAGAGCAAGCCTCAGGATAAACACCTATGTAATGAAGAGGTCTAGTCAGGGGAAAAGATCAATTGAATAGTCTAAATAATATCTTCTAATATTACCTCAAATAAACTCTTGATGGAGGAACATTACACTCCCCTTATGGATGTATTTGTATACAAACCTTTTTGTTTGGAATGTTTCACTTTGGCATTTCTTCCATATCACTAAACAAAGAAATCTTTTTCCATCAGCTCATCGTTTTGTGTGTGCATCCAGTCACCTGTTTTCGGATTTCTATTCCCTTTACTGTACTTCAGATTGCTTTTCCTTCACAAGGCTTTCAGACCCACAGGTAGACACTCGGTGGTTTTTGATGATCTGTCCCCAGCCTCTGGACAGTAGACATGCTTGGCACACCATAACTTCCTCATTGCTTAACATTTAGAGTTCTCCCTTTTCCTTGACTTTGTTTACTCATTGATTCTCTTATATGTGAAAATGTGTGTAAATAAATGGGGCTGGAGAGAGGGCAAAGTGGTCCAAGTACTCCCTGCTTTACAGAACTGCACATTTTTTTTTTTTACTAGTATTTGTTGGTATATGGGGTCAAGAAAAAAAGATGGAAAGAGGAACACTGAGCAGAGGCAGCTGCTATAGTCCCGGGAGAGTTTTTACCCTGATGTCAAGATTGGTGGAACCCAGCCAAGCCTAGAGAGCAGTGTCACAGATGAGCAACTGTTGTCATGGTACTTGAGGAGAAATAAATATATTTTGTATGCCATTGCTAAATCTCAAGTTTTTGAGACAAAAGACCTCTGGAATAAAGTTTATTGAGCCATGATAGCTGTCAGCCAGAAAGAAAGGGGAAAATGATGTTCGTGGGATCAGTAGTCTCTGCCTCCAGCAGCAAGGCTCAATTTCAGATGGAGAAAATACCCACCTGGCCTCCCTCATCTAAAAACCAGGAACCTGTATTATGACATTTGGAGGAAAGAAGGCACAGTTTACTTACACTGATTGCATATTGGCTGCTGATACGCAGGGTGAAATTATTTCACCTGAGCATAGTTTTGGGTCCAGCATGTAGACCACAAGGAGAAGCAACTACAGCTCTGAATTAGCGTTTACAAGCAGATGTGGCGCCACCTAGAGGATTGATACAGAATTTTGCTTAAAGGTTTAACACAAAATCATTGTGTTAATTAAAGCAATTTTTAAAGCTAATTTATTTTATTCTGTAATTTGCTACTAATTGAATCTTCTTCCTTATGTCTTTGGATGTTCTGTGGATAAATTTGTGAGATCTCAGAAACTTTCTCTTTCTACCACTGAGTTTTGGAGATATTTGTTGATACAACAAAAGGGAGTATAATCTTCTAATATTTTAACTTGCCAGTCAAATTTTTATAAGTCTATGCTTCATTCAAATCCATTGCTTCCTAAATGTTATAGCATCATATCTTTTAATATATACATGCAAACAAGTATATGTGTACATGTAGAAAAAGAGCAACATTAGAAAGGAGAACCAGGAAAGGCGGAAAGGCCTGGTAAGGACAAAATTCACAATAAGCACACATGAGTCATGCAAGGGGCTATACAGCTAATTGTTTCTGAGTTTTAACTTCGTTGTTTTTTTTTCTTTCACCTTCTATGGCAGATGTGTTTATAGACATGTAACTGGCAGTGAAGGTGTAAAACCCTGCACAAAACTCTATGGCTTCAGAACTTCAGAGCAGGTCCCTGGCATGTCGAGTTTGGGACTAGAGAGGTGTTTGGGTGTTAACGCTGCTGCATGGTGCCTTGTTTGTGAACTCATCACAAGGAAGTGATTTTAAAGCATATTTTTACACATAATTTGAATGAGCACAATTCTTGGCAAGTGGTCCAATGCAGACCTCTCTCCCTCTACCCCTTCCCTCACCCCATTTTTTGCTTTTAACAGCATGGTGTCCACGGTGATAAATCTCGTGTATGAGTCATTCAGACAATGTTAAGTTGCAGGCCTCTAAGATTTTAAGATGTCTATCTAAACTTAGACAAAGCAATCACAGTGAACTTTTCCGATGTGTGCATTTTACTAATTTCCTGCAAGTTCTACTCCTAGCACCTTCTGGGGCCCTTAGGCCTTGAAACTGGTTTGTACTCTTCAAATCTTGAGATCAGTTATTGTTATTCTTTTGGTCTCTGGTTCCTTTAAGGGACAAGCCACGCCCACTCCCAGTGATTTCCCCCCCCAGCCCCGGCCCGCCATCTTGAATCTCTCTCACTGCCCCCTCTTGGCGTGCACGCACCTGTCTCTCTCTCTCTCTGTCTCCCTCTCTTTCTCTTCCTTTCTCTTCTCTCTCTCTCTCTCTCTCTCTCTCTCTCTCTCTCTCTCTCTCTCTCTCTCCTCTAATTAATATTCAGTATTATGCCGATTTACTGTGTCTTTGACCTGCCGCCTGCTCACCAGCCCGCTTGGATGGCTCACCCAGCCGCATGGCAGGACCAGCCTGCCCGGGATGAGGCACCACTTGTAAAGCCCAGGGATATTGGAGCTCCCAGAGCCTGCTGCCTGCTCTGCCATGTGTCTGCCGCTTGCCGCTGGGAATCTAAACCACTCTGGCAGCCGTCTCTGCCTGGCTTGCGGCTGCTCTGCAACCCCGCCATTAGCTGCTTGGGGAACCGCCTGGGGATTTTGGAATATTAGTTATCTCCTTCCTCAAACGTTCTTAGGTTCTCTCTACAAAATTGCGAAATTTCTCATAGGAATATTTTCTGCTTCCTTATCTTCTTGGAGCAAAATGTCTTTTAAGTGTTGACAAAAAAGTTGAAGTATTGAGGTACTTTTGTAAGACAATAGCTCTGAAAGCCACCCATCAAATACCCATGGAACACAAAACTCCACATAACTAGTCACCAGAAATAATAAATCAATCGCCACCATTTATAGCAAAGCACTTCGTTACATGTCCACCTTCCCTTCTCCATTCAGTCTCCATCTCCTGTGACTGCCATTCAAAGGAAGACATCCCTTTCCAAAGCTCAGCAGACTCAGCAACCATAGAACCCAGAGCTGTTACTACTGAGCATTTCATCACAGAGGATGCCCTAGAAGAAAAGATTAAAATGCAGCAAAAGTTAGCCTACAACTAACAGAAATGGGAGTCTCTACACAAGGATGTCCAAGTGTTCCTCTTAGAATCTAGGAAAGCGATTTAAGTGCACCCTGCTTGGGGATCCAGTGTTGCTTTTCCTTCCCATCTGTTTCTCTCAATGTCACTTTCATCTTCCTTTATAAAACTTTCATGGATAGCTATTGAATGTCTTAAGAAACAAGTTCTCCAGCTATAAACAAATACGCACAATGTGAATGTAAATCCTCTCTCCATGTGGGTCTTGGTGAGACCATTGCCGTAGGCAGTATTGTCCTGCTGGGTGGAGCCTGCAGTGTGGAGGTTTGATTTGCTTTGAAGTCTGCCTTACCACCTTGAAAATGTTTTCCAGAGACCATTGCCCAGTCTCAGAATTAGTCATTAATAGGGTTGGGACAAACTAAAGTGCATAGGAACATCATTAAACACACACTTCTTTGTTGTCGTTATTATGGCCATTTAAACGGAAGAATCTTACCAGCAGGGGCCTGGAGGGCTGGCTATCTTAACGATTCTTTTGAGGAACTGAGATGAGATTTAAAAGAAGCTAGATCTAAAACACAATCCTGAGGGCACATTAAATTATGACCTTGACTTATTTTGCAACCCAAGGCTAGTGACAAAAACCTTTCCTGCTCTGTATGGGAGCTATAAAATTTTAATGAAATGTTAGTCCATGGAAAATTCTCAGTATTAACCCTTGCCTAAATTTTGTTTATTTTCTTTTCTATGTAGTCAGGAATTAATCTAACTAATGTTGAGATCTCAACTCCTTCCCTTGAGTTTTACATACACACACACTTGCACATTCTCACACACACTCACACACAGTCACTCACATACCCACTGAAAAGTTTTTATGCCCCATAAGCTTCTCCAACAATACAATAATCCAAATCAGACTAAATCAAACTGAATTAGAAAAAGCCCAGGTTTAATGGATGCCAGTGCTCCTGGGTGGCCTTCCAGAAAAGTCATAGAGAAGGGAAAGGAGAACCAGGAAGACCATGGAGAGGGGAGAAGACAGGGAAAAGACCACAGACCATGCATTAGTTCTCTGTGGGGCAGTTTAAATAGCCTGTGGGAGTGATCTTGACCCTCTCTGGGGAAGGGTCACTGATGGCAGACTTTCTTGGAGATGGAGTCTGGACTGAGGCAACTCCCAGGGGAGGGGGCTTGGTGTGGAAGCCTCTACCCAAACATTTCAGACTCCCCCAACACATGGATATCAGGGGCTGGAGTGAAGCCCCAACCCAAAGACCCACCCACCTGCACGCGCGCGCGCGCACGCGCGCGCGCGCACACACACACACACACACATATGCAAAGTACCAACCTGTTTTGAGACTTTGATCAAAACACAAGTGCCATATTAGCAGGGTTTCATCACCGAAAACCTACTTTAATGATAAGTGAATCAACAGTCACATGGAAACTAAGGGCTTCCTTCTACAATTTTCTGGTCTCCAGTCTCTCCCCTGCCATTCATTTGTCTTTCTTCCTTTTCCCCTTTCCCTGCCTCTTCTCTTCCCAGTCCCCCTCCAAATCCCCCCCGCCCGCCTCTCTCTCTCTCCTGCATGTTTGTGTACACATTTGCATGCATGAATATAAGTGACTGTACTCATGTGTGCATGAACATGTGGAAGTCACAAACTTCACCTTCTACCTTGTTTTTGTTTTGTTTTGTGATATTTTGGGAAAGGGTTTCTCTGTGTATCCATGGCATCATGAAACTCTCTATGTGGACCAGGCTGGCTTCAAACACAGATATCTGCCTGTCCCTGCCTCCCAAGTGTTGGAATTAAAGACTGCACCACCACTGCAATTCTTTTCTTCCTTCCTTCCTCCCTTCCTTCCTTTCTTTCTTTCTTTCTTTCTTTCTTTCTTTCTTTCTTTCTGATGACATCTAGCTTTGAAGTCACTAATTGACTAGACTGGGTGGTCCGTGAGCATCAGGTGTAGTGGATTAATAAAAATTGCTGCGGATCCCCAGAAGCAGCAGGCAGCAGAAAAGCCGCAGGTTCCCAAGTGGTGGCAGGTAGCAGGCCATGTGGTGGCAGGCAGGGGGCAGTGGGTCCCAAGAGCAGCCAGTCCCAGGCAGAGACAGCGCATGAGACCAGGCAGCAGGTCTCTGAAGGTGGCTGGTCCCCTGCAGCATCCTGGTGGCGAGCCATGTGACAGCAGGGGGCCAGAGACAGATGGAGAGGCACACCATGCAGAGTGAGGTTAGATATTTATTTAGTGGTTATGGAAGGAGAGGGAGAAAGGGAAAAAAACAGAGGCAGAGAGAGAGGGAGAGAGAGAGAGAGAGAGAGAGAGAGAGAGAGAGAGAGAAGAGAGACTGAAGCTGTCTCAGAGAGGGAGCCAGAAAAGAGAGACTAAGACTGAAGGCTGCAAACAGGAAGGAAGACCTGCCTGCCTCAGTGGACAGGGAGGGAGTGGGTGTGGCTTGTCTCTTAAAGAGGCAGAACAATCATTACACTCCCCTCTCCATCAAGCAGATACTGCCACAAACAGTCCTTACGTGGATGGTGGGTACCTGAGCTCAAGTCCATTGAACCATACTTCAAGCCCCTTCTAGGAGTCTGATGCAAGCACAGCTAAGAATGCCTGCATACTTGCTGTAGGTGCTAGACACTGTACCTCTCTTATCATTGCTGCACTGTGACTGACAAGTTCCCTTAATCCTTTGCTAACAAATGTGTGATCTAGCTGGGCAGTGGTACACCTTTAATCCTAATGTTCAAGATGCAGAGGCAGGCAGATAGATCCCTGTGATTCAGAGGCCAGCCTGGTCTATATAGAGCGAGCTCCAGGACAGTCAAACCTGTCTTGAAACCCTGTCTTGAAAAAACAAATGAATAAACAAGCAAACAAGTGTATGATCCACTGACCTGCAGTCCTGACATTTCCAGAAAGTTGTTAAACATGCCAATTCCTTCTCATAGCTTACTTCTTTCAGATACACCGAGTTTAGAAGGCACGGAGGAAATTTGGGACATACGGCTTTCTCAAAAATATTGGTTGGTGCTTATTTTTTTTTAATTTCCGTGTCTAATTCTGCAGAGGCTACACTAAAGTTTTTATTAATAACATATTATCAACTTTGAAAATAGTCAGGAGAAAATGTAGTTTAAACAATGTCATTTCCAGTTGGGCAGTTGTGGCACACACTTTTAATCCCAGCACTTAGGAAGCAGAGGCAGGTGGATCTCTGTAAACTCGAGGCCAGCCTGGTCCATATCACAAGTACCAGGACAGGCTCAAGCTCCACAGAAAAAATAAATAAATAAATAAATAAATAAATAAATAAATAAATAAATAAATAAAAAAAAATAAATTAAAAAAAAAAAAACCCTGACTCAAGAAACCAGACAGAAAAACAACAAAAAAGTCATTTTCGTAGCCTAAATCACTGCTGTTTTCTTGCATTTTAATACCTTTTCCTAAGTTTCCCAAAAATTAGAGTGCAGTAGCAGTTTGCATACTAGAAGGGAAACAAGTTCCTGGAAAGGAAGCTTAGGCTGTTAGAAGGAAATTCTGCCCCTTGTATGTAAGGCCTAGAAGGGTTGAAAGACATTGCCCTTGAGTATGAATATCAGTTGTTTCTAAATCCTTTCAAAAGCAAATTGTTTCACCCCTTATGCAAATCAACCTCCAGATGCTAGGGTATTATAAATCATGCACTATTCATTTCCAAATGGCACTTTTCTGTGACTCTAATGGTTTTACCTTCAAAAAATTACTTATAATTTGTGTGTGCACTTTTGCTATTCTAAGAATGAATATAAACAGACATACCACGAAAAAGTCACTTGGATTAATATTCAGATGCAACTAACTATTTCTATGGACATGCATTTAGGTATCATACATATTACAAGAACAGCTAAATAAAAAAATCATACAACTTTTATGCAACCTACTTTAAGCACCTTACCATGATAATTAAAAAAACAAATAAAAGCAAAATGTTAATTTTATATGCCTTCTTCAGCAGTGCTCTGCTTTGTAACCCAAACTGGCCTTAAATTCACGTTCTTCCTGCATAAGTCTCCCACACATGCATTACAAGTGTTTGCTACCATGCCAGCTCATGCTCTTTATATACAAATCTAAGATCATTAAGTGAAGTATTTGAGATGAGATGAGAGAGAGAGAGAGAGAGAGAGAGAGAGAGAGAGAGAGAGAGAGAGAGAGATCTGTGAGTGTGAGGCCAACCTGGTCTTCAGAGTGAGTTCTGGGACAGCCATAGCTGTTATACAGAGAAACCCTATCTTGACAAAACCAAACCAAACCAACAAGCAAACAAAAATAAAGAGGTGGACGTTTCAACCTAGAAAGTCCTCCAACAGTTCAAGTGTTGGAGGCTTGGCCCAGAATGACATTAGTTAGAGGCATTGCTTTGGAAAGTGGTTGAATCATGAGGGCTCTATCTTGTCAGTGGGTTAGTAGTTTGGTGAGTTCACATTCAGTGAACTACTAGAAGGTGGTAGACACTACAGAACCTAGAGTTTATGCTGAGCAGACAGATCCCTGGAGTGAATGGATGCAATACACCCTGTTCCCATTTTCTGTCTGTCTCTGTCTCTCTCTTTGTCTCTGTACATGTGGTATCTCTTGACTCTCTCTCTCTCTCTCCCTGTCTCTCTTTCTCAACCCAACTCCTATCCAGCTCCCATGAGGTATCCAGCGATCCTCCTCCATCAAGTTTTCTGCCATTATGCACAACCTCGTCATAGACACAGAACCAAAGTCAATTGACCAAGGATTAAGTTTTCTCAATCTTTGAATCTTTGAGTTGTTTTTCTCAAGAGTTTTTGTCACAATGGAAGAATTCAGAAGACAATACTCTCTACTTTCTAACAATCAATAAATTCATATGTGAATTTATTCTGTATTCTGTTTTTTTTTCTTCCCCTGGAGGAAATAGTTATGGTTGATTCATCCACTAGGAAAAGAAAATATCTACAGACGATAAAGGATACAGTATTTATCTCATCAATTTCTTGCCAACAACCCAATAGTGATATGATGCCATATAAGTTGATTGACAGGCCTTTCCTGAGTAATTCATTGTATAAATCATTAATGATTCTTCTTACAAGCTATCAAAAAGGAAGAAAGCAAGTGAACGAGAGAGAGAGAGAGAGAGAGAGAGAGAGAGGTATAAAAGGAGAAAAGAAGCAGCTTTAATTTAATATAATTAAATAATATTTGTATACTTAAGGTTTTAAATCACCTTTTGGATTGCATAATTAAGAAAAGCAACAACATTTTCCTTGAAAGTATCTTACAACTTAGGGCTACTGATTTATACATGGTGGTCCCCTGATTGTGTCCGTGGTTGCAGCATACCAGGAATTCCACACAAACATATCCAAGTCCAGTGGAAGGGGTTGTGTGCTCACATGGATGCAGTCCTCCATGCAGACAATGGGACAATCGAGGCACATTCATTCCAACAACATTTCACTAACGGGGCCTGCTGCTTCTACCTCCCTTCCTCTCCAGTGCAGCACACACCTCTGCCATAAATGACAGCGGCCATTTGAAACAGATGATGGGTCTTAGAAAGCAAGAAAGGCTGTGGTGAGGGAAAGGAGAACAAGCAGGCATTTCTGCTACAGCAGCTGTTAGTTTTATCCCCAAAGCCCCAAAGCACGTAGCTCTCTGAAGGAGTGAATCATTTTTGGCTGCCAGTGGAGTTTTTGTTTTGTTTTTTGTTTTTGCTGCAGTGGTCTTTTCCAATTCTCTGTGTAGACGCGGGAAGATAGAGTGATGACCTTTTTGATTGTTGGGTCCCAGAATTAGCATTTTTTAACAGTCTACAACCATGTGTGTCTCACCCTGTTTTTCTGTCTCATAAACTCTGGCATCCTGACACTAGAGCCCATGTATGTGAACATGGCTTCCCCACTTACCAAAGCACGGATCATTATTGGAGAAAGTTCATCACATCTGTCAAAAGAGGACATTAGTTCCATTATTGTGATTAAGAAGTATCTTGTGGAAGAAGTATGCATTTTTGTAGATAATTAAATAAAAGGGAAAAGAGGTTCTCTGCTAGGGCTGCAATCAGCCCCATTCAGGACTTTAAAGTTCAGAGCCTGAATGGAGTTGATTACAAGGAAGACTCAGAAGGCAGAAGGCTCACCAGATAATCAAATTGCTCCATATCTTCATCTTTTGTAGATGTGTTCTCATTTAACTGAGCCACAAGTGACATAGTCTGGCTTCAGGGTTTATAATTCATCCTCTCTCTCTCTCTCTCTCTCTCTCTCTCTCTCTCTCTCTCTCTCTCCACTCCCCCCACCCTACCCCCACGCCTATTGAACTTCTGTTGAAGCTCAGTAAATTAATATCTACAACCTTGAAAACTAGATGTAGGTATTGTGGGTTTTGACCTTGTATGTGGTGTCGCCCCTGTCTGGTTCTCAGTTGTTCAATGTAGTATATTGTTTCACTAGAGCAAGGTCATTGAGGTTCCATTGTTTGCCACCACTCTCTCTTTCTCTAATAAATTCAAGCTGTCTGAAGAAGTGTTTGAAACACTGAGGGGACCAAATGCTTTATACTAAAGCTGAATTAAAACAAACCTAAAGCAATGCTTTTAGGGGAAGAAGGGAGCTAGGAGCAAGTGGACATTCTACATTCCTTCTATGTCTTCCTTCTGCTTGAGTACTCAGAGATGAGTTTGTCTTCCAAGAAAACAGCATGAATATCTTAAATTGTAATGAAGCAATAAATATATTATGTTGTGGAAAGGAAAGCAGAACATGAGATTTTACAATGTGCAAACTCTATGAGACCTGTGATGCCAGCAAAAGGCAGAAATTGTGTATGTATTTTGTATTGATTTTTTTCTTTTAAAACAGGATAACCCAGAAGGTGATATATTTATTTCTGTAAATAATGCAACAAAATGAATTGATTTTCCTTGGAGTTCACCAAATTGGGGAAAAACAAAATCACTGTCCTTTTATTTTTTTAATGACTGCCAAATAACAAATATATGTAACAAACACTTTCAAAATAGATATAGCAATGCTTAGATTTTAATTAGATTTCATCAATTAAATTCATGTTACTGGAAGATGGCTTTAGTTTTACAATCTAGGCAATCTTTCATATACACATAAGATATATATCAGCAGCACAACAGGAGATTGTGCGTACTGAATCCTCAATGTTTGATTCCCAGATGAATAATGTTAGGCAAAATCAAGAAGATACTTTTAGAGTCACAGAGCAGAATGCATTCATGCTGGAGATGTGTGTAATTATGTGTAAAATAGAAGTGGACACCTCTTTTTTAGGTCACTAGAATTAAGCACTCGACCAAAATGGGGCACAGATTGTTAAGAACTGTATTCCTGGAAAGACTGCTCAGTGGGCAGAGTACTTGTTACACAGGCACCAAACCTGGTTTCTATTCCCAGCACCCAAGGAAAAGACTGATTTGGAGAGCAGTTGCTCTATAGAGCTCTCTGGCTAGCTAGCCTAGCTTATCAGTGAGTCCTAGGACCCAGCAAGTGACTATCTCAAGAAGTAAGGTAGACGGCTCCAGCAGGAATACACCAGAGGTTGACCTCTGACTCCCCCACCACACATAAACAGAGAGACAGACAAAGAGACAGAGACAGAGAAAAGAGAGTCAAGAGAGTCAGAGAGGTGAGAGATGAGTAGAGATAGAGGAAGGAAGGAAGAGACAGAGAGAGAGAATTGTCTTCCCCTAGTGAAAAATCCAATGTGTGAAAGGGCAAAGTAGGTTTACAATAAGCACGTAGCTTCATGGAAGCTACCTTACTTCTTGAGTAACCGTCACAGGACTTTTTTGAAAAAGACTGAGGAAACACCTTCACCCCTTTGCCATGTGAAACACAGGGAAGATGCCACCCATGAGGAGTAGTCATTTACCAGATAAATGCCAAATCTCATGGCAGCTTGATCGTGTACTTCCCAGCCTCGGGAGCTGGGAAAAGCAATAACCCTCTGATGTCTCTAAGAACAGTTCAATGTTCAGATGGCTTTAGACACTAGAACTAAGCTTGTCTGAAGACAGCTATTTGCTCCACAACCAGATCAGGTGAAGCCATGAGCTACTTTCCACCGCTCTTTGCCCTCTTGCTTTTCTTCATTCTGAAGCAGGAAGAGCCCCCATAACACACGGACGTTCACTCTGTCAAACTCCTCCTTTTGCTAAAACTCACTCTAATTTTCTGTTTTACTCTGCCAAGAATACCTACATCTCATTACTAGAAATGAACCAATATTTTTCTACCCTTTTAACGTGCATCAAAAATTTAATCAAAATAAGACATAAGTAAGACAAGAGACAGGTAGAAGTCTATGCCATTTTCTCTCATCCTCATAGACTTGGTTGAGTGTCCTGAACATGTAGGAATGTGTTCATTTGCATGGTTGCTACTGTAATATATAATGGTGATTTAACGTTAAGACAGGGAGAAGCCTGGATAGAATCCAAGTTCTCGTTTTAGAGAGGGCATTGCTTGGAATTAAATCCCCCAAGCCTAAGTGTGTCTTAGACTTTAATTATGCTTCCTCGTGAAATGCCCCTGAATGTTCTCGGACCTAATCAGTCCTCGTTGCTGCAATGCAGAAAAATGCAGAAAAAATACATAAAAACCCATGAGATTAAATGTTTTTCTTGATAATAGTATCCAATGAAGTTTACGCTTTCTAAATTTCCCCTGTAAATATGTCAGCACTTCTGCCATTACTCTTTTTTTTTTAATCCCCAAGCACCAAGCTCGATAAAACATTTGGAAGAAATGAATATGCTGTACATATCCAAAGATATACTGTGTGCATCTGAACAAAAGACTTGTAGTGCGCCATTTTATTGAACTCTTATTTCATTTCGAGAGCTGAGAGGGGAAGAGGACCGCGGCAGATCCATCAAGTCCGTGGGCTTTACTATTTACTTTAGTCATAAAGAGCCAGTGGCATGATGAGGGCTCACAACCGTCGGAGCAACTCAGCTTGTCAGTTCTAGAAAATGAAATTTTTATTTATGGAAGTTGTAAGCTCTAGAAATGATATGTATGATTTTCTGCTCCTGCTGATTTATAGATTTAATGAATTAGTCGTCACTAAGTTGCAGCTTCATGCTTTTTTCTCTTTAGAAACCAAGTATTTTTTGTTGTTTTTTGTTTTTAAATATAGGGGAGGAGAGATTTTTTGTTTTTGTTTTTGTTTTTTAAGAGACAAGAAAAAATCTGATTCAAACGCTTAAATTTTCTTGAGGAAAGAAAATGAACAAATCACAGGGTTTCTAGATTTACCTGAAAGTTGTCACTGAGATGCTGTGTACCCAAAGGAGGAGTACTAGTCTTGAATTCTTCTTACACATGTGCTATAAATGTACCCACTTTCTGAACAATTTACATTTTGCATTTTTAACAGGTTTGCATCCATTGCATAAGTCTCAGGAGTTCAGAGCAGTGTTCCTAGACTGCATGCCTTTATTATGTTACATGGTTTTAAACATACAATTTGAACTTGAAATTGTTACACATCTTATTTAAATAAGAACAGAAAAAGTCAATGTGCTGCTTCCTTAAGTTGAAGTTGTTCTTATAGATGCCTTCTAGTTGAGTACTTTTGTTCTACAAAATTAACACTTAATGCCACTTTATTGACTAAAACACAGGGAAATAATCTTAAGAGAAAGATGCTTATCTTTATTCAAGCTATTAATTGAACAAAAGCATGCTTGGGTTCCTTATTTACTATTTCTCAATGATACAATATGTGAACAGTATGTATTTCCTTTTCACTTCTTACCAGGAAAGTAGGGTAAGGAGATTCTATATGCTAGATCATATAAGAAATACTGGAGATCCTGCTCTTCCAAAATGAAGCAGAATTTGTTTTCAATGAGATTATAGATTAGAGAAGGTTTCAAAACTTAACTGGATAAATAAACATACACTGCCTGTAATGATACATATCATAAAGCAAATCACCTGGGAAATACACCAGAGGGCAACTATTTAGGAATGCTAGCACCAAGTGAGACTGTAAAAGAAATTCTCCCAGGGATGCTGATGTGGTTTTATTCATAGGGAAGGTAAAAGGGGCACTAGAGGGAGCAAGTGCAAAGGTTCTAAGGTGGGACAAAGGTGCACAGAGTCATCAAGATGAAAGACTAGTTTTGCAAGTGTTCAGGAAGAGAAGTGTGAGGAAAGGAAATTGAAGAGTATATTGCAGGCAGTACGTGGTCTTCTAAGTCATCATTGTGTATTTAGATTTTACTTTAAGAAGAGGTAAAGTAAAACAATAACCTATAAAATGTAAATGAAAACAAAACAATATTAAGAGAAGAATGCTACCAGCTTTGTGATTTGTGAGCCGCTTTGAGAATAAAAATACACTTAAGACAATCCACTGTACACTTGTAATTATTAAGATTGGCAATAGATTCCTTCTGTTGTTGTGCAAACACCATGCTCTAAAGTTGCTTAGGGGGATAAAGGGTTCATTTCATGTTAGAGGTCAAAGTTTGCCATTGAGAGAAGTCATAATAGGAACTCAAGCAGAAACCATGCAGGACTATTGCTTTCTGGCTTGCTTGCTCATACTAGGGTAGATATATATGCAGTGCAGAACAACCTGCGCAGGAATTGATGTAGCCCTCAGTGGTCTGACTCCACCAACATCAATTAACAATCAAGACAACCTGTATAGACCTACTCATAGGTAATTTTTGTCTGAGCAGTCCCTCAACTGACACTGCTTTCTCAGACTGTGTCAAGTTGAGAGTCAACATTAACAAGGATAAGACTATATTTTTTTAATTATACGTAAATCTGTGTTTACTCAGAAATTCTACCTAACTACAGAAAATACTGGACCTCAATAATAATAATAATAATAATAATAATAATAATAAAGATCTTATTGAAAGAAAAGACTATGGTGTTGTAGGATGCTGCTTATTTGTTCCTGGTAGCTTAGCCCCGAAATAATCACTCGGAAACCATATTATTTGCAATACTGTTTGGCCAATAGCTTATATAACTATAAGATAACTCTTATATCTTAATTTAACCTATCTCTATTAATCTGTGTAATGCCGTGTGGCTGTGGCTTACCAGATAAAGTTCCATCCAGCTTCTGTCTCTGTCAGGGCTACATGGCATCTCTCTGATTCTATCTTCTTTCTCCCAGAATTCAGTTTAGTTTTCCCTGCCTACCTATATTCTGCCCTGCATAGGCTTACAACAGTTTTTTTTTTTTAACCAATGGTATTCATAGCATACAGAGGGGAATCCCACACCACCTCCTCTTTTCTGTTTAAATAAAAGAAAGGTTTTAACTTTAGCATAGTAAAATTACATATAACAAAACAGATATCAAACAAGAATTACATTTATAATATTTGTATCTACTTTATCTTTTATCATAACTAAGGAAAACTATAACAATAATTTCTTCAACTCCATCAAAGACTCCATAAGGGTATAATATTACCTAAGTAAACTGGAAGTGCATTGTAAGCAACTTCCAAAACTCTAAAATTGACAGAGACATCTCACTGCCTGGACAATCACCCAAAATTCTTCTGTACCATTTGAGACATCCATCTTCAGCTTACAGACCCATAGTATCCAGCAGACTTTTCCATGAAGCAGGAAATTTGAATATCTATTTTGCCTTGTAATGACAAAGTCCATCAATTGCTTTCTTCTGTGTCCTACCAAATGTCTGGCAGACTCTTTCATGAAGCAGAGACCCCAAAGGATTGTCTCACTATTAGCCAACTTTAACAGTCATTTCTCTGCAGATTCTGCATGTCCAGTTCATCAAGCAATCCAAGCAAGAGCAGTTTCTTGCCCAAATGGCTAACCAACTCCATAAGGAGCCTCCTTGATGTCTATCTTCCTCTTGAAATAACTGGTTCTACCAAGAGCAGATGTGTCTCATTGTCATGAAAAGTCCTAAGTTCTTAAAATATTTTAAATGTCATATCCTGAAGGTCTCTGAAAGATTTGAGGAATCCCTATCTAACTGAAATATATCTCTATATATCTAGAAAACCTAACTAACATGACTACAAGTTTGATTATTATAGATGATTATCTATTAACCTATATTTCTTAATTATACATTACATTTTCAAATGAGCTGCACAAAAACAATATCTTAATCAAGAGCAGAAATATATCTATATATCTATATCTATCTATCTATCTATATATATATATATATATATATAAAACAAAACTGGTCTTAAATTTGTATCAATAAATACAAGATCAATACAAATGCAAATTTTCATCTATATAGCATATTTACAAAAAAACCGTTTTTTCCAAAGCAACATATTCTTAGACCCATATTTTGAAATCAAGATACCTTTAAAGTATATGTTGTCTTATCTTAGCAGTCGCCAGAATTAAAAGTCTCTCTGCAGTCAAATAATTCAAACAAAACACAATATTATATGTAATCTAGACTGATTGTGTGTATTCCAACTTTGTGTGGTTACTTTCCTTTACTCCTTTAATCTATGACTGTCTGTATTCTGTCTCTTTAAAAACTTTACCTTTCTTTAAACCATTTACTTCTTTTTATATTTGTCTTTATTCTTTTTCTTTTCTTTCCCAAACCTCCATATATTTATCCAACAATGTTACTCATTTACCATCTGACTTTGTCTTTATTGTGTATCTGTAATTTTTTTCTGACCAGGATAGCTTCTTAAAATGCTAAATGCTTCTTAAAATCCTAGCAGCTGCATTGCTAAGGCAAACAAGGCCCTGCCTGCTTGCTCTGCCTTGTCCAACATGGTGGAAAGTCTGTTCACTACCTCTGAGACTTCCAGGTCGGAGCAGTCCTCATCACCTCAACACTGATAACTGGTTGGTACATGTTGCCACCAAGAAACTTGCAGCATGCTGTCCACAAACCCCATTTAAATGCTCTCAGCCTCCTGTAAGAGTCAGAGTTCATGCTGGCAGCCTGGCCCAGAAAGCTGCAGTTTCAAAACTGCACAGCTTTTTTTTTTAACTAATGCTGAATCAGGAAAACCTCCCAACTCTTTGTGTGTGTGTGTGTGTGTGTGTGTGTGTGTGTGTGTGTGTGTGTGTGTGTGTGTTGAATTCCTTCCCAAACTCTCTCAGGTTTTAAGTGGATTTTAGTTGGCCATGTTGGGCACCAATTTGTTGAAGAAGGCCCCTGTTTGTTCCTGGCAGCTCAGCCCCAAAATAATCATTCAGAAACCATATTATTTGCAGTACTGTTTGGCCAATAGATTAAGAATATTTCTAGCTAGCTCTTAAATCTTAATTTAACCCATTACTATTAATCTGTGTATCACCACATAGCTGTGGCTTACCAATTAAAGTTTCAGTGTCTTCTCTGGCGGAATGGCATCTCTCTGGCTCCACCTTCTTTCTCACAGAATTTAGCTTAGTTTTTCCTATATTCTGCCCTCACAGGTCTAAGACAGTCTCTTTATTAACTAATGTTATTCACAGTATGGTATGGGAGGTCCTTCTGTCTAAGTATTGCTTTTATTGGTTAATAAATAAAGAAAACTGGCTTGAACCTGTGATAGGGCACAGCAGAGCTAGGCAGGGAAACCTAAACTGAGTGGTGGGTGAAAGAAAGGCAGAGTGAGAGAGTGCCAGGTAGCCCCACCAGAGACAGACACTGGGACTTTAGCTGGTAAGCCACAGCCTCATGGCAATACACAGGTTAATTCAAATGGGGTAAATTAATATGTAAGAGTTAGCCAATATGAAGCTAGAGCTAATGGGCCAAGCAGTGAATTAATTAATACAGTTTCTGTGTGATTATTTCAGGGCTAAATGGCCGAGAACCAACAAGTGGCTCTCTGTATACATAGCATACAGAGGGGAATCCCACATCACTATAGGAAGAAGCTGGGTCAAATACCATTACAGTGATGAAGAAATAGTGCTGATTTGGGTAGCAATGGTGACAGTAGAAATACATAGAAGTAGATTGAAGCGTTTGGAAGAAAAATAATCAAAATGATCAATGAGGAATGAAGTGATAAGAAAAAGTGAAGGATCAAAGTAAAACTCTTATTTAAAATATCATTGTCATCGAAGATAAAAAGTGGAGAAGGGTGAGGCTACTGTCATAGATCAAAACAGAGTAAAGAGACTTAAAAAGAAGAAGCAAGTCTAATTGGATCCTAGATCAAAAGGAAAAGAATGGGATTTCCAGCCATGCCAAGTAGTTGGCAGACCTTTTGCACAAAATGCTTTATATGAAACTTGATTCTCTTGTCAAAGCAACTGTCTCAGAGATCTGAGAATGCACCCAAAACAAACAATTAATTCAGACAATTGGTTTCTGAGACGTTGTTAGGTTTCAGGAGAGAACAGTGGTAGGCTGTGGCTATCCTGCCTGATGGACTACTGTCCCCCCTGACTCTGGTGATGGTCTGGTTCTACCAGAGATGTTCTGTCTCTGGAAACTAGACAGGGTTGAATTCATATAAAATGGAGAGAAAATTTTACCACATTGGCCTTGGCAGTAAAGGGAAACATCCAAAAAAAAAAAAAAAAAATGAGGGATGTGGAGTGAGGGGGAAGCCTGAGAAACCAGAAGTTTGAGACATAGTTAGGAAGATTAGGATACCAGTACTTAGAAAGAGTTTAAGGAGGCAGTCCAGAAAACGAAAGCATTATTAAAAAGCTATATTCAAATTCCTAACTGACAGAGGCATTGTACATAGGCAAAGGAGACTTGTAGGGCTCAGGCCTTCCATACAGCACTGGCTGACTCAGAGTCAGTTTGCATGCATATGAAGGGTACTTACGACGGGGCAGACCAATAACCCTCCCCGCTCAAACACAAGGGTTTATTCTTAGAAGATGGCATGTTCATTGATTTGAGCTCCACCCATGGCCAGGCAACTAACTGTTAAGACATGCTTACACTCAGTATTCCTATTGAGTATTACAAAGAGTATAGGCTAAAAGCTAAAGTGAAGAATACAGATACAACTAAGCTGACATATTGTTACCCACATAATGTAAAAGTGTATGATCTATAGGTTAACTCCTGGCAACTTAATATAACAGTAAGAAACAAAACAATTTCATTGTCATTCTGAGAATTAATAGACCCAGAATCTAGACTCTTCAGGAGATTTTCAACAAAATGTCACCTTTAAGCCCGGTTTGGTAGAACATTCCTATAATTCCAGTATTGGAACACTGAAGTACTAGATCATAATTCAAGGCTAGTGTGGCCTACATAAAAAGTTCCAGGCCAGGTGGGCTAGATAGCAAGACCCTATAAAAAATCCATTTTCCAACAAAATTTACAAGGCATACAAAAAAAAAAGAGAGAAACAAACAATACTAGGGGGAATTTCTTTTTAATCAGTAGAGCTACCGAGGGGTCCAAAGTACTAGTTGCAGTGGCCAGACACTTCAAAGAAGCTGTTACGGGGCATAAGAATGAAGCAAGGGAACTGCAATACAAATTAGGATAAAATGTAATAAATGTGATTTACCAGGTAAAGGTTCTGGATTAAAAAGGAAGAAACCATAAAAGTACCAAATAAAAATTCTAGATTTTGGCCAGCTTAGTCTACATAGAGAGTTCCAAGACAGTCAAGGCTACTACATAGGAGACCTTGTCTCATAGAAATGAAAGGAAAAAAAAATCAACCAAAACAAAAAAGAAAGTCTATTAATGGATATAAATTAATAGTAAGTAAAAAATTTCTAAATCAATATCCTGAGTTTATGATTTTATTCTGTAAACATTGCTGTGGGATTTGAAATTTTCCAAATTTAAAAACTGGAAGATATGGGTCAATCAGATGGTTCTGTGAGGAGAGACTCTTGCTATACAAGCTTGGAAATGTGAGTTCAATCCCCAGAACTCATAGAACTAGGAAGGAAAGACTCTTTCCCACAATATTGTCATCTGCCTTCACATATGTGTGCTCATACACATATACAGACATACACACACACACACACACACACACACACACAGTAAAAATCCATGGATAAATTCTCAAACCTTGAACGGCAGAGCATCTCTTTGCAAAGTTGGTTTAGCTGGACATATGTGAAGATGAGAGACGCTGACTATTCGGCCAGGCTATGCATCACCTCAGACTCTCAGGGACAGGACAGAGAGGAGGAATCTCGAATTCTTCAAGGTTAAGCCCTTATTCTTTGGGGAACACTTAACCAGGGAGTACCACTAAATGGAGCTGGCGTAGCAAACTGCCAAGTGCTGCAGACAGAGACTGCATGAGATGAAGACAGAAGAGTGTCGGCTGCCTTTGACAACCTAAAGATTGTTACTGACATTAATTAGAGCCATTTCTGTGGAACGATGACAGGAGGCAGAAAAGGAGACGTTTAAGTGAGTGAGTGAGCGGAAGATGAGAGGGCTGTGTGCTTACCCAACCTCCCAGAGCAGAAGCACTCTGCGAGAGAAGGCATGGACTAGGTGGCAGCGGAAGGGAGATTTGGATAGAGCAGAAATTCAGACAAATGTGCTTATTTACATTTGTTTTTAATGTGGTATACTAGAAGATGTTTTTTGGGGGGGTTGTGAAAAAAATAAGCAATGGGATCGGGAAAGTGAAAAGGGAAAAAGAGAGAGAGAAAAGCCCAGAGAGATGGCTACCCAGCAAAGGAAGGAGGTGACTTGAATCCAACAGTTTTCCATTCCCCTGGGTCTTCCAGGGAGGAGTTTTTTGTTTTTTGTTTTTTTTTCCACCTTACACCTTAAATAATTGCTAAAGAAAGTACCCATCAGGCTTAGCAGAAGTCTGAGTACCTTCCAACATCTAGAAGACAAATATCTGTGGGAAATAAATGCCTTTGTATTAGAAGTGTTTGCCTTTCCCTATGATATGCTTCAGACACATGATTTTCACACTTTCACATACACACTCTACTGCCCAAGCAGCTTGGCATTCAGTGTTGTAATTTGCACACAGACACACACGGACACACACACGGACACAGTGTGTGTGTGTGTGTGTGTGTGAGAGAGAGAGAGAGAGAGAGAGAGAGGGAGGGAGGGAGGGAGGGAGGGAGGGAGGGAGGGAGGGAGGGAGGGAGGGAGGGAGGGAGGAAGGGAGAGCGAGAGAGAACACTGAAGTTGAGTTTGCCATACACTGCTGACTAGTTTCCACTGGTACAATAGTCAAAGATCTGAAAACTGGCATAGCTCAGTGCAGGTTCTTTCCCCACACAGTCTCCCTCTTTCTTCTCCATCACCATACTTGAGAGTAGCAGAATTCTCTTTAGGTGGGACGATTCAGTTCATCATTTTCCAGTCAGTGCTCACAGGTGTACTCATGTTCTGCTTCAAATTGATTTGTTTTGGTGTTCAACTATGTAAAAACACATCCTTCTTTAATCAGCTTCTAAAATTCCTTGGAAAGATAATTCATCAGCCCTCTGCAAAACCGGCCTTTTTTTCTAGCATTAGCTGGCATATAGTCGTACTCTGGTGCAGTATAATTAATGCCAAGTGTATTTGTTCCTGGTAAACCTCAACAGTTTTCTCGGTAAGAAGGACGCTTGTAGAGCAGCCAAAAATCTTCCTTCTGCGTAAAAACACAGGTGTGTGCTAGCAGCTATTACTATAAACTGGAACACCTGTGAGAACGTCTGCCTTCCAGCCTTTGCCTAAAATCCAGATGTAATTCGATGGCTTCACCTACCCCCTAGCCAGCTCTAGTAAACACTGGTTGTAAGGGTAAGCCAATATTCTCGCCAGCTTTGAAGAGTCCTCCAATTTAGCTTTTAGGGAGGAACTTTCAGAACCTGAGAAAATGTTTTTTGAAGATTTGATCAAGAAGGCGTATGGTAGTCTAGCAGGACGAGACATAAAATTTTATTGCTTTCCTTCTTTCTTCTTAGTGACACGGCCCACACTTCACATTGTTTTGTTTGCTTGATTCTTACTGTGTTTAAAAGAACAGTAACATACATGTTTATGTCGACAGACTCGGAAGAAAATTAAGAGGAAATTGATTTACATGGTTCCACAAAGTGTAAAGTACCAATTTGAATTTTTACCTAAATACTTTGAACATAATATCAATGAAAGAAATATTCTTAAGTGAAAATCCTCCTATTAGTAGAAAAGAAAACTAAACTGTATTCTCTTTATATTAACATAATTATTAGTCTATATAGCTACTGAATAGACACACTTAAAAATAGTCTGGTAAGCTAGTTATAATTGCACATATTGTTGTTTTTTAATTAATTTGTTTATGACTTGCATTTGTGTGGAGAAGCATTGATGTAAAGTTGAGACGACAACTCATGAAGTCCTATCTTTCCTCCAACAGTGTGGCTTTTTAGACATCAGATCTGATTCAGATCATTGGGCTTGGGGACACCTACTTTTCCTAGCTTCTTTTCCTAGCAGCTCTTGAACTGTAAAGTTAATGTGAAATCTCCTCTAATGTTTTAGGTTTAAAAAAAAATGCCAGTGTTTTTAAATAGTTCGGAGCAACCGATTATTCCCTTACTGTACTTGTTACATTTTGACGACAAATATGAAGAGCTTTGACAGATAAACTTTAAAAAAAAATTCCAAAAACAGTCTGAAAGAGAAATCAGATTAAGTGCAGTAAGAAGAGAATGGCCGGGTTAAAAACTAATGAAACTGATGTCCAATGGGAGGATGGTTTGGCAGCCAATAGAGAAAGGCATACGTCCTCAGAGATAATCAAGACAAGCTGAGAAATGCCAAGAATGATGGAGCACCAACAGAAATCATGCGTCATTTTGCAAAGCCTTTAAAAAACACGGGCCAGAAGCCCATTAGGTCAAGACACAGCGTGTAATGATAAGTGAAACCTAGCAGACACCTCGAGGATAGCAGACTGCTGAGCATGGAAAACATGCCCTGGGTATTCAGACTCCATGGCCAGAGAAGACAATGGTCTGGAGAAGTTTGCCCTCTTTTCCTTATGAAGATGTAACAACAACAAACACATAATGTACAAAGCAAGATCCAAGTTTACTACACATGCAACAGCCTGACAACTTGATCTTAGAATTCTCAGCCTCTGTGTTTTTTCCTAGCAGCCTAAATGAATGAAAGCAGTGGGGTGGTAGGATACTGTGGGCTTTCTTTCTTCATGATTGGCTGAAGGATGTTGCACACCTTTGGAAGCTAATACTCTAAGGGATACCTTGATTTTTGGAGCCCACGAGCTATGCAGAGGAAACCCACGTCATATAGCAAGGACACATACACATATATTTTTATGCACTACTGTTCTGACAATTTCCGGCACATCAAGACAGACAGCTATTGTCTGACAGTTTAAAAGGTTCAAAGTCTGAAATGCAGCTCATTGCTTGAAGATCAAGGCATCAGAAGAAAAACTGTTTTGTTGTTTAATTTTCCTGCTTTTTGATGTTGCTTAAAATGGCTCTTTTGTTTCTTTCTCTAGTGTGCAAAACCATTAATGGTAGTCTCATCATTTTCTCATTGATTCTCTCTAAATCTGATTCTTCTTCTTCTTTGAAAGGCTGAAAAAAATATCAAAAAACTGGGTGGAGCAGGAGGCTTGCTGTCATCTTTCATGTCCTAGAAATATCAGAGAAGCTACAGGATGAAGGCTCATGTACACAGCTGCTTAAACATGGCTTGATCAAGTACAACACCCATAGGCATGCTAGCAAGGAATGAAAATTTCAGCCCTAGGCAAAAAGTACTGACAATTAAGGAATGCTGAGAGAGAAATAGTCTTCCTCAAGGAAGAGCCCCCAAATTGAAATAACATAGATAGATATAGATATAGATAGATAGGAAACATAATACAGAGGTTATAACACATATATGCATATGTTACACGTATGATGTATACATAAACAAATAAATAGCACGAATTTGAGAGACAGCAAGGTATAGAAAGGGTTGAAGGAAAGAAAGGAAAAGTAGAAAATGAAGTAAATATTTTTTTAATTTTAAAAATTAAAAAGTAATTTAAAATGGAAAGGGGAATTGGTTGATAATCAAGAATAATATTGCCATCTGCATGGCAGCCAATTAGCAACCACAACTGCACACATAACTTCAGTCATGCATTCTATATCCCAGTATACTGCACATTCTGGCAACGACAATATGAACATTGTAAGGTTCATTCTAGGTATTCTAACACAAAACCCCCGCGGTTAGCATAGCTAACAAAGAGTATTACCTCAGTTGTGTGTGTGAACCAGCCCTCAGACGTAAATGTATAAAGCAAGCTGATATCCCTGCCCAAGCCTTTCTAAACTGCAGAGGGGAGGGGCTTGGGCAAGTGAAGCAGAAAAGGGGTTCTTGGTAACTGAGCCACTGGTGTGGGAGGTCCTTCTGTCTATGTGTTGCTTTTATGGGTTAATGAATATAGAAACCGCATTGGCCTGTTGACAGTGCAGAACTTAGGTAGGTGGGGAGGACTGGACTTAATGCTGGGAGAAAGAAGGGCGGAATCAGGGAACTCCATGGATCCACCGCTGGAGATAGATGTGCTGAAACTTTCCTGGTAGTCCACAACCTCATGGTGATACACAGATTAATAGAAATGGGTTAAATTAAGATGTAAGAGTTAGTCAATAAGAGGCTAAAGCTAATGGGCCAAGCAGTGTTTTAATTAATACAGTTTCTGTATGATTATTTTGGTTCTGGGAAGCCAGGACAAACAAGCTCCCTCCCTCCTACAAGTCACATTCAAAAAATTGAAACCAGCAGTAAGAAAAGAGATAATAAAAGTAGGTATGGGCTGCAGAATCTAGAGTTTGGCCCTTGGAATGTCTGTCTTCTCTGCTGCAAAGAGGTGCATGCCTCCTAAAGAGAGATCTCGGCATACACATCTTGCTTTTCTTCATTCAATTTTTAATGTAAGTTTTAAGTGTCAGACACAATGCAAATGAAAGATTTAGATGGTTGAGGCAGGGTGCTTCAGACTGCATAATAGAGTAGACTTTTTATTTGACTTCTCTATCTAAAAATAATGTTCCGTGAGTTGCTCAGGTTTTGGAAGTGAGTTCATGAACGTAGCTAACAGAAGGCTTGTTTTTGGTTTGTTGAATTAAAAAAAAATGTAGCAGCGGAGATCATTTTTGTACAATTCCCCATTCAAAGTTTTACCAACTTCCCATCCACAAGAGGAATCTGTTTCCCTCTTACTGAATCTGGGTGGGTATTCTGCTATTTTGATATTTTCTAATACTCAGTGTGGTGTTATTAATTAGTGAGGCCTGTAGGAGGCGGTAGGTTCTGAGGGAAATGTCAAAGCACTTACAGACTTCTTTATTCTTGTCTTTTTCACAAGTATATAAACTACCCGACTTCAGGAATCTCAGCATTAATCCAGGATGTCATAACTGCTTAGTATGATTGCTAAGAGGATAAGCAGATGCATATGGGCTCCTGTGTCCCTGTTACAGAACATTCAGGAATCTCACTCAGGTTATACCTGAAGAAACAGTATACATGTTCTGTACCTGAAAATAATTCCTGAAAAGTGAATAAATAAAGTATGTTTTCTTGAATGAAGATGCTTTCACCTTATAATGACAAAACATAAGCATATTTAATTACTGATTTTAATTTACTTAGAGAAAGTCTGTCTGTAAAGTTGGGGATTACAAAAAATCTATTGTTTGCATTTGTGTTAGAGTTTTCCCACCTTAGTAACTCCCCCATAATTTAATGCTTTTACTGGGACTTTTCTCCTAAAAATGAATCCACATTGGGATATAACTTGGCTGTGGTATACTGTGAACTTTGTAAAGTTCACACCATTTTTTTATCTTAGTTTTCCTAATCTAAGATTATCCCATTAAAGACAATTTGGAAGATCTATTTTATCTTGTAATTAATTGACATCTTTCCTATAATTAGGCAGATTGTGTGATCTATATTGCAATCTGAAATAGACAGCCATTGATACCCATGTGCATTTCTGAGTGGTGTTTAAGCACACTGTTAGAACTCAACGAGAAGACGCTGCTGGATAGTTAGAAAAGCACAATTTTCAAGAAGGGCTCATGTCACTGCTTTCATCGTGTCCCAGAGGTTTGAGTATGTTGTCTCTTTATTTTCATTAAATTCAAGGAAGACTTTAATTTCTTTCTTAATTTCTTCCTTGACCCAGGTGTGGTTCAGTAGTTGACTGTTCAGTTTCCATGAGTTTGTCGGCTTTCTGGGGGTAGCATTGTTGTTGCCTTCTAACTTTGATCCGTGGTGATCTGATAAGACACAGGTGGACACTGATATTTTTTTGTATCTGTGGAGGTTTCCTTTGTTACTGAGTATGTGGTCAATTTTCGAGAAGGTTCCATGAGCTGCAGAGAAGAAGGTATATTCTTTCCTATTTGGGTGGAGTGTTCTATAGATGTCTGTTAAGTCCATTTGATTCATTACCTCCAACAATTCTCTTAATTCTCTACTAGGTTTCTGTCTGATTGACCTGTCCATTGGTGAGAGAGGTGTGTTGAAGTCTCCTATTACTAGTATGTGTGGTTTGATATCTGCCTTGAGTTCTAGTAATATTTCTTTTACATAAGTGGGTGCTTTTATATTAGGGGTGTAGATATTCAGGATTGAGACTTCATCCTGATGAATTGTTCCTGTTATGAGTATAAAGTGTCCATCTCGATCTCTTCTGATTGATTTTAGTTTGAAGTCAGTTTTGTTAGAAATTAGTATGGCCACACCTGCTTTTTTCTTAGGACCATTTGCTTCAAAAAACTTTTCCCAACCCTTTACTCGCTGAACATAGTGGACAATGAGGACTACTGAGAACTCGAGAACAATGGCAATGGGTTTTGATCCTACTGCACGTACTGGCTTTGTGGGAGCCTAGGCAGTTTGGATGCTCACCTTACTAGACCTGGACTGAGGTGGGTGGTCCTTGGACTTCCCACAGGGCAGGGAACCCTGATTGTTCTTAGGGCTGACGAGGGAGGGGGACTTGATTGGGGGAGGGGGAGGGAAATGGGAGGCAGTGGCTGGGAGGAGGCAGAAATCTTTAATAAATAAATAAAATAAATAAATAAAAAAGAAGGGCTCATGTCAATCATTCTTAATATCTGGAGACAAATGGAGACATAATTCTTCCTTTACAAGTCAGGATACATCCTCTGCAGAATGTGAGGGGCTGCTAATTCAGTATGGGAATGTGAAGAAGATAAAACATTAGAATATTCAAAAGTCTAAAGCAGTAACTGTTTTTTTCACACAGCTCATGATAGTGGCTGACTTCAGGAAATTATTAGAAAGGAAACACGTTTATGTGTGTGTGTGTGTAAAATCAGGAGGATGGCAAGAAGATGAGGAAAAGTGCTTGCCACACAATTAAGAAGAAGACCAGAGATAGGATGCTCTGAGTCCATTTAAATACTATGTGGGCATGATGGCTTACCTGTAATTCCAGTTTCAGCAGAGGGACATAGAGGACTCTCAGAGCAGGAACACAACTGGTCAGGGAAAAGTAAACATGTTAGTTAAGTTCTAGGATTATTTGGGAGACACTACCTCAAAAATAAAGTGGAAGAGTAACTGAAGAAGGTTTTCAAAGCAATCCAGGACCCCATGTGCACATGCATTCACCCACACATGAAGAAAGGAGACAAAAGTATTGGGAAGCATGTTGTCATTTGTACTTTCCTAAATAAATCTAAAACATACTTTGTATGTGGTTAAATCATGCAACTGGCAAAGAAACTCACTGCTCTCTCCTGCTTGTTGTGTCCTCCATAGAATGCACAAGTCGTGGGAAGTGTGAAGTTTTATTAATGAATACAAGATGTAAATGGAAAACTGAAAATACTTCTGAAATTTGATTTTAGCATTTATTCAGAGACCTAGAAAATCTCTTTCCAGGAGGGCAACTGATAACTCTCAGCTGGGACATTAACTTAGAAAGACATGGACTCTGTCCTGCTCGGCTCTTTGCGCTGGAGCAAGCACTCCAGAAAGTACTAAAATTTCGCCACAGCATCAGAGTTGACTTCTTTTCCTGCCCTGCTTGTGAGGCTGTAGATTCAGTTGATTACAGAATATTTGAAAAACCAGCTGGTTATGTGTTCCTTCTTTTCCTGAAGATTGGATGCTGTCTTGAGTTTCCCCTTTATGACTCTAGATCAGAGGCAGTGATCTGTCTACTGTGTTTGAATTTTACCCATTTACCCAAACTTGGGAGAACAGAACAAGACCATGTAATCACTAATTGCTGGGATCTAAGCACAAGGGGCTGACCAAATTTGATCACCAGTTTTTTTTTCTTTTGTTGTCTTCAAACCAGTAATTAATTTAACGTTTTTAAAGGATACAAACAAAAACATAGTATTTTATAAAATATAAAAATGATGTGCTATTTAGCATCCACTGAAGATTTTTTTAATACAGACATGCTTTTTAAAAAAATGTATGAGATATGACTATCTCTGCAACATAATGGGCGAAAAGAGTAATTATGAAAGAAACCCTGAGGCCCTCTTGCCTAAAATTGTTCTTCTCTGATCTATTCTGGACTGAATTATGTCACTCCTAGATTTATATGTTGAACCTCTGACCCTTAGAGTGACTGTATTCCAAGACAGGGTCTTTAAAGAGGCAATTAAGCATGAATGAGGTCATTAGGGCGGGGCTTTCATGGGCTCTGTGTCTGCCTAAGAGGAAGCGACTCAGTATGTATGGTTGTGCAGGAGGAACATCACACAGCAAACGACGACACAGGCAAGGAGTCCCTACAGGCCAGGAAGGAAGGTGTCTAGAGATGAAATGAAATGGAACAGGTTTGGCTGATGTCAGCTACCCTCCACCACTGTGAGAAACTAAATTTCTGTTCTTTAAATAACCCACTTCATGGCAAATTTATCAGCACAGCTTTAGCACACTAAAGTATGGTCCTCTATAAGAATGTCTGCCAACTCTTGACCAAGGGTCAGGGCTATCAAACTTTAAAAATTACAAACTTAGCCTAAGTTCGACAGTGTTTTTATTTGGTATTATTCAACCCAAATCCTAGTCTACAAAGGAAGGACCTTGATGCTTGTGGAAAGATTAACTTTGGACTGAGCATGTTGGCACAAGTCTGAAATCCCAGCACTCAGGAAACTGAGGCAGGAGGATTACCATAGACTCCAGGCCAGCCCAGGTTACATAGCGTGCCTTCATTAATCAAGAAAGAAAAACTCAACTAACCTAAAATAAACAGAATAAATAAACTTTAGTGTAGACAGCAGCACCTCTGTCTGTGACTAAAGCCTTGTGTAGCTGACTCAGTTCTGTGTTAAAGCCTTTTCTCTGTACCCACACTGCTTTGGTCCTGCGGATGTGAATGTTGGGGGCATGAGTGCGGGTGTGAGGAGAAACATGGCCAGTACCCCTACTTTGCTATTTTTCTTAGGAAGCAAAGATGTCTTTTGAGTAGATGTGTATTGTCCTCTTAATTATTTTCTGCTGATTATCTAAAGTTGCTTTTTAATATTTTAGGATCCTTTGAATTTTTAAATTTATGATTTTTAAAGCAAAATTGTATTTCAGATGATTGCATTTTATTGTACATCCACATGTTATCTTACGCGTTCGGCTTTTCATCAGGATCCATTCATCAGTGCCAGAGAGACAGAGAAATGTAGCCCAGAGCTGGTTGATAAACAAATTAAGGCAAAGCTAAGCATCTGACTATGGAGACAGAGTGCTCTCCAGAAGTGGAAACTTCAGGCTGTTTTTTGAGTAACAAAGAACGCAGAAATGCTGCCTGTGGTCAAGTCTAATTTAAGAAACAACAACAACAAAAACAGGACACCAGCCTACATCTATAGTCTTAGCTACATAAAGGCTGAGTGGCAGAGGATTGCTGGAACCCAGAAATGGCCAATATGGGAAAACAGGGAAGGATCCTATCTCTAAAACCAGCAACTGCAATAAAGTATCCTTTATATGCATTCAGTTACAATGACTGTATGCATATATACACACACACATATGTAAACAATATGTAATGATCTACTTTTCTTGTTCTTCTACTCAGAAAATCAGGAGCTGGATGCAGGCTTGGCAATCACCTAGTCCACTTCCTACCCAGTTTAGGGCTACTATCACTGTGACGAAACCCGTGACCAAAGCAACTTGTGGAGAACAGGTTTATTTCAGCTTATACTTCCAGGTAACAGTCTACCAATGAGGGGAGTCAGGACAAGAATTCAAACAGGGCAGGAACCAATAGACAAGAGCTGATCCAGAGAAGTGTGTTTACTGGCTTATGTCTTATGGTTTGCTCAGCCTGCTTTCTTATAGAACCTAGGACCACCAGCCTAGGCCTGGCACTACCCACAGTCAGTTGGGCCTCCCCCATTAATCACGAATTAAGAAATTACCTTACAGCCAGACCTACTGGAGGCATTTTTTAAAATTGAGGTTCCCTTCTTTTAGATAACTCCAGCTTGTGCCAAGTTGACAAAAAACTAGCCAGTGCCATTGATCCCTTGCCAATGTGACACAAACATATCACTGTTAAGCCTTTCCTTAACTGAAGCTTATTCTTCCCCAAGATTGCACATATTACATAATTATGTAAATGATCCAAATTTTAAAAGTCCCACATCTTTAAAAATTAAAACACTTAAAAAATTCAGTGTTTTCCGGGCAGTGGTGGCACAAGCCTTTAGTCCCAGCTTTTGGGAGGCAGAGGCATGTGGGACTCTGTGAGTTCAAGTCCAGCCTGGTCTACAGGGTGACTTCCAGGCCAGGCTCTAAAGCTCAAAAAGAAAAAAAAAAAATCAGTCTCTTAAAAATAGCCGATCTCTTATAAAATCTAAAGTCTATTAAAATTCAAAGTCAACTGTGGGCTATTGACAAATAAAAAAAAAAAATTATTAAATACTTCCTTACTTCAGGAAGGAAGAACAAGGGCACAGTCACAAGCTAAGTCAAACAAAGCCAAACCCCAAATGTGCTAATAATTCAGTAACCAAATATTGCTGGGATTTACTAAATTATCTTCTGGGCTTCTCCAAGGTGCTTGTGTCACTTCTCTAGCTCCGTCTTCTGCACCACACATGTTTTGTCCTCTAAGCTCAGGCTTGCAGGCCCCACTCAACCGCTGCTGCAGTTCTTGGTGGTCATCCCATGGTACCGGCATGTCCAGAATGCTGGTGTCTTCTGCTGCTCCTGGGCTGCACTTTCACCGATGCCCTCCGGTAAACCATTTTCCCCGTGCCAAACCTCAGCTTCTCGGTGTGACCCCTTAAGTTCTGGGCCTTCAACTGCTACTGAGGAGACTCCTTCACCAATGGCCTCTCCTTGCCTCTCACAGTGCTATGCTTAGTTGTTCTCCATGATTCTTTCGTGCCTTCAACACTGTTACCACCTGGGTGACTCGAACACCACTACACTTAGCTGCCAGTGTGAGGTACAACCTTAGCCGCTTCTGGGTCACCGCTTCTGTGTGCTGACTTCTGGGAAACACTTTCCAGAACACTTCACCTCAATGATGCTTGTCCCTTAGTCACAGCCAATTTCTCGGCTCCAATTAACCAGCATCAATTGTTCCGTTAACACAAAGGTTTTCCTGTTGTGGTTCTGGTATTTTGTTAACCACAGCTGATTTTTCAGTCCCTGCTAACAGAACCACAGATTCTGTAAGGAAATGGCCTAGGAGAGTCTCTGCTTCCCCCTGAAACTCTAGAAGCTAGGCCTGCAATGTCTGCTTTGAACATTTCTATCTTGGAAACTCCTACAGAACATCTTGCTGAACACTCACTCACCAATCAATGTTTTTCCTAGCCCAAAGTTCCAAAGTCCTTCCACAATCTTCCCCAAAACAACACGGTCAGGTAATACCCCACTATCTTAGTACTAGCTTGTCTTAGTTTGGGTTACTCCTGCTTCTATGAAACACCATGACCAAAGCAACTTGGGGAGGAAATGGTTTATCTCAACTTACACTTCCAGGTAACAGTCCATCACTGAGGGAAGTCAGGACAGGAACTCCAACAGGGCAGAAACCTGGGAGCAGGAGCTGTTGCAGAGACCATGGAGGAGTGCTGCTTACTGGCTTGTTTCTCATTCCTTGTTCAATCTACCTTCTTATAGAATTCAGGACCACGAGCCCATAATGACTCCACCCACAATGAGTTTAGCCCGCCCCCATTAATCATTAATTAAGAAAATGTCCTATAGCCAGATCTTTTTAAATTGTTTTTATTGAGCTATTCATTATTCTCTGCTCCCTTCCCTTCTCCCAACCACCTCTACCCTCTCCCCTGACCCCTACGCTCCCAATTTACTCAAGAAATCTTGTCTTTTTCTCCTTCCTATATAGATTCATTTGTGTCTCTCTTAGGGTCCTATTTTTTTTTTTTTTTTGTCTAGGTTGTCTGGGGTCGTGGACTGTAGTAGGTTGGTTTTTCTTTGAAACCACTTGTGAGTGAGTACATATTATATTTGTCTTTCTGGGTCTGGGTTATCTCACTCAATATATTTTTTTTCAGATCCATCCATTTGCCTGCAAATTTCAAGATACCATTATTTCTTTAACCACTGTGTAGTACTCCAGTGTGTAAATGTACCAAATGTACCATATTTCCTTATCCATTCTTCAGTTGAGGGACATCTAGGTTGTTTCTAGATTCTGGCTACTGCAAATAATGCTGCTGGATCTTTTGGAGGTATTTTCTCAGTTGGGGCTCCCTCCTATTAGATAACCCTAGGTTGTGTCAAGTTGACATAAAATTAGCCAATACAATATGTTTAGAGATGAAAGGATTCTGAATAATAACTCTGCTTAAATCAGTCAACTGGGCTGGGATAAGCTGCAGTGAATAAAATAAAGAGTAGTGGCTAACTTCCACGCATGCACATGTGGGTGGATGCAGAATGGGTAGGTGGCAATTTATTGATAAAGTCAGTTCCCTCCGTCTGATAGGCTCCTAGCGCTCATCTCAACAGAGCTTCCATGAGCATCCTGGCCAAGGAAACAAAGTACTTAGTACTACAACGTGAATGATGCTGCCCAAGATTAATACATTACTTATGCTCTTATATTAGTAGCAAAAGCAAGTCACAAGTTGATGACAAAGACAAGAGGAACTCTGAGAATAGAGTATTCTGTTTCATAGCTTGATTCCTAACAAGCATTTGGAGGAGATTAACGGGAGAAGGCACAATCCCAAACAATGAATCAGCATGTAGCTGTTGGGCTCTGGCTCCTGTTTCTTTTAAGTATAGACAACTGTCTGATACAAGAAGTGGGGAATAAGCTAGCTATTCATGAAAACCAGATGGTACAAACCTGCTCTGCTGATTCAGAGCTCCCTGAAGAAATCCTGTCGATTGCTAAACATATGAACTAGCTTCATCTATCTCAGCGGATAAATTAATATGTGATCTCCAGTTAGTAGATGAGAGACAAATCTCTCTTTACTCTATGAAGCTGACTTCTACTAGTTTGATGAAACGATGACTAGAATTTACACTAAACTTGAATCCCTCTTTTCATACAAATATATAAGGGCTATAAGCAGAATTTTAATTCTAAATGGTCCATTTAAGGCTCATCTCAGCTTAGTTAAACCTGTTGACCAAATATGGAGTGAGAATAATATGACGACAAAAATATTAACAACAATAATAATAATGGTGAAAGTAGATTTAAGAGAATTTAAAAAATACAAATAAAATGGCCTATGGTGAAAAATTATCCTGTGTTTATAACAATGATGAATAACTTCTTATCATCATCATTAAGCCCATGAGCCATATCTAGTAAAATACTTCCAAAAATACGCTTCACAAATTATGAATCTAAGAACTATCGGAACCTCAACCATTTAAGTCACTACATGGGAATTTATTAGTTACATTCTGCTATTGATAGATTTGGTGTTTCATACATATATTTTATAATTTTCTATTGCATTTTATAATTGTGTAATAGTTGTATGTAGGTACCAGGCATTGAGAAGATATCAGAAAAGCATTTTTTTCACCACAAATGTTCAATGACTCCATCCCAATTATAAAGTTATTCAATACAGACCCAATGTACAAACAGGTTGATTATATCTGAAAGCATTTAACTCAACAGGGCTCGAGGAGGGAGAAGCCCTTTAGGACGGAACCATAAATCAGTACAGTCAAATGCAATAAGCCTGTACTAGGATGAAACTAGAAGAATAATTGTAAACACATTTAATAAGCGGATTAAACACTAGGAGGAAATTGCTAAGGAATTCTTAATGATTCATGTTGATGGAATGCCTGAATAACAAAGCAGACAATTAATCAAAGACAAGTGGAAATTAATGTTTGTGATTTGTGGCCTGGAGTTAGAGGTCTGGTCTCGTAAGAAAGAAAGGTGGAATGAAAGAGAGAAAGAGAGGGAATAAATATTTTTCCCTTAAAAAAAAAAAGCTAGAAGACTGCAGAAAATCTCTAGGCCAAAATAACTCACTACTAGTTACTAAAAGAAAACAAGTTATTTAAAGTTACCTGGATGCTAAAACAGCTGACCCAAAGATAGGGAGAACTTCAAACACAGTCAACAAATACATCACAACACTCATGGCATTCTTCTTTCCTTCCTTTGGGATGAACAAAACACCTGAGTTTCTTTTATTAAAATGATTTATTTATATACAGGCATCTCACATGAAAGTGGTCTTATTCTGTTGAAATGTATTTAAATAGAAACTTACTATTGACAAGTAGTAAAATGAGATATAAATTCTATTGTCTCTTCAAAAAAAAATCAAAGAAAGTAACTTCAATGCCGAGTAATCTTCCAGATAAATAATTAAACCCTATTGCTTATCTCATATGTATCTCTGACTTTAAAACATTAGGCTGGGGGATCAACTAAGTGGCAAAACACTTGCCTAGTATGTGCCAGAGTCCTTGTTCACTACCTAGTGCTGGAAAATTAAATTACATGAGAAATTATAGTTAAAAACGTGTGTGTGTTTGTGTGTGTGTGTGTGTGTGTGTGTGTGTATGTGTGTACATATCCTTCCATATAAGTTAGCACCTTAGGATTTTTTCTTTGTTTTTCCATATTGGCTATATTTTTGATGATATATGATGCATCAATATACTCTTGAACCACAATTTGCTTAAACAGTACCTGCGCCTCAATTCTTCAGTAACTACTTACCCTGCATGAGTTCCAGAGTTGAAAGTAACTTGGAAATGAAAGTAAATGCACATGGGTACAGCCAGGGGATCATTTTCCTTGGTGGTCTGACCTGTGTTGTTGTTTGTTTCTCAGATAGACTTCTGGGGAGAGTGGACATGTGTGTGTTCAAAAGTTCATTGCATTTAAACTCCAATTTCACAAAAACCTCCAAGTAGATTCCATATTTGAGTGAGAGTTCCCTTCCCGATATCAGATGCAGAAACATCTCATTCAAATGTTATCTATCACTAACCAAAGGCTCCATAATTCAAAAGCATCCTTCTAAAAGTTTGTGTTAGAAAGATAATCCTTGGTTCAATATTCAGAGCAGAACCTTTGAAAAGTGATTAAGGCAAGGGGCTCTGCACTCACAGAAGGGTCAATATGGTACAAAAAAAAAAAACAGAGTTCATTACTGTGAGGAGTTTCTCATAGGAGCAGTGGATTCACTACCAAAACTAAATTCATTTTCTTGTTCTGTCTCCCTCTCTTTCCCCTTCTCCTTCTGTCTTTCCTCCCTTTCTCCCAAAGAACAAGACATCAAGGAGGTTCTCCCCAGGTGCTGGACCTTCTAGTCTAGAATGAGAGCCTCCAGAACTGTGAGGAAATAGTTTCTTATTTTTATCAATTTCTCAGTGTCAGGTATCTTATTATAGCAGCACAATAAGGATTAAGACACAAGGCATCAGCATCTGTGTAGTCATTTGTTTTATATTTTGTATATCCAACCAGTTAATTGCCACAACGTCCTGTCTGATACATAGGTCTGTCTATTGATGAAGAACTTAGAATGGCTTCAAATCTCTTGGGAACTTTGAGAGTATCTAGCTTTTTGTTTACCTTTAGTTGATCTCTTACATGCAGATTCCAAAAACAGTTCTCAACCTCTAACTTTATTCTACAACAATCAGATTAATAACTTAATTTGTTGTACCAATTTTTGCATCATTGCTCAAAAATGCAATGAGGGCCAGTAAGTTGACCAAGGTAAAAAAAGGCTCTTACACGAAGCCTGAAGACCAGAGTCCAAACATCAGAAGGCCATGTTAGATATAGAATAATGGCCTCTGAAACTGTTCTCTGACTTCCACATGTGCTTTCTGGCACATGCACACACCCACATGGTGCATACATAACACATGATAAGTAAATAAAATGCTAAAGAAAAGGTACAATGAAGCCATTGTAGTATATTACTGCACTGTTCTGTTGGCAAAGGTTCTCATAATACTTGGTGGAAGAGTCTGCGTTCTTGCCTCTGCTTCCATAAATCCCTGTGAATGTTTCTACCATGTCTGAGTGATGCTGTCTGCTCAGTTTGTTGTCTATCACATGAATCATTCTGTAGTACCAATCTTTGTTTCTGTGTCTGTGTCTGCCACTTAACTAAGCCACTTAGCTAAGCATTGTCTCGAACCTGAGATGAGTTTTATACATCTTCATCTTCCCAGGGCTCAGAAAAAACTCTTGAGGATCACTTGTTTGTCATAGTTACTGAGTGAATACAATATTTATCTATATTATGAACATAGGTTCATAATTCTTTGCGTATTTAAATATCACACAGGTTCCCTTCAATATAGCAATTGAGCAGATACAAAATAAAATCTATTAATTTGATCATCACCACATTTCTACATGGTAAGTTCAACACTGCCAATAAGTCAACACCTTCAAGCTGTCCTCTGACCTCCACATAAGCACCTGGGCATGCACAGGACCCTATAAACACATACACACAATATGTATGCATATATATATGTATATATACATATATATAAATCCAATTAACTTCTTATTTTTCATACATTTAAATTAAATGTCCAAAAAAATCTGAGGATGGCTGTAGTATGAGGAGAGGCTGCTTGTTGGTTCCCAGCTGCTTAGCCCCGAAATAATCACACAGAAACTATATTATTTAAAACACTGCTTGGCCAATTATTTAATCATATTGCTAGCTAGCTCTTGCATCTAGAATTAACACATCTCCATTATTTTATATTTTACCACGAGGCTCGTGGCCTACCAGCAAGGTTCCAATATTTGTCTCCAGCAGGGCTACAAGGCTTCTCTTCCTGCCTTCCTTCTCCAGCACTAGGTTTAGTTTTCCCTGCCTGCCTAAGTTCTGCCTATCAGCAGGCCAAGCCAGTTTCTTTATTCATTAATGGTAATCATAGCATAGAGAGGGAAATCCCACATCAGTTGGCACTAAGAGAGGTGGAGTATCAACCATCCCAGCCCTAAGGTCAATGTTCGTGAAGACATTTCTAGAAATTCTAAGAGCCTCCCAGGGGTATAGGACTAGCAGTTTACTTACAGTTTGAACAACACACAGATGGTCCCCTTCACGATCATCGGGTGTTTCTGATCAGGAGGTAAGTTTTCCACCAAGGTCCCTCACTGAAGATGCTGACACCAATTTGCTTCGTTGTTTTCAACCCTCGGTGTCACATATTGTTTCTATTTGCATATCCTAGATAAGACTAGTCTCAACAAAACCATCATCGGTATAGATAAAGCTGGCCAAGTCTTTCCCAGAAATAATTGTTTTCTGGAAGACACAAATGCATTGCATATTTGAGGCAGTTCAGCTTAGTCATAGGCCTTGAGCCATTGACCTCTCAATCCTAGCCATGAGTGAATGTATATTTCCTCAACTTCACCATTTAAATGTGCTTGCCTGTGTGCTGTGAGATGAAGATTAGAAAACATTGATCTAAGGTCATGTTCTGTGCTGTCATGGCCACAAAAGGTTTTTGCTTGGTTGGACTCAACTGATTTCATTCTTTAATCATCTGGTATCTGTACCTGATGATCTGAGGTTATACCACACCTGGCTGAAATCTACTTAATATGATTTTTCTTTCACTCAGGAGACTTCAGAAGGAAATAAAGAACCGCTGTACTGTCCCTCAAAATCTGCAAAGCGGCACCTTTTAAAAACTTTGGTGGAGCAGTACTCAAGGTTCCAGGATATGTCACTGGACAAATCAGAAAGCGGTAACTATTTGTGGGATTGACAAATAATGGTTAATCCCCAACCAGAGTCACAATCCAAGCAAATTCCCAACCCTGGATGAAAAGGGAAGAGGAGGGAGGAGGAGATTTGTGCTGTCTGTCCTCCTCCAGTAACGAAACAGGCAGATGCAGGAAAGCTGGCCCTTGTGAGAATCCGTATCACTCACCAGCCTCTTGTCAGTTGTTCTGGAACCTTCGCTACAAGTTTAGGAATGAGGAGGGGGGATGCTCATCAGCCCTCACTGATCACTGGGTGCCAAGAGCTATCAAGGAAGAAAAGGCTCTCTTTTATATTTTAGGTTCAAGACAGACCAATTTTTTTTAAAAAATGAGTTGCAAGAGAAATCGCCTAAAATGCTATTTTCAAAGTAAGTTCTCCATGACAGAAGAGCCTTTGAAACAGAAGGTCCAAAGAAACGGATTCAGCTCTGTGGTTTTGCTGCTAGTTTTGAGGGAGATGTGGATAGTTTTCAAAGATTCTGCTTGTGTGAAACATTAGGTCTATTGCTCTTCATCTGGGGAGAGGCACTTCACGAAACCTACATGCTTTCCTCCACACTGCTGGGCTTTGGAAGGAAGCTTGGTCCTCTCTCCCGGGTCTAGGATGGATTCCTCTCTGATGGAATCTTATGGTTTGCTCTAGGAAAAAGGTCAGTTAATCCTTCCAAGTTTTTCTGACCTGCTTCAAGAATAGAAGGGTGATGGGGGTAAGGAAGCTTCCTACTTCTGCTGTTTTTTCCATTGCCCTGGTGTCACATGTGGGAACATGTTCAAAGTCCCATACTACTTCAGCTAGCCTCTGTAGGCGCTTCCCTTGCTTACCTAGTTCCTTTCATCACTCATTATTCTCTGGTCCTTATCTCAATGCCCAAAGCTAACTGTCATTTATGTCATCCAAAGGGTCCCCATTGTCTCTCATCATAAACCAGATCCACTGTCCTTACCATAATGATGCTGGAATTACAAGCGTGCATCATCCCTACCAGATAAAATCTACTCATCTTTTAGCACGTCAGCATTTACATGTGAAATGACAGCTAGAGATGTATAAATACAATTATTGAATATTTTCTGTGACAAATTAAATAAGTTAAAATTTTTAATCCCTTTGTTGATGTGTTGATTAGACCATCCCCCTAAATATTATCTTTGTGAAAAGAAGCATAAATGTTGATGAACTGTTAGGGGTGCCATGCCACTGTTAAAGACACAGAAGTGCAAAGGTGCTGTGGAATTAAACTTTCTTCTCTAGACTAATACTGGCATTGTTTAGAAGGCATTTAAACCACAGGATCAACTTAACTAAAAAAAACAGTAATGTATATTCTCATGCAATGTATTTTACAAAGTCCCTGAGAATACACAGAGTTCCTAATCAGAGGACAGTAAACAAGGAGCTGGCAGTAAAGTTAGCTGGAGATAATTACACTTACAAAGCGACTCAACACATTTGAACAGATACATACAAAGTAACCATAAGGAGGCTGTTCCAGTATAGGCTATGCAGAGGATAAGAAGGGACAGAATGAATGAAGATTAAATAGAGAGCTTGCAAAATGAAGTCTGGGTACTTTAGCAATGGCTGTCCTCACACGGAAGAGGCTGAGAACCGGCAGATTCTCAGTCAATAAGGATGGATGCTTTAGCAGCACCAATGAGGTGCTGAAAGGTCCAAAGTGTCAGATTCTAATGTAAGGAAGATGGCAGCACCAGCATCAGCTCAGATGAACTTCCCAGCAGCATAGATGGATTTGCCACTAAGATATGAAGCAGCAGGAAAAGAAAGAAAAGCTTTGACCGCAGTCTTCCTTGTAACTGAGCTGAAAGAAAGGTGCTGTCCATACTCAGGATGGCCCTTCCTACTTCTGTTACTGTAATGGAGAAAATCCTTCACGGAAGGCACAGAGCTTGAGCAAATCTATATAATTCCTTATAGGTGTGCATAAATTTAGTCTCATAGCTGATTCTACATCCAGTCAGACTGAAAACCAAGATTAGTCGTCACAAAGGCAAAATATTGTTTGAAATAGTCTAAAATGTTCCTTAACATCTTCCTCACATGGAAGACTCCAGCTAGCTGTACAAGTTACAGACAGAGTTGGCAAAGCTGCCCCAAGTACTGCCTAGGGCAACAAGACATGAGGGAGGTATGTGTGGTGGAAATCAGTGCTTCAAATTTCACTGTCGGGGAGCAGAACAGGATACCCCCAAAATGGCTCTCTGTCATACAGGATACTCTACCAGGAAGACATTGGCGGTCCTGAGAGCAAAATCCTTTGAACCTCTTTTTGTCTTCCTGTTTGCTGGCTTAATTTCTCCCACAAAAGGACTTGCAGAAACCAGAATTATTCTCCCACAAGGCAAGTCAAAGAAATTAGAACAGCTGTCACAGAATGACAGTAACAACATCTGGAGAGCTCACACTCGCTTTCCTCTTTGCTGAAGACACTCCAGAGCTTGCAAGACTTGTGCCCAGGAGGAAGGGAACCTATACAGGAGGAATAAAAAGAACTTTAGTGCTGTGGAACAATGGTCTTTCTTCCTGTCACTTGTATTATTATTATTATTTTATTATTATTATTGGTTTTTCGAGACAGGGTTTCTCTGTAGCTTTGGTGCCTGTCCTGGAACTAGCTCTTGTAGACCAGGCTGGCCTCGAATTCCCAGAGATCTGCCTGCCTCTGCCTCCCGAGTGCTGGTATTAAAGGCGTGCGCCACCACCACCCAGCCACTTGTATTATTATTTTTTTTCTTTTATTTATTTTTTATTCTTTTTTAATTAAAATTTCCACCTGCTCCCCGTTTCCCATTTCCCTCCCCTCCTCCCAAATATTGCCCCCTCCCCCCAGTCCCCTCCCCCTATCCCCACTCCTCTTCTCCTCCCCCCACACCATTCCCCCTCCCTCTCGATACTGAAGAGCAGTCCAAATTCTCTGCCCTGCGGGAAGACGAAGGTCTTCTATCTACGTCCAGGAAGGTGAGCTTCTAAACAGGCTAAGCTCCCACAAAGCCAGTTCATGTATTAGGATTGAAACCTAGTGCCATTGTCCTTGGCTTCTCATCAGTCTTCATTGACCGCCATGCTCAGAGAGTCCGGAATCAACCCATGCTTATTCAGTCCCAGACCAGCTGGCCTTGGTGGGCTCCTAATAAATCAGTTCCACTGTCACAGTGGGTGGGTGCATCCCTCGTGGTCCTGATTTTTTGCTCTTGTTCTCCCTCCTTTTGCTCCTCATTTGGACCTTAAGAGCTCAGACCGTTGCTCCAAATTGAGAATCTGTCTCTACCTCGATCCATCGCCAGATGAAGGTTCTAAGGTGATATGCAAGATATTCATCAGTATAGGATAGGGTCATTTCAGGTTCCCTCTCCTTAGTTGCCCAAGGTACCACCTGGGGACATATTCCTGGACACCTGCGAACCCCTCTAGAGTCAAGTCTCTTGCCAACCCTAAGATGGCTCCCTTAGATAGGATATATATTCACTTGTATTATTTTTAATAAAACACTTATTGGCTGGTAGCCAGACAGGAAGTAGAAGCAGGATTACAAGAATTCTGGCAAGAGGGAAGTTTCAGTCTGCGGTCATGATCCAGACACAGAGGAAGCAAGATGTGACTGTTTTGCCAAAAAAGGTACCAAGCTACATGGCTAACACAGACAAGTATTATGGGCTAATATAAGTTATAAGTATTAATTAATAAGAAGCCTGAGCAAATGGGCCAATCAGTTTACAACTAATGTAGACCTCTGTGTGATTTCTTTGGTACTGAACAACTGCAGGACAGGTGGGAGAGAAACCGTGGTCAACACTTGAGCACACTAGGCTTCTCTTGCTGTTAGAGCATGTGCATCTAATCTTATGTCTTCAGGGACACTTACTCTTTAGTAGAAGAGGTGTGGGTCTTCACTTCTGTTGGCTCTCACTGACTATTACATTTTAGAGAAGGGAGAATAGAAGCAGCGTGAGAGAGTTCTAGAGACAGACTGTTCTTTTCAGGTGAAAGGTCAGTAATAGCTAACCACAGTGGAGGGTTGGAGTCTGAACGCAGAGTTTGCATCCCTGACACAGGAGATTTCTACTTCTAAAGTGGACATCTGTAGCACATGGAAGCAGGCTTAGTTGACATGTGTACTGTTCTACAGAGCATGCATAAGTGACACTATGTGATATGAAACAGATGTACTAAATAACAGTGTGGTAGAACACACTGTTTTGGACTCAGGTGAGAGGGAAGTTGGGCTTCTTTCTTACCTCGCTCTCTTCCTTCTCTGTTCAGATTCTGAAAGGCTGGAGCACTCTACCACTCTCTTTTGTTTAGGAGAGTTGGCTAGAACCCTATGAAGGCTGAGAAAGTATCATGGCTTATCTCTGCTAGACAGCCTTGTTGATGCATTTACTCCCAGAGTGTACTCTCCCTGTTGTTTACTGCGTTCACAAGCAACCTAGTGATTGCAATTCCCACTGGATTATCTTTATGGGCAAGTAAGACAGGCCAAAAGGTTCAGAAACTATTGCCAGTGATACACTGACAAATCTTCATTCTGACATATAAATCTCTCTCTTGGGAGACTAATTAGTACAGCTCTGTCCTAGAGAGTAAAAAAATGCATTTACAGAACTTTGGAAATGTTTTGCTGCATTAAAAACTTTTTAACTGTTATTTAATCTCCTTGTCACGGGCAAGCTATGCCAGAAACATAAAGAAATGTGCTTGTGTTTTCCATATATCAGAAGTTAACATATTGATTTTGTGTGTGTGTGTGTGTGTGTGATTTTAATTCATCAAGTACCACTGAGTTCGCTTGATAAACATAAGCCATTGTCAACCTCAGGACCACTCTGTCCGAGGAGGTAACAATCTAACAAGATATTTTGTGTCTTTCCCTTTGATGATATGATTAATGCAACCATGGACTACATAGCTTTAAAATTTCCTGATGAATCCTATGTTGGGGAAAACGGCAGGTCATGCATTGATACCAGTTAAAGGAAGACATTACTTCCCTTGAAGAGATTCCATACAGTTCAAACAACCTGTCACATCATCTTGTGTGGCATACTTGGATCAAGACAATGATGGCCCAGTGAGGAGGATACTTGCAGTAGGAAACAGCTTGATTTTCCACCCCTCTTGTCCTCCATCTAAACGAAATCACATGCCTCAGTTCTCTGTGGATAGAGTTAGGGAAGGTCACTGGACTCATCTCTGTGTGTGCTCCCCTTCACAATGTGGTCATATTAAACAAACATCCTGACTCTGCATTTCACTGTAAATTATGCCTTCAATTGGCATATTTAGAAGTAGATGTCCAGTAAAGGAGGACTGCAAAAAGGTAAAGAACACAACATTTGCTGGTTAGACTGAAGACAATGTCTTTACTTGTTTGAAGGGCTGAATAACAACAGAAGGGGAGAAATCTTACAAACAGAAATTTCCCCAGAAAATACCATTTTTAGAATAAATTTATTCACTGAGTCTTTGTACTCTGCAATGTTCATTGCTCTCATTGTTAATAAAAAGTTGATTGGCCAACACCTGGCCAGGAAGAGTTTGGGTGAGACAGCCTGACATAGAGAGAATTCTGAAAGGAAAATAGTCAGAGTCAGGAAATTGCAGGAAAATGCAGAGAAGCTGAACGAGAAAGTCATACTAAGAAAAGGTGCCAAGCCATGTGGAAAAGTATAGACAAAAATATGGGTTACGTGTAAGAGTTAGCTAGTAATAAGTTTGATGTATTGGTCAAGCGTTTATAAGTAATCTTTAGCCTCTGAGTGGTTATTTGGAAACTGACGAACGGGAGAGAATTGTCCAAATCCAGTTCTCCCCTCATCCTTGTTTGAGATTTCCAACAGCTTGATCTCATACAGGTAACTACAGCTGTGGTAAGGGCCTAAGTGTAATTTCCACATTCTGTCCAGGTACTGCATTTTGTAGCACCCCTCTTTCTATCCTTTTGCTAATACAATTTTTCTGCTCCCTCTTTCATGATGTTCCAGAGACTTGGAATAAGGGGGAGGGGTAGCTGTCTTCCTGAGGGCTGAGGACTCACCATCACCTGTTATTTTCAGCCCTTCGACTGTCTGTGACTGTGGCCCATTGCACAAACGAGTTTCTCGGACCACGGATCAGAGGAGTTTGACTTGCTTCTTTGCACAACAGAGTGAGCCCTTATTTGCAATTCTCTGGATAAGAGACCAAGAATGTGGGTACAACCAATCCAGTCCTAAGCAGGGGTAACAACTATGCTGGTATTCTTTTTCTTTATTTTTTATCTTTGAGTTTTGAGTTTTGGCTTTCGTTGTTTGGGAATTTATCATTATCATAAGAAAATTTTTAAATTTTGTATACTAGCCCCAATTCCCCCTCTCTCCCCTTCTCCCATTTTCCCATCCCAGTCTTTATCCACTCCCCAAAGGAGGCAAAGCCTCCCTTGAGGAGTCAACAAAGTCTGATATACCAGGTTGGGGCAGGCCAAGCCCCTCTCCCCGTATTAAGGCTGATATGCTGGCACTCTTAATGCACAGCTGGCAAGAGATGCCACCCAGATTCTAGGGGGCAGTGTTCTGTTCCCTTTCTGTAATCCTTTCATTTTCCCTGAGTTCTATCCTGCTTCATCCCCACTTATAGGTAGTCTTGAGTCATTTGGGCCTCCTAGAAACTTGTTTGTCCTTCCTAAAACCTTAAAGCCATTTGCTGATTTTGGAAAGATTTATTACTTATGTACAGCCTCTGGATCACTTTATTTATTTATTTATTTATTTATTTATTTATTTATTTATTTATTTATTTTTGGTTTTTCGAGACAGGGTTTCTCTGTGGTTTTGGAGTCTGTCCTGGAACTAGCTCTTGTAGATCAGGCTGGTCTCAAACTCACAGAGATCCGCCTGCCTCTGCCTCCCAAGTGCTGGGATTAAAGGCGTGCGCCACCACCGCCCAGCTGGAACACTTTAGTACTGAGCATCTGTGTCACATCAGATCTCTTCTTCTCTCTCTTCTGTTCTCACAGTCTCCTCATGTCCCAAGGCCACACACAGCAGTGGGGAAGATAAGTAAGAAAATGTTCATGCTTGGAACCAGGGAAGGGAAGCCAGGTGTAGTGGCCCACATCCATAATCTCAGCTCTCGGTGCTCAGGAGGCTGAGGGAGAAGAGCTACTGAGTTCAAGGTTTCTCTGGGTTACATAGTTAGTTCTATATGAGACAGAGCTACATGGTAAGACCCTGTCTCAAAACCAACCAAACAAACATGCTGAAAAGGAAAGGATCAGGAAAGGCAAAAACATGATATACTCTCTGTGTCTCCTTGTGTCTGTCTGTATGTCTTTCTATGTATGTTTATCTATATGTATATACATGTATAAATACATATATACACACATACTTATGTATACAAATATGTGTACATATATGTTTATATGTGTACACACACACACATATATATATATTTCTCCCTTCCCCCTCTTTCTTTTGCCTGTTTCCCTCACTTCCTTTCTCATTTTTTCTCCCTTTTTTCCTCTGGCCTTCTTTTTCCCTTTCCAAGTCAGGGGTCACTCACAGCCTCCCTAAAACAAGGTGAACAAATGGTCCCGATTTTGTTGTAAAACTCTTTCAAATTATGTTAAGTTCCAGCTAAGAATCTCAACTAAAGTGGGAAAAAGTAAATAAAAAATATGTATAGCATCCCTGGCAGCATAAGCAGCAAATTCATCCAAAAATGTTAAAAGGTAGCTCTTTTCAATATAGCACATTCATCTTTGATCTGTCAAATTAAGTTAGCTCTATCAAACGGACTAAGCTTTTGGAAACTTCCTTTAACAACTGTCATTCTTCGGTTTACTAGAAAAGGGAATTTTTGGCTGGTTTTGATCTTCTAGTATGTGTTTCAGTATAAAGACAAACAAGGCTAGAGATGACTGTTTAGACATGTTGAGACATAAGACCAAGAAAACCTTCCTCAGCCTTCACTTAAAAAACAATCTCCAAATATAACTTCTAAGAGGAAGTTTGTGAGTTAATATGATTGTCAATAATTTCAGGGATTTTGAACAGTTTTCATGTCACAAGCATTCAACATTTCAACAGAGAACTTGCCATGACAGGAAGGAAGAAGGTCTAACCTTCTAAAGTCTGACCCAAAAGTTCAGGAATGAGGGAAATGGAAAAGAAACAATGAGTAAAATAGAAAAATCATGCATTAAATCTCCAGATTATGACATAGAACAATGTACATGCATTTATTTAAAATAGTTCTTCAATTTGAATCACTAGCTTCATTATATATATTTTCAGTGTAAGGTTAAATATTTTTCCCCTTTCATTTAGGTGTCTAGAAATGGGACTGGTTGGCACTATATCCAATAAAATGTAGACAGAAGCAAACAGGATTTCTGAAAACAAAAAATGTTGATTTTGGCAAGGTGCAGAGTACGCAATACCACCCACCCTCCGGGCTGGGAGTTCTATAGCGTTTGGCTTCTGGATCTTCCATTTACTGTTGGGACTCTGTGGCTTTGATCAGCTTTATAGTTTAGCCCTTGCTCTTTAGTTCCACAAATTATTCACACTTGCTACTTTTGATTCTTCCTTTCATCTTTCTTGCCCATTGTTCCTTCTATCCACTAGCTAATGCTTACTGAATTATTCATTCATGTGGGAGACTCCCTGAGGCAAAATGCTATCCCAGTCCTATTTTTCTTAACTGAAAGCCATGTAGATAATAACAAAAAATTTGCCGTAGAACACCTGGTCCTGTGTTGTTTTGAGATCTATAGTACTCCACACTAAATATTAAAACTTTGAGGAATTCATTGTTAATATATGAAGTGTTCTTGGGCTTACAAAAACTGATTTAAAAATTGTTATTAACATGCTGAATATTCCAGTCAGTGGTCAGAAAGCAAAACAGCTGCAACATTTAGAGAATAATTTGGAATATTGGTATCATGTGGCTTAATGGAAGCCGTATTATCTTAAAGAAGTTAATCCTAGGACAAGACTAAAAACCTGAATCATAGGCCCAGCCAGACTATGACTTTCCCATATTATATATTTAAAGCACACAACAATAGACTAAACACCATGCTAGATGGTTTAGTTATTGTATCACTGCTTTCCTACAACTGTTTGTGGTAGATGCTACCTATTTGTGGAAGTCTGATTGTAATTGGCCCCCATAATCTCACAGAAAGTGTGGCCTTCTTGTGTCACTGTGTGTGTGTGGTGGGGGGGAGCGTTGGGGTCTCTTATGGTCAAGACACTGCCCAGGGAGACAGTCTACTTCCTGTTGCTTGCATATTAACATGTAACATCTCCTTCTCCAGCACTACGTCTGCCTGCATGCCACCATGCTCTCTGCCACTGACTAAACCTCTGAAACTGTAAGCTGCTACCTCAGTTAAATGTTTTCCTTTTAAGAGTTGCTGTGGCCATGGTGTCTCTTCACAGAAAAAAAAAACAAAAAAAAAAACAACAAACAAAAAACAAAAACAAAAAACAAACAAACAAAAAAAACAAAAAAAAACGAGACACCATTTATACAACAGGAAACTGAAAATTAGAGAAGTCCTATAACAAACTCAACTGACAGTTACGGAGACATACTGAAATTCAGGCGTCAAATATTGTACAAGCCTTTCATGTTCAGTACTCGTCTAGATATAACTACAGCCATATTAATTATTTTATTTTCCCTTCTAAAGTTATTCTAATAATTGGGTGTAGTGCATATGTTTGTGATACCAACACTCAGGAGCCTGAGGCATGAAGATTGTTGCATAATCAGTTCCACACAGGGCCACTCTGGACTACATCTGATACCTTGTCTAAACAAATGACAGAAAGAAAAAGAACCGAATCCAATATTACCAACTATTTATTCTGCATTGCTTCTTCTCCTTAACCTTTTCTTTAATCAAGGGAAACTACATCCCATGTTGGAATACTGGTGTAGTGGAGATAGTTTCTTTACCCGTCCATGATGGTTGCTCTTCATTGTCAGCCTGACTGTTTTTGTAATCACCTATGGCTCAGCAGTGAAGAGCACCGCTTGCTCTTTAAAAGGTCTTGAATTCAATTCTCAGCAACCACATGATGTCTCCCAACCCTATGTAATGAGATCTGGTGCCCTCTTGTGGATGCTTTATCAGGTGCTTCTTTCCACAAGAGTGAGAAACACTAATAGTGTAACATCTAAGGCTCATGGCTAAGTTCTCTATGAGAAAAGTCAGAGCACGATCAAAAGAAAAGCAAATTAAAAATTTGACACAGAATCGTAGTGTCTTAGTTAGCGTTACTATTGCTGTGATGAAACACTATGACCGAAAATAACCTGGGGGTGGAAAGGGTGTTTTTCAGTTACAGTTCATCATCAAAAGCAGTCAGAGCAGGAACACAAGCAGGACGGGAATCTGGAAACAGGAGCTGATGCAGAGGTCCTGTTGGGTTGCTGCTTACTGGCTTGCTTCCCAAGGCTTGCTCAGCCTGCTTTCTTATGGAACCCAGGCCCACCAGCCCAAGGATGGCACCACCCACAATGGTCTGGGCCCACCCCCATCAATCACTAATTAAGAAAATGCCTTAAAATTGACTGCTATGGAGACATTTCTTATTCTAGATAACTCTAGCCTGGGTCAGGTTGATATAAAAGTAGCCAGCACACCAAGGCAAATGTAATGTGGAGAGTAACAGACAGACTTAACAGGACCAAAAAGTATGATGTAGTGATTTAAAATTAAAACTGAGAGGAACTAGGAAAACTCTGCTTGCTACACTTCTCATACCCCTGTCTTTGGAAACGGGGCACTTTTTTCCCTCTGGGATGATGGAGAACACCTCTAGCTTGAGGGTCTCATGACCCACTTGGATGACAGCAAGGGAGAAGAGTAGGGGGAAATGAGTGTGACCTTCATCAAAACAGCAAAGGGCTGTGTTCTGTGGCAGCAGCTCCTAAAAGCATCACCTGAAAGGGACCTTGCTCAATTCTCCCCTCTCAAGTTTTGGCTAAGTGAATGATTTCTGCATTTATGTCTTTTTTAGATAATATGCTTTGGATATTTAAAAGTGTAGGTGACTTTTACATATTTTCCATTATGAAAATAAAAATTTAGCCACTCTACACTATCATATTCTGTAACATGAGGGCCTGCTTGTTGGGGTTTCTGTCCTGCCCAGTTCCCACAGCCAACAAGAACCAAAGAAAATCACACAGAGTTCTCCATAAGTTATAAACTGATTGGCCCATTAGCTCAGGCTACTTATTAGCTCTTGTAACTTATAATAACCCATTATTTTTATCTATGTTACCCGCATGACTCAGTACCTTTTTCAGTGGGGTAGGTCACATCCTGCTTCTTCAGTGGTCTGGGCAGAACTGCGGAGGAATGGGCTTCCTTCTTCCCAGAATTCTCCTGTTCTCATTCTGCCACCTCTACTTCCTGTCTGTTTTTCCCACCTATACTTCCTGCCTGGTGACTGGCCAATCAGCATTTATTTAAAACATGATTTACAGAATTCAGACAATTCTCCCACACCAATATTCCATCCAATTTTCCATTTTAAATAAGACATTTTGATTGATGTTCAAGATTCATCCCTTTTTGATGGCAATGATACTTTATGCAACTAATTCACATGATGTATGTACTAAATAAACATTTCCCTATATACTTTTTATATAGATTTTCTGTAACTAGTGTGTTACTAATAATACATATTCTCTTTTCTTTATCATGTCAAAACTATATTATTATATGTGAAGCTACAACTTATTGGTTTTTGTGTCAGATCATATAGCTTGGATATTTCTCAAATACTGACTGTCAGCAATCATTAAAAAGTTTGCATTCTAAGCTTATGGAATTTCACAGAATTACTTAATATCTCTTATATAGACTCCTATTACTTCCCCCTTCCTGCTCCCCCTCATGTATATGTGTGTGTTTTTTTTTCCCTTTAATTTTACTGCAGGAAAGCTGAAGACAGGTTTTTAATTGAAAATGAGTAGGCACCTGGAAATATCCAGACTGAACCAGTCTGTGAGATGCAGACAAAGTCAGAAAGGTAGATGTGTACTCAGAAACTTTACAGAATAGAAAATTCAACACACTGCTTGATAGTTGATGCTTAAGTAATGTCTTCATAGGAGAGATGGATTAAATGATTCTTATGAGATGCATGTGGGACTCAAGGAAGAATCGCTTGAGTCAAAGGTTCTCTGCACTATGGATGTGGTGTAAAGGAGTTTTAGTATGGAAATAAATGAGTTTCTCATGGCAGAAGATTTTAGTTAGATAAACTTCATGGAAAAACTAAAGAGGGAGAAAGGTAGCATGATTAGTAAATACTGAGACAGAAATTGGGGTTCAGAAAAGCAAAACAGTCAGTCACTGGCTCTTACCTCAGTCTGAAACTGGTGATCCTGCCTCCAGGAAACCTCAGAATGAGACTGAGAGCTGTTTCCTCACAATTTATAATCCTCTTTAGTTCTGAGATTAAGGACATACACCACTACCGCCTGGTTTCTATGGCAAATTAGTGTTGTTTCTGGGATTAAAGGTGTGTGTCATTGTTGCCTAGTCTTTAAGGATGGCCAGTGTGGCTGTTTTACTTTTATGATCCTCAGGCAAGCTTTATTTATTTAAATACAAATGAAATGCCACTACAGAGAAAGAGAAAAAAAAAGATAAAGAAAGGGGAAGAAAAGGGAAGATGAGTGAGGCTGAATAATCCTGCCCAAACACTGTACTGTGAGGTATCATTTTCAGAGTCTTCTTATTGACAAGACAGAAGAATAACGAGTTAAGGGTGTGCGTGTGTGTGTGTGTGTGTTGCCAGAGCCTTTAGTAATGAAGAGCATAAAAAGGTTCAATAGAACATGAACAGCCATGTAGAGAATTGATAAGGGGAAATGACACTTTCATAACTTCCCTCACCACAATAGCTAGATTCCTGACAAGGGGCAACTGAAGAGAGGAAGGATTTCCTTTGCCTCATGGTTGAAGAGATAGTTGATCATGATGGGGAAAATGTGATTGTAGAAGTAGCCTATACTGAGGCAGCAGGTGCATAGGTGGCCGATTACCCAGTGTCTTCAGACACTGGGAGTCAGGAAGCAAATCTCAGAACTGGTGCCAGGCTGTAAGATACAAAGCCTGCTTCCACGAACCTTAGTTAAGCAGAATTCCACCTTTCTAAGGATCCATAACCTCTTTAAACACTGTCATCAGCTGATGACCCAGTGACACTGAGTAATACATGGGAGAGTGACGGTCCTTCTGTAGCCTCATAGGCTTCTGGCCATGTCATGCATTTGGTCAGAGTGCCAAAGCCCCAGTATTCTTACATTTCTAACAGTATTTAAAACTTTTCTGAGAGTCAGGGAAAACTGTAGGAGAAGGGCCTGCTTGTTTGTTCCGGCCGCCCATCTAGCTTAGCCCCAAAATAACCACACAGAAACTGTATTAATTAAATCATTGCTTGGCCCATTAGATCTAGCTTCTTATTTTCTAACTCTTACATCTTAATTTAACAAATTTCTATTAATCTGTGTATCACCATGAGGCTGGGGCTTACTGGGTAAAATTCCCACATGTCTTACTCTGGCAGAGGATCCATGGCATCTCTCACTTTGCCCTTCTTCCTCCCAGAATTCATTTCTGTCTTCCCTGCCTACCTAAGTTCTGCCCTATCAACAGATCAAGGCAGTTTCTTTATTCATTAACCAAGAAAAGCAACACAGATAGAAGGACCTCCTACACAAAAAACTCTTAGTAATGAAGCTCTGTAAGATAAGACAAACAAAATAACAATACACACACTTCCAATACATGGGGTACAGAATAAAGATTCTGTTTTCAAATGGAGGAATAGGTGGCAAGAAAAGGTAAGACCAGTAGAAGAACTAAGCTTCTCACAGAAGCTCCAAACTCTGATGTTCCATGTTTGGTTTCTGACTCTCAAAGTGGAGTCGTTGGCTTTAGTATTTGCTGAGTGCCTGCCTAGCTGAATGGGGGAAAGCGGTTTTTCTAAGTGGTCCTGTTGCACCAAGGTTCACTGGTTTCTTATCTTTTTAGGTACCCTAACGTTAGATGAAATTTCTTTGAATTCAATTGCATGTCTTCCTCTTTTGAGCCTTTGAAGACTGGGGCTTGTCCTCAAGGCTTCATTCTTACTGTACTGTTTCAGACTCATTCTCTTTAATTTGCTAATCTCTAAGAATTCAGCCTTCTCAGCACTGCAGTACTGGTCTGTCCACATCTGCTTTGTCCACAGCTTTAAATTCTTCCTTGTTATTGTCTTCACCAGAATGCACAGCATTGCAGTGTTTTGTTCCATTTTCTGTTCTGAATTCTCACAGGAAATATGGTGGAAGTGTTGAAATATATACACTCTCTGAATTGGTGAGGCAGTAAATTCAAGCGAGAAAACTTAGACAGATTTCATCATAGCATCAAAATTGCATTTTTATAAACAAAACATGAACATAATATTATACGATAAACACATAAAACCAGGGACTTAATATGAAGTACTTACAGTCAGGTCTGGAACAAGGAGAATATCTGTGCTTGAGTCCTAGCCTGGCTGGGTGGACTGATGCAGGCTTAGCCCCTCCCTGAGCCTTTCTACCCTAAAATTACTATATTGAAAGTACAGTGAAGGTTTTATTATAAAAGATATCAAAAATATATTATAAACTGCTGAATTCCACGTATATCACAAAGAAGATGAATATGATGCTGTAGGAATTCCTACCACCAGTAGCCTTTAAGTTACCTGCCCACTTGGGCGTGGCCTCCTATGCCATATATGCTGATGTAAAACATGCGTCCAGCCTCTTTCATGGCTGCTGGATTCAGTTGCTGTTCCCTGTTTGAGGAGAGGACTGTGATCTACGGGTCTACCCCTAAATAAATAACCCTCTATTATACTCAATTCTGAGCTAGTGTGAGATTGCTTTTAAGTGTTTTTCTTCAATATGATGTAAGTTTTTAATTTTATATTTCCTCTCTCAAGCCTTTTCTCTCACAAGCAGAATTAAGAACTCATCTACATTTTATTCCCATTTCTTGTCATTTTTCTTGCTTTGATAAAATTATAAATAAGGGATATAAATAAGAGTGAAGTCAGGAAGAGCACTCAAGAGTAACTGTTTTGAATTACCTGAACTGGTAACAGAAGAGCTATTACCTGAACCCATGAATTTCCTTCCACACCCTATGCCCATTGCTGCACAGTCAAGGAGAAGGAATACCACATTTTTGGCTTATAATGTAAAACCTGAGAATCAGACTTGGTGTGCAGACTCATCACAGCTGGAGAATGTATTACTTTGATCTTTAAGTATGATACTAGACATATAGTCCAAGGGTTTTGCTTACCATCATCTTATGCCAAATGGATACACATGCGCACACACACACACACACACACACACACACACACACACACACAGAGAGATCATATGCTATGTCTTGTCTCCAATTCTGTATATTTTCAAATCTTATTTCTCCCTGTTTATATGTTTACAGGTTTTTCTCTTCACTAGAGGCATTCAAGCAATTCTGGCGATTGCCATGTAACAGATTGACGCAAAGTTGGTGACCTAAAGCATTCTTCAGTTTTGATTTACAGACTCATGGATTCTGCTGGTCAGAAAGGCACAGCTGGGATGGCTTGTCTTGTGATATCTTAATGGCTTCTTCATTAAGTCCAAGCCCTTGAGGAAAGTTGTAAATGACTGGGCTGTCTCAGCTAGCTGAGGCTTGGATTCCCTCGATTCCTGTAACAAGCATAAAGCTGTGCTGTGCTGAACTGACCTGGACCAGACCTTTTTAGATAGTTAAGCTTTTTACAGTCCAGCAACTGGGTTCGAATGGCAAGCTTTTGCAAAGTGAACATCTAAAGAAATGGGAGGAAACTGCATTGATTTTAATGTCCAGACTCCCCAGATTAATAGCTTTTCTCTGCTATACTAGTTCGGCAGTCGTTTCCTTGTCATGAAGCAATGATCTTGCTTCTGGTGAAGAAAATGCTAAAATCTTTATAGTCACATGCACAAAAAAAAATCACTATATAAATCACGTATTGAAGTTCAATGTAGTATGTAAACTAATACTAAAAGTATGTGTAAGAATGTGTGTGTGTTTTATTGTGTTTTACTCTCTCATCATCCAATCTCTACAATGAACAGTACATATACTTTAGGACTTACAGACTAATGCTTTAGTGGAGGACCTCATATGTTTGACAGAGACGTTTAAGCTAACCATGTATTGTGTTTCTCTAGATAGACTTAGTCGTGGAAAGAGCATGCAGGACATTTAGGTCATGGACTTAGGAGAACTTACCTTAGTTTTGCCTCTTGACTTCTGAATACTGCCTTGATGCTCTGTCATTACAATTTGATGATTGGTGTGGGAAGTCCTTCTGTATTTGTGTTGCTTTTATTGGCTAATAAATAAAGCTGTTTTGACCAGTGGCTTAGCCGAGTAAAGCTAGGTGGGAAAACTAAACTGAATGCTGGGAGAAAGAAGGCAGAGTCAATGAGAAATCATGTAGCCACCGCCAAGGACGGACACCCGTGGCTGGAGCCCACTAAAACTTTGCCGGTAGGCAACAACCTCATGGTGATACACAGATTAATGAAGATGGGCTAGTTTAGGATATAAGAGTAAGCCAGAAATATGCTTAAGCTATTGGTCAAACAGTATTACAAATAATAGAGTTTCTAAGTAATTATTTCATCGTCTGAACAGCTTGGAACAAACAAACAGCCCTCTCTCCTACAGACAATAACATGAAAAAATAGTATCAGGAATAAACAAGAGTAGAATTTTACAGACTAGAGGAGTCACAGCCTTGATGACACCCTGTCTGCCCAGCACCTATTGGAACACGTTGTGCTGCTGTTGCTCCATGGCTCCACACCTGTCTTTGTTCAGGGATTTACTTTTATTTTTTACTTAAGAAGACATGTGTGTCTGTGTATGGGCTTGTGCACATGTGGCTGCGGGAGCTCACAGATCCCAGTAGAAAGGTCTGATCCACTAGAGCTGGAGTAACAGGTAGTGTGACAACCTGATCTAGGTGTTGGGAACTGAACCTGTGCATGAGTAGAATGCATTTTTTAACGCTTTTAGGCTCTGAGCCATTTCTTCAGCCACCTTCACACACTTACTTATTGCTGAGGAACACTGAGCATGAAGTTGTGTTGTGTGTTAGCCTGTTTGGACGTTCACCTTCCTGGACCTAGATAGAAGTGGGAGGACCTTGGTCTTCCGGCAAGGCAGGGAATTTGGACTGCTCTTCAGTATCGAGAGGGAGGGGGAATGGACTGGGGGGAGGAGAAGAGGAGTGGGGATAGGGGGAGGGGAGCGGGGGGAGGGGGCAATATGTGGGAGGAGGGGGAGGGAAATGGGAAACGGGGAGCAGGTGGAAATTTTAATTAAAAAAGAATAAAAATAAATAAATAATTAAAAAAAGATAAAAACAAGAAAATACAGTGGGATTTGAAGAAATATAAGGGGAAGAGTTAGTAAAGAATATGATCAAAATAAGTTGAATGAAACTTAAAGGACTATTAAAGTAACTAAAAAATAAAATAGAGGTATATAAAAATAAAAAAAAAGAAATATCACTGTGATGGGTATTCTTGGTTGTCAACTTAACAACATCTGTAATTAACTGAAACCCAAGTGGCTGGGTACACCTGTGAGTGATTTTTCCTAAATCATTTGAAGTGGGAAGACCCACCTTTAATCTGGATCTTTTGAGTTGGGGAGATCCACTTTAAATCTGGGTCACACTATCTAGTTGTACTCTAGATAAAGGATGATAAAGGTCATGGAAGAAGGAAGCTCTTGGCCTGCATGCCATCACTCTCAATAGCAATGTCATTCTTTCACTAGCATTAGAGCCTACTTCTGTGGGATTGTGACGTATACTGAAGATAAGGTGAGACATCCACACTTATGCACAGAACAATAACAGGATTATTAGACTTTATATTGGTAGACGATCATTGCTGGACTACCTGGACCACAGCCTGAAAGTCAATTTAATAAAATCCCATATGATTGATAGGATGAATATTTATATATTCATATATTCATTAATATATTATATATATTTATTTTATCAGTTCTGTTTCTATAGAGAACTGTAATACATTAATTGATACTGTTTAAATAAAAGAAATTAAGTATAAAAGAAAATAATTTATTTCACAATCAACTTAATATAATTTAATGTTTTTAGTTTAAGGATGATGGAGTCTGATCAATAAGAACAGTACTTAATAAATAGTGTCTTGGTTCATTTTCCTTTATTTTAATTTGTAAGTGTATCATAGAGGTTTTTTAAGTAAAATGGAGCAAATCTATAAAATTCTCAGCCTTTCTAAGCTATAAATGAATTGAAGACTTCTTTTTCTGCCTTTATGATTCAGGCAAAACAAATCCTAAGTTACTAATCACTTTGCAAATGTTCCCCTTTTGCTGTGTAAATACCTCTGCCACTCTGCTGTGCCGGTGCCTCCCCAACACAGAATTTCCAAGGATTTTCTCCTGTGGTCCACAGAACGTTTGCTCCCTAGAGTGCTAAATCACTGACTGGATGCCCAGATGGAAATCAGAGTAAAGAGAATGAGCAAAAGTTCAAGAGTAATTTAGTCAAACTCCCTTGATTATGTAGTATTTGTTAGGACAGCCTGGTAAACAGATTTTTGGCATTATACCATATAGTAGAATAAAAAAAATAAGTTTATTCAAAATGATTGTTTAATTATGCATACTTGAAACATATGAGGCCTAACTAACAACTGTTGATATTAAATCTTTCAGATAAAATATACAACTCTGAATGTATGCTAATTGTATACAGTGGACCATTTTCAGTCTAAGCAATGGATTTTGTGTGTGTGCATCTATGTGTGTGTGTGTGTGTGCGTGATTTATTTCTCTCCCCCAATATCTCAAGGACTCAAATGATAAAATACAATCACGTCTTACCATATTCTTTAAAAGCAGATATTAAATATGCTAGATGCTCTTTTTAACAGCATTTTAAAATTTATGTATAATTGAAAGATGACACACTTTTAAATAAATGTGTGCCGACAGCACCTTTAGAATTGTCTTTTCTCCCATTCTTAAGATAGCCTCTTCTTTTTCACAATTCAATTTCAGCTAATTGAGGAATGCAACGTGAGCATTGTTTTAATGTTTATTAACTTCATTCTGTTCCCCAAGGGGCCGCTTTAATTTCTACAAAGAGCACTGCAATTGAGTCAGGATTCACCTCTGTACTCCATTTTTATCTCTGCACTGTGAATTTCAGCAAATTTCAAATATTGGTTCCCTTATTTGTCAAGAGTGATTGAGACTCTGTATTCCATTCCAATCTCGGCCTAAATTCAGTATGATTATCTATGTGCGTACGTCAGGCTCATTAGGAACGACTCACTGGTAATGTATTTATTCACAATTCAATTCTTGTGGCATCTCCTAAGGAAGCTATCTCAAAACAGCTTTTATTCCCTTGGCTTTACTTGACTGGTACATCATATTGTATTTTTATTTTAAAACAAAACTTACACACAAAATCCATTAACTTCATTATTTCTTTTATTGCCTTCCTACCAAACATAGACAGACACAGAGACACAGACACACACACACACACACGCACATTCCTACAGAAAGAGTTATGGAAGTCAAGCTGGATACAGACATTGTTCAGTTGATATTTTACAACAACAGCTCTTTCCCCAAAGCTGAAAAGCTTGGAGCTTCCTCACTGAGGAACTTTTGAATGTGCAAAGGCTATGTGGAGCTGGTGAATATGTTTAAAGTCCTGAACTCTTAAAAAGTAAACCTCTCTTTTATTTGTTATACAATTTTTTCCTAGTGGCTGGTAAGACAGTTCAGAGGCTTATTCCACTTTTACAGACTCAGGTTCAGTTCCAAGCACTGACAACGGGCAGCTCACAACTGTCTGTAATTCTAGCTCCAGGGAGTCTGGTGCCTTTTTCTGGACTTTGCAGCAACTGTTCAAACACACACATACTTAAAAAAAATGAAAAGAAGAAAGAAATTCTTGGTTCAAACATTAAATTCATTAACAACAACAACCTGCCTTCCAAGCAATACCAGCAGGAGCAGGTACAAGGGAGCAAGTGCCAAGGGGGCAGGTCCAAGCCAGAGACCTCTGAGGGACTGGGCCCAAGCCAGGGACAACTACGGGAACAGGACTACTTCCTAAATATAACCCTAGAAGCACAGACACTGAGAGAAACAATTAAGAAATGGGACCTCCTGAAATCGAGAAACTTCTGGAAAGCAAATGACATGATCAACAAGACAAAATGGTAGCATACAGAATGGGAAAAGATCTTAACCAACTCCACATCAGACAGAAGGCTGATCATCAAAATATACAAAGAATTCAAGAAATTGGTCATTAAAAGAACAAATAATCCAATTTTGAAAAATGGAGTACAGACCTAAATAGAGAATTCTCAACAGAGGAATCTAAAATGGCTGAAAGACACTTAAGGAAATGCTCAACATCTTTAGTCATCAGAGAAATGCAAATCAAAACAACTCTGAGAGTCCACCTTATGCCTGTAAAAATGGTCAAGATCAAAAACACTGATGACAACTTATGCTGGAGAGAATGTGGGGTAAAGGGAACACTCCTCCATTGCTGGTGGGACTGCAAACTGGTACAGCCACTTTGGATGTCAGTATGGCGATTTTCCAGAAAATTCGGAAACAACCTACCTCAAGACTCAGCAATACTACTTTTGGGTTTATATCCAATGGATGCTCAACTGTACCACAAAGACATGTGCTCAACTATGTTCATAGCAGCATTATTTGTCATGCCAGAACCTGAAAACAACCTAAATGTCCCTCTACTGAAGAATGGATAAGAAAAATGTAGTACATTTACCCAATGGAGTACTACACAGCTAATAATAATAATAATAATAGACATCTTGGAAATTTGCGAGCACATGGGTGGATCTAGAAAACATCATATTGAGTGAGGACAAATATCATATGTACTTAACCATAAGTGGCTTTTAGACTTAAAGCAAAGAAAAATCAGCCTGCAGTTCACAATCCCAGAGAACCTAGACAACAAATAGGACCCTAAGAGACATACATGGATCTAATCTACATGGGAAGTAGAAAAAGGCAAGATCTCCTGAGTAAATTAGGAGCATGGGGATCATGGGAGAGTAGAAGAGGAGGGGAGGGGAGAGGAAAGGAGGGGAGTGGAGAAAATATATAGCTCAATAAAAACAATTATTTCTGTAAGTACCTCCCCCCAATTCAATGATTCACATGTATGGTGTCACTTCATGATCTGTTGTGGTGTTGTCTGTGGTCCATGGATGAATAGATGTTCACTCACATCCGCCGAGGAAAAGTTACACACAGACCAAGAATGCATTTTTTTTTGTTACAACTCAAAACAGCAGCCCCCAAGAGACACTAAATCCATTTATTGAGAACTCAGGTGACATGTCTGTATTATCAAGTATTATAAGAAAGTACCAGAAATACAATACCACCAACTCATTTACTGCCCTTGCATCCAAAAGCAAAGAAACAAACAATGACACCAAGCATTACTCCACAGTGGGGGGGGGGGGGGTTCACAGTGAATTTTACTTACCAGAAATGGAAGCACCCTTGTCCTTATACCACACTTATTCTTTTACTTTCATGCAAACTTTTAGGAACAAATCAGGTATGAAAAATGGGGATTGCATGTATAGTGAATTTCAGTCCATAAATATAACAATATCTTATAGTGTTTGTGGAGTTTACAGAGTCCAGAGCAGATACATTAGCTCACTGAATCATGACAAGAGCTCCATGAGGTAGGTATTATTGAATTTACAGGTGAAGTACCTGAGACTTTGAGGGTAAGTAACATGTCCAAGGAAACACAGCTATGAGAAAACTAGGATTTAAATTCAGGCCCTGTGACATACAGAGTTTGTGTGCAAATTGCAACATGTAATATAAAAGAGAGACAGTGGGTTATTTGTAGTTCACCCACTGAGGAAAAGAAAAAAAAGTCAGTTCATTGCATATGTCTCTCCCGTGTAATTTTTTTCTAAAAAAAAAAAAAAAGCTTAGAGACTGGTTCCTTGACCTGTGGGTCTGTTCATATATTAAGTAGGTGTTGGTAATTTCTTCACTTTTATATAATTAAATTACAAATCAGCCCCCCATTATTCCAATTTTTTTCATCAGCTTTTCAAATTCTGGTAACGATAGACTTAGGTAAAAGAAAAAATATATATATGTCACGGGGTACGTGTGTGTGCAGGGGGCCAAACTCCAGTATATTCTGTAGATCTTGACATTTCCAAGACATGGTACCCATCTCATTAATCTGAGTGAAATTCTGCAATACGGAAATTAAATCAATCATATATGTAATTTGGTATAACACTGGCAGTCCTAGTTTTTTATATGGGTCTGAAACTAGAAAGCAGGCATTTTCTGACAAGCAATGGGATATATAAACTTCCTCTTACTGACAGAACATTGGTGGTTCACACTTTACAAATGAAGTTAACTGCAGTTGAGTCCTGGTGATTTTAGAAAGAGGCTAACTGAAATTCAAACACACATATCTACACAGAAGCATCACACCCTCCTGAGTTAGTCTCTGAGTCAGGGAGCTAACTTCAACTTAAGAATCATCTTTCATTTATTCTACACAGTTGAAATGAGAATTTATGCTTAGAAGTGGAATCTGCATGCTCATAAAACAATTTGAGGACTTTTATTCTTTTGATAATACAGTGGTGAAATGCTAAGACAAAACAGGTTTGTGATTTAATGGAATAAATCTGATAATCACACAATGAAAAAAATCAACACAAGAAAGAATGATGTATTTGAGAACATTTTTAATAAATAATGTGACAAAAATTACTTTTCTGATTATTGAATTTTCAGTATGCAAAATTATGGCTAAAAATAAGAGGTTTCTTACATGAACATAATGAAAACATTAATCACATGGATTGTTCCCTTAGTACTGCACACTCTTTCTATGGGACTTTTTCAAATTACCTAAATGAACACACTTAGTTTTTGGTGAATACCAGCCTTTTTTTGTGGTTCAGTTTTGTTTGGCTTTGTGGGGTCAAGTCTGATAACTACATATGACTAAAGGTTCATATTGTTTTCTTCAAATAGCACCAATTATAAATTCAATTAAATTCATATAATGTCAAAAAAATCATAGAAATCTACAGTCAGAGAGTATCACTTGGCAATTCCAAGTAGGAATACCTCTGATGAGCTTCTAAGGAAATCTTATAAGATTCAACATTGGCCACAACAAACTTAACACTTTCTTTTTTTCTTAAAGTCCAGGAAAAATTAGAACCATTTGGTTCACAGCCCACAATAAAGTCTGTACGTGACTTCACCAGCTGTCATCATTCAAATATTGCAAATACAAACACAGAGCATTAAAAAAACAGGTTAAAAACACTTCTCAACAGTTTCTTCAATAAGACAAAAAAGGTTAATAGTTACAATGGTTTACAAATAAAGTTTAGTGATTGTGCTTTTAAAACCAAAAAAAAAAAAAAAAAAAAAGATTAAAAACAGTGCATTACAAAAACAAAAATCAAACAAACTTCCTTAAGTGGCACTTCTGAAAGTCGAACTGACACTACCAGAAGAAATTTTAGGCCAGTTAAGATAGGGATGTCCTTACTCAATTGGTTGTTCAAAACATCCGCTTGCTTGTAATATGCATTTGTAGTTGCTTTTTGATTGAAAAATAGAACAAAATTTTTTTTGCTAGGTTTACTTCTGACAATGACTAGATAACCAGATGTCCAACTGGCTTAGCTCTACTCATCCAAAAGTACATTTCCAAGAATATATTTCAGTGATTGAAATGAAGACAAAGTTAAGTACCACCAGGAGTTGCAAAGAGTATATATTTACAATGCTTCTACCCCATTCAAACCATCTGCAGTTCTGTGTTTGATATATTTTTAGTTAATCCCAGCAATAGGTGATATGAAAGACTGATTTTAAAACCATGTAAAATGAAGTATGCTTTAATTGGCATTAGCAGTTGGTCATAGAACTATTATATTTTGAGAGCCCTTAGCATGAGGTTGATTCATCACCTTTGTATCTTTGATCAATTTTTTTTTTTGCTATAAATTCGCTTGACATATAAGCAGTGCAATGTCATATCTCAGGGGCAAAATGCAAAAGAATTGGTCTGTTCTTTCTTGCTGGCTGACGGCTGAAGAAAGCAGCCAAGACACTTCCCTTGCTGGAAGTCAAGTGGAGCGGTTGCAACAGCGAGGGGGGAGAGGAAGGTTCCTCAAGGGTTAGGCAATCAATCAGCAACAGTAAAAACCCAAGACATTTTTAAAAAGTGGTATCTCAATAGGGGGAATAAAAACGACAATTTGTACATTCGGATTGCACTGAACACTTCATCTGGCATTGCGTGTCGTCAGACGTGAGGCATCTTGAGTGACGATTTCACATTAATATCACAAGCCTCTCTGGTTATCTTCAGCTTTCAGTTTCCTATAAGAGATGAATTTTTGTTCAATTCAAAAACAAAGCCAAAGGTAATTGTCTTATGCTTATTTATATTCATTGACTGGGTATTTCTTTATTTGTTGGAATGTGTTGCAGTGTTCATCACAGCTAATTCATTTCACAACTTTAATTGGTCTTTATTGCAAATTCAACTATCCTGAAATAAGTACCAACTTGTTCTGTGCCATACCTGGATGTCACAGGTTGGGGCACAGGGTTCTGAGCAAGGAGCCCTACTTTTCCAGTGCTATTTCTCCATTTTAATTATGCATATCATTTTTAAATACTAGATTTAATAGTAAACATATTTCAGCCCCCTCTGCCTGCAAAAGTTCTTCTATTTAAAAGGCAAAAAAAAAAAAACTTTAAAAACTAATAGTCTGGCAGCATTTGTGGGAGAAGTTTTTCTTATTCCAAACAAATTTCAACACGAGATGCATATAGTACTCAATTACACACAATTTCTTAACATTTCATCTTACATTTTGAAGACTCTCAAACTCATTTAGCATCTACTTGAGATTAAACATTTATAAAGAAGCAAATTTGACTTTGAGTTACTTTTTATTAGCTAGAGAAAGCATACTAAATTTCAAAGAGAAGGGACTTTTAAACATCACTTTCAACTATATCTTAGATAATATTCCTAGATTACAAAGAAGAGGAATTTATTTGACTTAGACAGAGTTCCTCTTCCAGCCAGGCTCCTTTCCAAAACAGTGAAGGTATAAGAGAGTAGGAAGGTAAGTCAAACTAAGCCTGGACAGATTCTAGATGTTAAACACTCATATCATAATAGCTCTCGCCTCATTCAGGTTTCAGATAACACAAATTATACCATTTTAGACCAAGGTTTTTTCCAACTTGTGTTCTGTCACATGTTTTATATATGGAAATAAGTGAAAGAATATGAATCTGAGGTCTGTGAGGACATCACTGTTAGCATTTAAAATTATAAAATACATTCAAGGAAAATTCTTCAATTCGCAGAACGTCAGGTGCCAACATCGCAGGCATTAGGATACAGAACGTTTGTGAAAAATAGTTGCATGTCTACATGCTGACAGGTGTTCTTAATGTCGAGGGCTGGCATTACTACTGCAGTCTAAAGTTTTAAAATGGGGGAAATTAGGCATACCTCTAATTCTTCATTATTATCATCTCCTCTTTCATACGCCCCAAGTACTTGCATTTCTGCCATGTTCCTCCGACCTACATTCGCCTGCTCTCTTTGTCGGCTTCCCGATCCTCGTGATGACATCGAGCTTGAGGAACTAGGATCTCTGGGGTTGTTTGATGTAGGGAAAGTCGGTCTACAGTACGGTAGAATATCCTCTGTGTAAAGAAATACAACGAGAGCACATGAACAAACAAGATGCTACATTTTCACCTTACAATGTGTCACTCCTGTCTCCGCAATCCCGAATGGCCACGCAAGACTGAATCAGAGGCATAAGTACGAACACTACAAGCATAATAACGTGGACTGCCTTTGGAAAATGAAAATAACAAGTCTTATTTTCCACGCATTGGTTAGGGATTTGGATTGGCTCCAATCATAAATCAGTGCCCATCCCAAACTCACCTGGGACCAAGGCCATGAAAGAGGACAAGTCAAATGTGGAATCAATTGAATTCCAATTCTTTTTTCAGCATGTGATCTCAGCTAGTTTAGACCCCACCGCCATCAAAATGATAGTAGAATATGTGCTTAAAGGAGCTGCGACATGCACAAAGACAAGACAGCGAGATCACTGTGTAGTCAAGGTGTGTTCTTATGAGGAATTAGGAGGAAGAAGAAATTTCCCAATCATGTGGTAAGCTCGGGGTCAGATTCTCCTTATAGAGACCAACCTAAATGCATTTGCACCACTGAACTCTGGATCCCAGAAGGTGACTGTTCAAGTGGAAGCTTCACGCAGCCCCTGGCATCCATGTATCCAAAGCATCTATAATGGTCAAGTGGAAGCGCCACTTCAAGCCCCCTCTCCAATCTCTCACTAAACGCTGCTGCATCTCAGAAAACCCGCCAAATGATGACCTCTCTCCCAGAGATGCTCAAGACCACTCCCACTGGGTACTTCAACTGCCCTCCAAAAAAAACAGATGCATAGTTTTCCAGTCCTCCTTTCCCATCTCCTCTTTGGGGGGTTGGAAAATCATCCAAGAGTGCCTTATCCATTAAACCTGGGCTTTTTCTAATTTGGTTTGATTTGGTCTGATGAGGTAGAGAGACTTATTGGGGCATAGAAACTTTTCAATGATTTCAAATAATAAGGCACTGTGGTGGTTTGCATGAGAGTGTCCCCTACAGTCTCAAATATTGGAATGCTTGGTACCCTGTGGTGGAACTGTTTGGGATGGATTTGGAGGTGTGGCCTTGTTAGAGGAGGTGTGATACTGGGGATGGGCTTTGAGGTTTCAAAAGCCCATTCATTTTGTTCTTTCTTAAGTATGTTATGTAAGCTCTCAACTGCTGCTCCAGCACCAAGCCTGCCTGCTTGCTGCCATGATCCCTACCATGATTGTTCTGAACTCGCCCTCTGAAATATAAGGCCCCAGTAAATGGTTTCTCCTATTAATTGCTTTGATCATGGTATCTCTTCACAGCAACAGAAAAGTAACTAAGATAGCACACTAGCCAATTATTTCCTGAATTTCTACCTCCTTGCAACTTTAAGTTTCCTGATGTGAAATAATTTAATTGCTCACTTTTCCTCCACAGCCTGTCTATACTCTGGACATAAATCCATTAAAAACAAAACCAAAAACCTACACACTCCCTTCATTCACCTCTGGACCTTCATCTCTGCATTTTTTTTTTCTTTTTTGGGGTTTTTGAGACAGGATTTCTCTGTGTGGCCCTTGCTATTCTGAAACTTGCTCCACAGACCAGGACTCTGCCTCCTGAATGTTGGGTTTAGGCCATACTCTTCTCAATGTATCATAGATGCTGACTTTCAAACCTGAACAGTTTATTTTGGCCTCATCTGAAGCTTATCCATATTCTGAGACACTCAGTTTAGATGTCACTTCTACATTTAAAGACCTCTGGATCTTTCCTGACCTTATTTTGCCCATCACACCAACTGTCCTCATTCTGGACTTCCTGGTGTTACAGCATGGTGAAGTCAGGTTGGATATAAAAAGTGTTTGTATTTGGCTTAGTCTTCAAGACATGCTTGTTGGCACAGGCTGGGCTATGTGGAGGACATAATGGTCAGTGACAATGTCCTTAGGGAAGTCATGGATACCTAATATCTTAAGATATCTATGAATTATAACATCTATATTCTCTCTCTCTCTCTCTCTCTCTCTCTCTCTCTCTCTCTCTCTCTCTCTCCTCTGTATGTATGAACACACGTATATGTGAGCACAAACTTTTTGAGGTCAAAGTTGATGCTTATAGACATCTGAAGACTTATTACTGTAAATATAGCACAATGAGCATTTGATATGTGTAGGAATAAATCAACTGGAGAGGTAAATGTCAGCACAAAGGATCAGACCTTCAAGTTCAGAAAAGCACTTTCCTTAATTAAAAATATCCATTCATTACATATGCAAATCAGGGTGCCTCTTTCATTAAATAAATAATGCAAATTGAATCAAGAAGGTGAAAATTACAGCAATGCTTAGCAATGATAATTTAATGATATACACATGTGAGGTTATGGTTCAAAATAAAATTCGGAAAATCAAAGCATAATAACTGGATCAGGTAAATGCATTTCAGGGGCTAGGTGTCCTTATTTCCAGATTAACAGTTTCTGACTTAGTTCTAAAGATAGAAATAATTTCATAATGAAACAGCTACTGAGTACATTTCTGCAGATTGATTTACACGCCTCCGCTTTGCCTCACTCCATCGCACCAGGATCTTTGTAGCCCTGCAGTTTTCTCCTAAAGAATCCCTCCTTCTTTGGAATTTGCTCATGATCACAAAAGTGGTCATACTTTCCGGACAGTCATGAAGTCTATAACTGACATCACAGTCTTTGGTGTATGAATCACTACTTGGAACACAGGGCCAGGAGTCAAAAGTTTAGTGCTAGATCAGCTTGGCTTAATGGCCAGAGATAAGCTAATAAGCTTTCAGAGCTGGTCTCCCCGAGGACGCTGTGGTCACAGTGAGAGTGTCTGTGTGAAAGGCACAGTTCTGGAGTTGCACTTGAAGCCTGAGCTCATGTTGGCAGCACGAGTCCCACTTTGGTCCCAGAATATGCTTCTTGTTGCAAGGAAGTTGGTGAACCCACAAAGCAACAAGCTGATTACAAATCTTGCCAAAATATATACTAATAAGATACAGTAAAAATCTGAGTACATTTATTATTCTTAATTCTTCCATCGCTCCCTTCTGTCCCCTCTATCATTCTTTTCTTTTGCCTTTTTCTTTATTCTTTTTTTATTTTTCAAGACCGGGTTTCTTTGTGTAGCCTCTATCTCCTAAGTGCTGGGATTAAAGGTATCCATCACCATCACCCAGTTTTTTCTTTTCTTTTTTATCTACTTTAAAAATCTCTTTCTCTTGCACTGACTTTTTGCCATATATATGTATGTGTATTATATATATTTATACATATATACACATATATGTATGTATAGATATAAACATATAAAATGATGTCAATTCATATCCTAAATCATTTCACATTTCCACCAATTTGATCCTCTTGATGAGTTCCATGCAAGTCTTTGCATCCTAACCTTCTGAGAAGAATTTCTGCTCTTCACCTCCTGTTCAAGTGTGAAATGTCTTACAGGTTCCTGTTTGAAAGGTTCCCCATTGGCAGTGTTGTTTGGGGAGGCAGTGGAACCCACAGGACTGGGCCAAGTTGGTAGAAGATTTACGTCAACTGAGCTGGTGGTGTGTACATATAACTATTCTATGTGCTCCTGGTTCCTGCTCGGCTCCTCACTCCACACCAGCATCCCTACCACCATACCCTTTCTGCCATGTGCTCTCTGCAAGTGTGAACCAAACTAAATCTTTCGTCCCAGAAGAGATTTTATCAGACACTCTGGTCACAGAGAGACGGAAGTGACTAATACCTGTCCCTTTCAAAGTTTCCACTTCCTTTTCAGTTCTTCAGAGTCTGGCTTTTCTTCTGACTACTGCAGTCAAAAATAATCATCATAGATGACACATTCCAAAAGTTCCCTTTTTAAATAAGACTACATCAAACTTTCCCCTTGTGCTGTTTCATATTTTTTAATTGGGGGCTGGTCATGGGTTATAACACATGCAGTCACGTCCATCGCTTTTTTCTTTTGCTACTTCTCATTTGTGATGTGCATGGTTTACATGTGTGTGGATGCATACATGTGTGTATGTTTGTGTATGCATTCACATACATGAGACTGATATCTGGAATCTTCTTCTTTCACTCTTCGATCTTATTTATGAAGGGAGGGTCTCTTGGTGAAACTCAGAGCTTGCTGATGGCTAGATTTGCTAGATAGCTTGCTCTTAAGATTTCCTGCCTCTGCCTTCCAAAGTTAGGATTATAGGAGGACATGTCCATCCTCTATTTATCACTGGTTCTGGGGATCTGAATTCAGGTCATCATGCTTCAAAGTAAGAACTTTAATTGCTCTTTGATTTCCCTAGTCCTCTTACATTTCTTACCTCCTTTCTTTCTAGTTGTGTGTGTGTGTATGACGCTAACATTGAACTCAAGACTCTGTTGGTAAACACTCTACCATACACCTACTTTTAATCCTAGTGTCATTATGTTGGTCTTTTTCAAGCATGACATTGAATTTTCATGGGTACGTTTTTCTCTTTACATCTTTGTGTCTTAGAAGTAGGCACCCTGGTCATTTGCATACTACTATTCAGTGTCCTCTTCCGGAACGTTTCTTCAGCTTTATTTAGGTGTAGGGCTCATGAAGAAGTCCTACCTAGATGTAATACTTACAAATCACAATGACTGGCTCAGCAAGATATCCCTTGTGGTACAAAAGAGGGAATTGATTTTTGGTGTAACCAATAGCTGTTTAATTGGACTTAAAACCTGTGTGATGGGAAGAAATTCCTACCTGGTACTGTAAACCTAGCCAACTGTCTGTAGCTGGAGAGGATAGAGACCCCAGAATAGAATCTACTGCTGCTATTCTCTAAAGCTAATGCAATTTCAATCCATATTCTAAATAGTCCTTGTATGCACAGAGAAGTAGCGCTCTCATATATAGTCAAGATGCACCTTTTATTTAGAGACGAGACTACCCCAGATCCTCTGGGTGACATGCAGAGAATAGAATACTAGTTTTCATGTCTTAGCTATCACAATTGTTCTGTCTTCAGGGTGGACACTTTCAGCATGCTTTGTAAAACACGTATTCTCTTCTGTTTCTAGAATTATCATGGCATGTGGGACATTTTCACAGGAACTGAGCTGCGCTCCTCTCTCTTGTCTCACATTCCCAGAGCAGCTAGAATTTTAGCTTTGGGAAATGTTCACACAGCAGACGCAATCCACGTGCTACAAAATAGGGTTTGCTTTGTTCTCCCTCCTGGAGAGCTGATTCATAAACATCTGCTGTACTTCGCTGCTGACATTTAATCTTTATAATTCATACAGTTGTTATCTCAGCCCTGTGTGCTCTAAAACCCAGCCTTACTCCAAGTCGTTCTCTTGATTAATCCAGTTTTCTCAACTCCTAATGATTTTTTTTTGTGTGTGTCTATGTTATCGTCAGCTTCTAAGTCAATAAAAAAATGTATGCTCCTCATGACATCTAGGCATTTCTCTTGTTTCAATTTGGTGAGTACAACTGATGCACAGGGCCTCACAGTTATGGTCCAAATAACCCCTTTTGACTGCATTGTTTCAACTTATATTTTGTTGGGGAATATTCCCTTACATTGCATGAAGATATGTGATTGTGATTGGTTTAATAAAAAAGCTAAATGGTCAATAGCTAGGCAGGATTTTCGATGCAGAGAGAATGCTGGAAAGAAGGTCAGAGATGTGGGGAGTCACCAGCCAAATGCAGAGGAAACATGATATTTGGGAGCTGGGATAACAAGCCATGAGCCGTGTGGCTACATGGAAATGAATAGAAATGGGTTAATGTAAACTATAAGAGCTATTTAGAAACAAGCCTAAGCTATAGGCTGAACTCTCACAATTAATAAGTCTTCGTGTGGTTATATGGGAGCTGGCTGGTGGGACAGAGAAAGACCTGCTATGATATTTTAACATTTTATTGGTTGTATAATACCGTGCCTACCTCTGGCATGCCCATCTTGACTATTTTTGCATTTCCTTGTTATTATTTTAACTCATTTTACATTTTATACTTAGATTATTACTATAATATTACACCTACTATTTCAGCCTCCCCCTTCACTATCCTGGGCTGGTGGTTAGTCTTCTAAGCCACACATCATATTACATCACGTCTTACTTAAAAGTCTTTGTTTAAAAAGTAAAGTTAGCATACCAAGAAACACAATTCACTATGGCATTTTCAGCCATATGTGTACTCATACTTTGTTTGAATTCACCTTCTTCCCCATCATCCTTCGCCTGCCTCCGATCAGTGGGTCATTCCCTCATTCCCAGCAAATAGTCCCTTTCTGTATCTAACGTCACATGGACTCTATTACCTCTCTTCCTCAGCTCCCCGCTGCCTCTATAGTATATCTAAAACTCTTTCTTAGGGTACCCTTGGCTTTTCCAATTTAATCACATTTCGAGATTTGTCTTTAGCTATTTGTCCCCGATCCTGATATCCTGGAAACCATTTATCATCCTTTATATCACGCTTTCATCACCTTTTCTCATTATCCTTCCTCTACCTGATACCTGCAGTCTCCTTGTTTACTCAGCTGAAATCAGGTTTTCCCTTAAAATCTAATGAAAGAATAAAATTCAATTCATGTGGCTTCTCTTCAAACAAGCTGTGTGATGTCATGTATTGGAATCAATTGTATTAAATAATCTGAGCACATTCCCACCCCGCTGTTAGGGAAGTCTTAATCATATTCTTTTCATATAGCCACAAAAAGCCTATGCACGCATCTTGAAAGCTCATAAGATTCTGTGGTCGTCTACTGTTTGGAAAATCAGTACCTTGGACGAGGTGTGTCTTTGCTGGAGGAAGGTCTCGCTTTGCAGCCTTGTTCCCCCGTCCTTTCCCGTCATTTTGCTGTTCCTGTGCTTCTCTGGGGTCCCCTGGATTTGTTCGCAGGTCAGGGACTTGTCGTCCATCCAGTGCTTCTCTCCCCTTGTAACTCCCTCCTCCTTTTCTGTCTGATGATCTGTCTGTTCTTGCTTCTATAGAAGCGAGTTTTGGCACCATTACAGGTCGTACCTCCAGCTGTGCCTTGGACTGGACAGTGGGTGATTTTATAGCAGGTGGTGGCACTGGAGGGGGTGGAAGATCTAAAAGGAATATTTTAAATGTGTCAGATTTTGCATGTCTAATTTCTTCAAAACTAGATTTATCATTGGAGGCACATTCAGTTTTAAAATACTGTACTTTACATGGAATAGAGAAATTAAAGATAACAAAAATGAAGACTGATAACTTAAAATTTATCATCCAAGCATGGAAAAACTGAATGATAGAGTCAGGATTTGAAGACCACTACTACAGGGCTAGCTACTACTGTGCAAATTTTCTGGACTCTAATCCAGCACAGCTTCCTATCTGAGCTCAGCATACTCATACGTTCACAGGTCCTAGATGAATATTCTCTTACATCTTTAGGCAACCTCTTCAAATTGATTGGAGCTGGCACTTAAGTTTTAATTGACATCGCTAACCTAGCCTTCTTAATTTGTAGGTAAAAAGTTCCACATAGACTGAGGCAATGGGGATGATCTATCGGGAACTCACCAAGGCCAGCTGGCCGGGGACTGAAAAAGCATGGGACAAAACCGGTCTCGCTGAACATAATGGACAATGAGGACTACTGAGAACTGAAGAACAATGGCAATGGGTTCTTGATCCTATTGCATGTAATGGCTTTGTGGGAGCCCAGGTAGTTTGGATGCTCACCTTAATAGACCTGGACGGAGGTGGGTGGTCCTTGGACCTCCCACAGGGCAGAGAAACCTGCTTGCTCTTTGGGCTGAGGAGGAAGGAAGACTTGATTGGGGGAGGGGGAGGGAATGGGAGGTGGTGGCGGGGAAGAGGCAGAAATCTTTAATAATTAAATTAATTAATTAATAAAAAAACACTGGGGTATAATAAAATAGGAGGTCATGATTTTTTTTTCTTTTTATTTATTTATTTATTTATTTTATAGTTTTAATTTTAACATGGAGTTTTTTTTTTTTTTCTTTTTTTTTGATTTTTGAGACAGGGTTTCTCTGTAGTTTTTGGTGTCTGTCCCTGAACTAGTTCTTGTAGACCAGGCTAGCCTCGAATGCACGGAGATCCACCTGCCTCTGCCTCTGTCTCCCGAGTGCTGGGATTAAAGGCATGCGCCACCACCGCCAGGCTCCACATAGATTTTTAACTTATTTTCTGATATCGAAGATGTCTACTAGCAGATCAAAGACTAATGACTTTAGATTCTTAATCTCTACTGCTCTTTCTGTCATTTCATTTGGTCACACTTATCTACAGTCCAATCAAAGCTCTCTTCACCCTGTACCCAGATATTTTAAACCAGATAATTTCTGGCAAAAATGTAGGCTAATTTCTTGTTTTATATGTACACCTACATCTCACAGTTACATTCCAAGAAATATTTTTTTACATTTTATACCATATTAGTTTGAATTCTTTACTTCATAAATGTGTTTCAAAATGAAAGTATGTATATAGTTTAATATCTATAAAGTGCATTTTTCTTAAGCAATTCTGCAATTCATAAAAATAATTCTTAGAAACATTCCATAAATAAAGGGAAATATATCTGAATAACATTTGGTAAGTTAACATAATGTGAACAAGTTTTCAGGGAGTTGACTGTGATGTGAGTATGTTATAATAGTCAATATATGCAAAGATAGGGGATGAAATATTATGGGGAATGCTTAAAAGAGAGCAAAGATTACGTCTAAGAGATTAAGTATTAATTAAAAATATGTAATCTCATGAAAAAGATTTAGTTTACTTTCATTTCATTTCTGTACATGTTTGACTGCATGTATGTGTGAGCATCACATGCATGCCTGGAGGTCAAGGTGTCCTTAGAGGCCAAAAATGGTGTTGAATCACCTGGAATGGAGGTATAAGTTGTTTCAAGCTGTGATGTGGGTGATGAGAAAGGAACCTAGGTCCTCTGTAAGAGCAGAAAATACTCTTAGCCTCTCAGCCATCTTTCCAGTCTCTCTTTCTGTAAGCTTACAATGCCTTCTCCTTTTATAGAACCCCCAGCTAAGAAAATGCCCCTCACATAAACTAAAATACAAGGACACATACGTAGGTAATTCTGCCAGTGAGGCAGAAATGTGATAGCCAGATTCAATGCTCTATTTATGTAACTGCTTAAAGTCTCAAGACCCTGCAATTAATGATAAATCAAGTCAAAATAACATCATTCTAAAGAGGATGGTGAATAATTTATGAAAAGTAGGACCAGAGAAATATAGATTTGGTTTTTAAATCAAATATGCAAATGTATTGGGAAGGTTGAAAAGCGGGGGAGGAAAGAGTCTATTAGAAGGTCCTAGAAATGTACTTTAACTCCACAAGACTTCAGCTGATAAATATTCATATATTTTAATCCTATCTTCCATCTGGGTTAAACTTGAAACTAGCGAATGCAAAATAAATAAATAATCAGCCCTTTTAGTAGGACGGGAGGATGCAGACTCTGCTTTGGGTGTTAAGAAACCTTATATTTACTTACAGGGCAAGACATGTCTACGACATTTGAGAGGCTGGCTGGTGGGCTCTTGTACTGAGAATTATGTCCTTGCCAAACACTACACTGAGAGTCACAATCCCCACTATCTAAGAATGCGAATGCATTTGGCATCATTTGAGGAGCAATAAAATTAAAACGAGCTTGCTAGATGGGGTCTAATCTAGTAGGACTAATATAAAAAGAGTTTACAGAACAATCACAGACTAAGGGAGAACAGAGAGAAGACGCAGGAGGAGCACCTCCAAAGATGCAGCCCTGCTCACAACTCAGTCCTGGACTTTCCCCTCCAGAGCTCTGAGGAAATGCATGTGCATCGCTTTAACTGTAAAATCCGTGGTACTGTTTGGTGACAAGTCCCAGGTGGACCAGCCAAGAGGGATCCTCAAAATCTATACGGATTCCGAATGAAGTCCTGTTTATTCATTTAAATGCTTTAGAAAACAACTGGGAAAATTGAAATTTGAGTGATATTTATAAAGCAAAGATGCTATAAACTGAAAGTTATCTATTTTTGACAGTGTTCTCATAACTGATATACAGTAACTAGACTCACCCATCCCAGTCAATACACTGCACTTGTGGAAAAGGCAAAAATAAAAATAAAAATATTACAGACTCCTCTATACTTCACAAATATGCTTAATTCAGATTTCAACAAAAGACACCTCAAATTCTTTCTTCCACCCACCAATATCATAAAACAGTGTAAAAAAAAAAACTATATTCCTTACTGGGATTCTCCAGAATTTTTTTTTTTTTTTTGGTTTTTCGAGACAGGGTTTCTCTGTGGCTTTGGAGCCTGTCCTGGAACTAGCTCTTGTAGACCAGGCTGGTCTCGAACTCACAGAGATCCGCCTACCTCTGCCTCCCAAGTGCTGGGATTAAAGGCGTGCGCCACCACCGCCCGGCAATTCTCCAGAATTTTATCTGCAGAATTTTTTTAAAAAATTATCTAATTTTATGTGCATTGGTGTTTCACTTGCACGTTAATCTGTATGAGAGAGTCAGATCCCCTGATATCAGAGTTATAGATACTTGTGAGTTGTCATTTGGGGGCTAGGAATTGAACCTGTGTCCTCTGGAAAGGCAACCAGTGGTTTTAACCACTGAGCCATCTCTTCAGTCCTTCAGATATATTTTCTAAATGCAGTTTAATAATTTGATAGACTTGTTTTTTTTGAAAAATCTCTTTTGTCTTTATTTCATAGATGCTATCAGGAATATATACAGGCCAAGTGTTAATGGTGCAGCTCTCAGGAGGCAGAGGCAGGAGGATCTCTGTGAGTTCGAGGCCAGCCTGGGATACAGAGCGAATTCCAGGACAGGCTCCAAAGCTAAACAGAGAAACCCTGTCTTGACAAACCAAAACAAACAAACAAAAAATGAAAACGGAATATTCAGATTGTGTAAGGGTATAGATCATGAGAGAGAGAGAGCACAAAGCCTTGGATTTGAGTACCAGAATTATAAAGTGTGTGTGTGTGTGTGTGTGTGTGTGTGAGAGAGAGAGAGAGAGAGAGAGAGAGAGAGAGAGAGAGAGAGAGAGAGAGAGAGAGAGAGAAGTGTTATAGTTTGTATTTCTTTTGTTTGGTGCATTAAGAAAGATCTGAATTTTGTGATTTTTAAATGATTAACGCACATTTTAAGAGGTATAAATAATATGTAGCTTTTCAATGAAATTTTCAGAAATGAGTTGAAGAAACACTCTAGTAATCATAACTGAAGAATGGATGGTTCCTTATGTTGAACGGAAGATAAAACTATAATTTAAAACCAGTGTTACTCATTTCTCCATTACTTATTTTCATGAGCTCCAGAAAACTATTAGCTTCTGCATTAGAGGAAAAGCTGATAATTTACATGACCCCTTTCGTGAGTTGAGCTATTCTAAATCCAGGTAATATTTCACATTAACTTTTTAGCTTTACACACGTTTCAATATAGTCCTTTGGTATTCCTGAAATTAAACAAGAAATAACTTTGGTGATTTGCCATTCCGTTTAATACTTTTCATTCTAGAGTTAGTTACTATTCATATTTGGTTTTCAAATCCATCAAAACAAATCCTGGAGACTGCAGGACACAAGCACAGCTAACACTTCTCAAGAATGGCATCTCTGATGCTTGTTAATCCAGCAAACTTTCACTATTTAAAGCATTTTTGGAGGCGTTACTCCATGCAAGACTTCTCTATAAATACATACAAATGAGAGGTAGAAAGATGCACACAAAGTTTAAGGCCAGGTTTTTCCATATGTGTTCAATTTAGATGTGTTTACATCTCGCTTTGCCATTTGACTGGTCTTCCAGAGAAGAGTCCTGCCTTCTCGATAATAAACATTGATAAAACAGCAATAAAACTTGTAAAATGCCATTACAGGGGTTCCATAAATGTAAGATCGCCGGTATAGTTTGAGGATTTACACCTAGTGTTTGTCCCTTCACGGAGGCAAACATGTGCAGAGTCACTGTAATAACCCTTCGGAATCAGATAATATCCTGACAGCTCACTTTCGCTGACAAAAGCATCCTGGGCAGGAGCCAGGAGGCCCAGGTGCGCCGTGTGATGCCAGTATTTAATGCGATCTAATATCAGATGGATGCTAGTGCGAGAAAATACTCAGAATAAACTCCAGATAATAGCATGGACAACCACCCTTAGCAAAATTGCTTGCGCTCACCATGCTGTGAGCTTTGTATTACATTTTTCCTGTCAAGTGGCAAGACTCACAGGGAAAAGGACCTCCCCAAAGAACCCCTCCCCATAACCTTGGATAAGGATCTATAATATTAAGCTTTCATATGATAATAGCAAATGAAGGCTTTTATGAAAAATTGCTGACTGGTCAGGAAAGGCCTAATCAGATTGCGGCTGCAGACACCCAGGAGGTGGAGAAACTGCCTGTGACACCCTTCTTCCCCCACCCCTTTAGCAAACTCAGAAAACTCGACAAGATGGGTGAGTCTGAGAGAATTTATCTTACATGAATTTCCAATAAAGCCCGAGGGGCTGTTTTATAAAATGCGAAGGTGGTGGTGGTTTAATAAATGCTGGGCCACCTGAGGCACTTTCATTAAAGGCTCTCTCTAGACAACATCACAATGCTTGCACTCTCCGCCTCTGCCCCCTTGAGATTACAAGTGTTCCCTCTTCAGAGAGAGTCCATATTGCATGTGACGGTAGGAAGAAAAGGATTTGAGGTGCCTTTGGGTGCTCACACTAACTATAAACCCACTATGGTTGCAAAAAATTGTTCCGGCATATTTATTGCCCTTTGTTTAACTGCAAATTTTATTTTGAAAAGCTAAAACGAAGAAAATGGAGATATTCTAGAGGTTTGCTGAGTGGACCTGGCAAAGGTTAATCCTTTATTATGACATCAGCTAGAACCACAGCCATGGTGTGAAACAATAAAATCAACTTTTAATTTCTTTCTTTTTTTTTTATTGAAAAAAAATTTTTCCGAACTTTTAATTTCTTAAGCAGCTGTTTAGAAAACTGCCAAGGCAGTTGAAAAGACGCGGAAGGATTCCACTTCCGTAAGTAATATAAGGTTACTGTTAGCGAATGTCAATGTGATCGCTGATGTCAGTGAATGCATTCGCTAGCCATAGAGGAGCAGGGGAATGACGAGCCTCACGGAGGCTTCCGTCCATTTCGGGGGACCTACCATCTGTGTAGGCTTCTCTGCGCAGATGTCCTGGCTGGTGTTTCTGTTTCTTGGCGGGTCTGGCTTTCTGGATGACAGCAGCGCTCATGTTGCTGTCTGTAGACACGGGGCTCGTGGGCCTAGGGCACTGAGAGCCGTGGAAATGGCGGCGGCCTGAGGAAGACAGCCAGAGGCAGGCTCATCAGTGAATTCCAGTGTCATAGAAACAGCCAAAGCAAAACACTCAAGCTGGAAAAAATTCCTAATTTTAAAACATACTTCATACCCACCAAATGAGCTGTCCCCTCTATGTGTGCTGATTGCAGAAAATACCCTGAAAGCACTGTTAGGCTTCTGCATTTTGTAAAAACCAAAGGATTTTTATTCTGCTAAAGTCCCCATCATCTTTACATAAAGAAAACACTGCGATTACTTTTTTCAACTATCATCACTAAAATGTTCTTAAGAGTATTATTATTTCCTCGCATCATATATTCAATGACTGTTGCTTTTTCAAGAGGAAGAATCGGATTCCTTAACAAATCCATGTTGTAAATATACCCTTATTTTAATTAAGTCTGTATATGGCATTCTTTGAAGGTAGAACCCTGATAACTTAGCACTTTTGGGTATTCTCTTTGTAAGCGAGTGCTCTGAAATTTATCTAGCTTACACACGTAGTTCCTAACCAAATGTACTTCCATGCTTTTTCTGCCTCAGGATATTTGTCAGTACTCACTATTCAGTGGCCCCTCCAAGACTCCAGTGTGAGGATGTTGGTTATTTTTGGAGTGACTACATTGCCAGGTCATCCTGCAAACTTAATCTACAAAGCAGACATGGCTCATTTCAGTGTCATCAATGTCCCTTGGAAGGATGTCATACTATAATAGGTACAATGTGCTTCATCGAAAAAGGCAACGGAAGGCTTCCAGTGCCATGCTGACCTACAGTATTTGCCTTCTAGAAACTCTACCCACAAATGCACTGCTTCCAACTGAACCACAAGAAACTTCAGACCAACTAGGAAATCAGACACATCCTCCGGCAAGAAACGAGGGAAGGCCACATCCGTTGAAATCAACACATTTAAAAGTGCTAACTGAGGCACATTAAATAATGGACATTAATGCAGCCAAGTGAGAAGCAATGTGATTGGGTTATCCGTTCATATTAACTTCAAGTCACATGATAAGCACCTCCATTTCTTGAGAAGAATATTGTAATAGGCAGAGGCCAGTGCATATTTGGTTCATTATAATTATGAGCCAAATGAAACCAGAACTGCCACTAAATTACAATACAATAAAATATTAAACCCAACTCTCTTTAGCTATGATGGAGACTATTACAATTAAAGCTACATATCCATGAAAACAGAGAATTAGAGGTGAGATGGAAATCATTATTCATTCTATTGTATGAGGCCATCTACTGCTCAAAGACCCTGAGGCAGAAGGTCGTTTACAGATGAATTTTCAACGTTATTCCTATGTTTCCTTGACTTAATGAGCTGAAACGTGCCATTAAAGCAATCTGAAAATAGTGGCTTGAGATGCTTAATTTCATGTACTTATTTTTTTTTACAGAAGATTAAGAACTATAGTAAAACATATATATAATTAGATTTTATTTATTTATTTATAAAGTTAATTAGGTTTGCATGTATTACTACATTTAGCTGCTACTGGGAAAAATTATATTCAGTTGATTTTTATAAAACATAGGCCTGAAGTGAGTAGATATTCTGTGATAATGTGTTGATAAATATTAGACATCTTTTTCTGCACAATGAATAATGTATGTGGTTTTGTACTTTAAGTAAAACATCAATGAATATATTCTATACTAATAAAAAGTAATGACCAGTACACTATCTCAATAGAGTAAAAGATCCTACCAATATGACAGCCACTAAAGTATGAAAATTAAAACAATAGGCAACAGTTATTGACTTGTAATGATCTTTTTTTTTCCTGAAATATGTTCATTTCCTTTTGTTCATATTGTTTCCCTCAACTATTTGTGTTTTCTTGGCTACCAGAAATGTTGACATACAGACACAATACACACACATCCATGCAGAATACACATACACAAGAGCACACATACAAACACATTCATGTACAATACACGACACACAGAGATACATACAAACACATTTATTCACAACACACACACATGCACACACACACACAAACACATCCATGCACAATATACACATACACAAGCACATACATACACACACATACTGATTCTACACAAAGACCATATGGTATTTTTGAAATTTCAATTATTTTCCTTCTTCTGCTGTTCCCTCTCTAAGTAAGAATTGAGAGGAAGAATTAAGTAAAAATGATCTAAAAATAAGTGCATTCATTATACTAAGCTATAACCATGAGGGGGAAAAGGAAAAAAAGTAATATGCATTTACATTAACTTGCTCTTTCAACTATTAGTAATAATATTAAACATTTATGCTTTAAGATGTATACACATTTCAAATATCTGTCCAGTTTAATTGATAAGAAGCATTATGGTTTCAATCTGCAGCATCCTTCCACAAACTTCCATACTGAGTGCAGGTGCTCTGGAGACTGTGGTACGTTTATAAACTAGGGCCTGCCTGGCAGATGTGGGTTGTAAGAACCAGGCTTTGAAGGTTAGACCTGTTGCTGGGCTTAGCAGGATTCTCAGCCCCATTTGTCCTACAGTGAAGGAAGCCACAGAAACCAGTGCCTATCAGGAACCGAGCCTGCCTGTCCTGCCTTCCTCCTAGGAAGGGCGCACCCAGCTTAAACCAGGAGTCAAAGTATCACACTCCCCTCCAATGGCGCTTCCTTCAGGAACTGTGATCATAGTTATATAGGTAACCTCTACATGTTGATGTAGAGGTTAAGGAGCCATTTCCCAAAGGTTTGAGTGTTCCAACTGGTTATTTCCTCATTTCTCTTACAGAAGTGCTAATTAAATGGAACTATCAAAATGAATTTCATTTTAGTGACTTTATGCATAAAATCTATTTATAATATGTACATAGTAACACGAAGTTCATTTTATTGAATATATTTAAACCTTAGAGGAATTTTGTCAATTGTCTGAAAGGTATTTGCATACATGCAGAAATATAAATATGTAATATTTAATGTAATGTAATGTAAATATATATGAATACATTTGCTATAGTTATCATAACTGACAGTATAGACAGTTTCTTCTCCATCATCTCATACAGAGTTTATGAAATAAAAGTTAATACACTATTTTAAAAGTCTTAGAAACAACAAGGAAATAATCAAACCAAGTCATATTTTTGAACTTTGCTTTCTAAAAAAAAGAGGAAAAAACCCAGAGGATTTTTTTTTTCACACAGGACACATGATGGGGACACTGTTAGCAACAAAGACACGCATCTCTTGGTGAAGGGTGTGCAGGACTCACCAGCAGCATCCTGCATTTGGCGTCGAGCGACTTTCAGGCCAGCGTACTCTGCTGCTGCAGCAACTGCCTGGGCAAAATCAGCGTCAGTGAAAAAGGAGCCATCAGATGAACTGACACTGGAGCGCCCACTCGAAATGTTGTCCTCTTCTGAGGCTGAGCCCCAGCCATTGATCATGGACCCAGTGACAGAGCTCTCAAGGTCCCCAACACTGGATGCTGGGGTCTGCTCAAGCCCACGTAACAAAAGCCTTCTAGTTTGCATTTTGGCAACTTCCATGTCAGCTTCGTCTTCCTCCTCTTCTGGGGCATCCGTATCCATATCTGAGACGAGGGGTCCCGAAATGTAGCCATATGTATGAGGTGGGGAAATTGGCCGAGGTGGTGGAGGAGGACTCACGGGCTGCCGTCTGTGGGAAAATGGAGAGGAACAGCTCAGGACACCGCTTAAGACACAAAACACGAAATAATGGACCCGGAAGCTGAAGTTCACTGTGGCTAGCGGCAGCCCTCCTAGCATTTTAGTTTCTCTTCCTGTCATGGGCATAAAATAACTCACACAAAAAGAACGTCAGGGAGAGGAGGTGCATGCTGACTCACAGCTATAGTCCAGCATGACAGAGAAGTCATGGTATCAGGGCCTTGAGGCAGTTGGCGACACTGTACCACAGCAGAAAGCAGAGGGCAATGGATGCTGCCAGCCTAGCTGATTTTCTTTATTTATAACACCCAGAGTCACATCCATGGAATGGCAACACCCATAGTTGGCAAGTTGTTCCACCCCAATTAGTGAAATCGAGATACCTGTTTCTCCCCCCATCAGGCCTATCGCCAAGTGTTGCAGGTGTTTCTAATTTCTGTACATTAACAATAAGAACTGTTGCATATGGTCTATTATTTATTCAAGTCAAAATTAAGATATTCAGTTCTCTAAATCTCATGTTTGTTCATTTAATTATGTTCACTTAAAAAAAAGGGTAAGGGATAATCCTTATTTGGGGTCACATTGTATTTGTGCTAAAGACTTTCTAATATTCCCAACTGTTTATTATTATTAAAGGTAATAACACTGTATTTGTACTAAAGACTTTCTAATATTCCCAACTGTTTATTACTACTAAAGGTAATAAACATTCGTCTTGAAACAGTTTGTTATACACACATTTTTCTTCTCTTTTCTTTATTGCTACTTCTAACTATTCAGAGCAAATGGAGTCATTCATCTTGACAACATTCAGCAAAAATTCATATGATTAAAAAATACATATTCAGCATATGCCATAATTGCTTTTAGACTTTATTCTATTAAGAAAAGCTATGAGATCCAAGAACAATTTTCTCTGATTTAATCACTTACGAGTTCCACTAAAGGTTATGAACTCTTTTTAAACTCTCCTGCTTTTTAGTGTTACATTACATATCTGTTCAAGCTTAACTATATTTCCACCCTTCAACAGCAGTGTTTGGCTGGGCAGGATTGTGTGGATATAGCCACTTGACCGTTTAATAAGGTTAATGCCATTTATTCTAAAGTCCCAGAATTTATTATGAATCAAAATAAGAAAATACTATAATACCACACTTGAACTTATAAATAATGGGTCCTAACCATTTTTTCAGACGAACACCATTTTTTTTTAAAGTAAGTTTTTCCATAATCCACAGAGAGTATAAGGTGGCTGAGATGGTGGCGATCAATTGGACACTAATGGAAAGCAACACTGTACAAAGAGAATGGCTATTTTATTTGGAGCATGCTCGCAGAAAAGGAAGACACAGGCTTCTTCATGGAAAAGTCCTGTGTAGTGATGCCTCTCCAAGCCAGGTGGAAGAGATAAGGTAATGGAGGATGTCAAGTACGATGATCCAGGGTAGCAGCTCATCAAATTCTATACTCTTCAGAAGAAAGGACTACTAATTCTTGATGGAGGAAGGTCATTGGTTAAAAATAAAGAAACTGCTTGGCCCTCATAGGTTAGAACATAGGTGGGTGGAGTAAACAAAACAGAATGCTGGGAGGAAGGGAAAGTGAGCTCAGATGCAGGGCAGCTCCTCTGAGAGACAGACGCCATGCTCCCCTCTTCCAGGCAGATGCAGGGCAGCTCCTCTCAGAGGCAGATGCGATGAAGCTCTGACCCAGGATGGACGTAGGCTAAAATCTTCCCGGTAAGTGCACCTTGGGGTGCTACACACATGAACAGAAATGGGCCAGGCAGTGTTTAAAAAAATACAGTTTGTGTGTTGTTATTTCTGGTGTAAAGCTAGCCGTGCAGGAGCCGGACAGGACGAAAAGCAGGCCCGCAGCTCCTACTACAGAATGGCGCCCAACGTGGGGCTCAAACCCATGACCTTGGGATTAAGAGTCCCATGCTCTACCAACTGAGCTAGCCGGGCTACCAGGAGCTGGGGTGGCAGGGACACAGCCCGCAGCTCCCACTTCAAATTCTGACCATCTGAGAACCGTCGGTAAAAGGAAGCTGTCATTAGGATCTGACATGTCACCTGGCAACCCCACGACATGGGCAGCTTCAAGAGAGGATACATGAGTGCTAATTCACATAAAGATACCGTGGGACTGGGCAAAGACTACAGGTGTCTAGAGACGCTCTCTCAGAGCACAGTTCTCACTACTAAAGCGACTTAGAGGCAGTGTGTCCCCTTCTCCATCATGACAATGCTCATTGAGTAAGATGAGTTGGAAGAGGGTCCAGTGCTGTCCCCTGAGGAGATGAGCTCGCATTTGCTTCTCACATTCTCTCTCCTTTCCCTCGGGACTGGAAGAGGCAGGACGACAAGATGAAAAGTCAGGGCATTGATGAGCCACTACTCCATGCCACCAAAGCCCGCTACAAAGGATGTCTGGAAATGCACGATTACTGTTTTTAAATGAACAGAACTGGGTCTGAAATGAAAAGTAAGCAGACAGAGAGGTGCCTAGCAGGTGGTCAGTTCGCCCTATGATCAAAATCACCCAGGGTTCTGATGTGGCTCTGTACTATAAAGAGGGAAAAGTAGGTTCAACGCCACACCATTTACAGTGTGGGCTGGCCGTTCTTTGAAGTAAGCAATTTTCTGCTTTCGATCCCAATAAACGGAGACACCTCAATAAACTTACTTTATTACTTAAAATTGAACGCTATAAAAGAAATGGTTTTGAAATACCACAGTCAACTCACTGAGACACTGGCCAGCCATATTTTACAGTGTTAATTAATTCTTACAACTTGCTGGTTTGTTTTGCTATCATTTTACACAAAAGTATACTGAGATTCAAAGGCTGCAAAGTTCTTATAGTTCTTCTATGTAAGTTTGGAATTGAAAGCGTGTCCTATTTCCCAGGCTACCACTTTCCTTCTAGGAATCATACTGGCTCCTCTCCACACCTCATATTTTTTAATATAAGACAAGGACAGGCATTTTAAAAATAGATGTGTAAAGAAAAACAAACTGAGAAATGAAAATTAACGCATTATATAAAAGAATTATATGCATATAAAAACATAATATTATGGAGTAAGCATGTCTTTACATATTTGCATATATACATATATAGAAATAGAAATATATATATACACATGTACACACACAAACTACACATATGAATTCCTACAATATAGGGGATTAGTTTTCATTTCTGGGTGGGTTTAATTTATCTGCATGTGTGGCACTAGAAGAAATATGAAAAATGTGCCAAAGCTGAAGTTATTTAAAAGATTAGAATGGATAATTGCTTCAATGTGGAATGTGTTACACACAGAGAAGGAAAACCATTGTTCAATTTGGAGTGTAATAAAACTGTGTACTTAAAAGATGATTTACTGCCTTTGTCAGCGTTCATAGCCACAAGAGCAGGCAACTTTTGTTTCTTTTTAAAGACATGTTAGGGTTTTAAGCACAAAGGGGACTGTTTTGACCATCAATAAATGGCAATAAATTGTTGTGGAAACGCTAACTCTGATGTGAAAGGATGCCAATACTGTTGTGCTTGCAGAATTTACATTCTGAAGAGAGAAAACAGGGGCTGGTTTTGTAACTACAAACCACGCAAATTCCGAGAAAAGGCAGAAAAATTTATTCAAACCATCTGTAAATAAGGCCAGCCCAGGGAATGTGTGATAAACATGTACAGTTTGAAATATGTAATATATTCTATTGAAAAACAAAAAGCTATTTCAGGATGCTACGTGCACATGGGGCTTGTCGCAAATGAACCTCAACCCTCTCGATTCTTCCCCTCAGGGGTTTCAGTGTCTCATGAAATAATGTACGCGTATATGTCTGCAACTGTCTGCAAGTCACAGCACTCAGGGCTGCTGCAAAAATGATACCCCCATAAATACACTCCGGAGGAAGGGGAGAGGGTCCATTAATGTAGGAAGGCAGGTCACCATTCAACACTTACCATCCCAGGCACAAACAGGAAAACCTCTGAGATTTTTTTCAAATGCTAGCATTGCATAAATGTTCGTGTAATTAATGATATCATATTTTTAGAAAGGAAATTTAATTTTGCTTTGTCATTCGAATTTCTTATTCTCCCAAGATTACTAAGTTCAAGCTACTTATATTAAAAATACAAGGAAATTTCCTAACCCATATGTGAATGTTATTTTTATTGTTCAGGACATTTTTGTTAAATATTAACTGTAGCAAGGCAGCATCGCCTAATACCTTTGAAACAACAGATGTGAACGAAGTTTAAACACATTATTTTTATTGTAACCAACTAAAAAAATGGCAATTCCCACTTTACTGAGTCTTAAATATAAATGGAATATCTTGGGAATACACTGGAGAAATTACAATATTTATAATTCAAGTCTCTCTCTCTCTCTCTCTCTCTCTCTCTCTCTCTCTCTCTCTCTCTCGTATGTGTGTGCTGCACGTGGAGCCAGATGACAGTCTTGGGTATTGCTCTTCAGGCAATATAGGTTATGTTGTTGTCAAAACAGGTTACTTTGGTTGGCCAGGAGTCAGCTTATTCCCGTCTCTACAGGGATAGGATGACAAGAGGAATCCACCAAGCCTAGCTTATTTTTCATAGATTCTGCAGATGAAGTGCAGGCTCTCAAATTTGCATGGTAAGGATTTTACCAACTAAACTATTTCTTAAGCCCAACAATGTAAGCCTTTAAATTCTTACTAAATTTCATGATGTTATAATGCTTTGACTTCTAAACTTTTCTTAATATATATCATAGTATTTATATATGTCTTTAATCAATAGGCATAAAATCAATGAATACATAAATTTTAACATTTACTACACCTATTATAATAAATGTAGTAGATATTTAAATCAATGAGAACTTTACCAGCAAAAAAAAAAAATTAGAGGGAATATTTTATATTTTAAGACAAATAATAATTTTAAATCATATATAACAAACATAGGCTAAAATTTATATATTTTAGACTGTTTTTCAGTATGTTCATAAAAACCTCCTACTCCAAATTATCTTTTAAAATGAGACTTGATTAGTCTCCCATTAAGAAAAATATTTTCATCTTGTGTCTGGATAGACCACATGAGTTCTTTGAGCAATACAATATAGCAGAAGTTAAGGATAACCCCCGGTTCTCAATGTGGTCCTTATTGGTCTGATAACTTTCTTGCCTTGACTTGAAGCCAGCTGCCACTGCAAAGCGCTGATTTCCTGAGACTGTACGTTATGAGAAGCCTGGCCTATGGCGTGAGAACCTGGCGGAGAATATTAAGTGGCAACAGAGAGAAGCCACAGAGCTCTGAGACCTCATGGGGTATGAGATGAGAAGCAAGCCACTTGACAGGAAAGCTGAATTGGAGATGGAGATTCCACAAGAATCTTTACAGAATTCCTGACCTGTGGACACCATAAAATGGTTGTCCAGTGACCAAAGTTTAGAAGAGCTTGTTAAACAGCTAGAGAAGAATGAAATTCAGCATTATATTATGAATTCTGGTGAATAAAACAGACACAGCAGTTCAAACACGCATGGAAGACACAAACAATAAATCACACGCTCATAATGCAGTATTAGAGATGTCCCTTGAAAGAGGTTGGATAGGACCCGTAAGTGTCTAAATTCATATTGAGGTAAGAGAAAGGGGGTTTGACATTCATTCTTGAATCTAAAGGACACACAAGTGTTAGGAAGATATGATGGCATTCTACAAGGAAGACTTAGAACATGCAAAGATCTTGGGGTGAGCAAGCAGACTCTTCAATCCTGAGGTGAAAGAAGCGCCTGATGACAGCCACCGCTGCGACCATGGGTAAGGATGAAGTGATTGAAGAAGAGGTCACAGATGGTCCTGACTTCTCTTTGGGTAATGCTGCCTCTGTTTTCAGGGAGATGGGAAGTCACTGAAGGACTTCAAGCAGTCTGAACTGCAGGAAAATGCCTCAGCAGAGTCTGACTGAACAAGGGGCAACTACATACAACAAGACCATTCAGTGGACGTGGCAAGGAGGTAGTCAAGGGGAATGGCTGCCAGAAGAAACAGAGCACATTAGGACTGGTGTTTGTGTGTCACTTGTAGTACCATGCCAGAGTGATATTAGGTAGTAAAAGCTTTCAGGAAAACAAGTGCTTGGATATACGGGCATACAGGATATAAAATGAGATCTGTAGAGAAATAACTATCACTAATGCGTGCAACAGCAATGAAGTAGCGGGGTGATGCAAAGCAGAACACATCTGTTTGACAGACACACAGTTGAATAGGCAGAGAAGAAAGTAGAGGCTGCATTCATGATTTAACTCCAAATGAGATTCCACCATTGTTCAGGCACCGAAAAGGAAGACACAATGTAAACACCAACATTCGGGAACAGGTTAAACAGATTACAAGATACATTGAACACCAAAATGTCTATGTTAGAGATGATCACCGTAGAAAACACACTGCAATGGAGATAACAGCTTGTGAAAGAATGCTAACAGATGGTACGGAAAGCAAGGAGAAAATATGCAGAGATAAGGGCTTCTGCAGCTCCTTTTAATGTGGATAACTAATTTATTTTCTGAGGTTATAAAATAATAACACCATTTCCTCTTCCCTTCCCTTCTTCCACCTCCCCTTTCCTGAACCTTTTGACATGATTACATAGATTACTGTCACTTTTATAATTTCTATATTGCCCAAAGTGGACCTTTATTTTGAAAATGTCTATAATAAACATATAGAATATGATTGTTACAAAAAGCAATAAGCACTATTAATTTTTTATGGTGTGTTTTCATTGACTTTATCAATGTCCAGTGTCCAGTCTAGCAATGCTGCTGGAAATCAAGTTTATGTACCTCATGGCCTGAATATAATAGCTCTCAAGGCATTCAGTATAATGAAATTGTTTTTCAGTTCGGGAATTTAAATGCTTTTCCCAACTATAAAGTTTATATCAAATAGTAGAAAAAGCACTGAAAATTCAAAGACTTGGGAATTCTCTTCTCAAAGAGTCTTTAATTCAAACAGAGGAACAGATACGAATGCCAAAGCAACAAGCAACCCGATTAGCATGGCGGCACAGGTGTGAAGAAAGCTTTGTAGAAAGCATGAAAAAAACTGCTCACTCTTCCACCCCGGGCTCAGGGACCAGAGCAGAAGAGGTGAAGAGGCTGTAGGAGCCAAAAGATAAGGGAGTTTCCTGTGAGACTGTAGTATTCTAGGAATGCTAGAAGCTACACTGAGATCACGCCAACAGGAGGACATCAGTGGACATTGTAACTCAGACTGGGAATGCTGAAGAGGCCCCAGCCTACATAAAGAAACACAGGAAGCTAAAGAAATAGTCTTCGCTGGGGAAAAACACACCATTGGATAGTCAACACCAAATGGTCAGCCCTGAAAATGTACCTAGAGAGACTGAGCAGGGCATATTTACGTATTCAGAAATATATATGTACATCTACATACACACATATACATATATATGCATACACACATATTTGCATATAACAACAATTAATGGGAAAAGAGGGTATGGATTTGCAGAAAAGCAAGAAAGAATATATGGGAGGATTTCAAGGGAGGAAGGAAAGGAGAAATGACATAATTATAGTCTCAAAAAAGAGAGACTAATTTAAAGGAAAAATGTGGCTTAGTATTCCCCAGGCAACTGGAGGACAGCACTGGAGAAGGGGAGCGGCCAGACTCACAAGGCTGAGACATAGTAGGGTGATCATTCTACAATCTACATAAGACAGCCACTAAGCTCAAGAAACGTGAAAATATTGTAATACTCAGGAACAAAGTCTGGAATGGCTAAGCAAATTTGACAGCTATCAGAATACAAGTAGTGAGTCAATCATGTGATAGGGTGAAGATATCGTATGTTGACAAGAGCCTGTCCCAGACACATAACTTACATTATCTTACTTGATTCCTAGAACAATTCATAAAATGCTGTCAGGCAGGAAGCTTGAGAGGGATAAAGACTGGGTGGAAAGCAAAATAATACAAGCAGGACACAGAGGGCTAAAGTGTGAATGGGAACCCCGGAGGTAGAAGTTAAACCACAATTAATGGCGGGGGCCCTGTAATGAGAAGAGAGGGTTCAGGGGAAGAAACTTTCAAAGCCACGGAGTTAACAGTGAAGTCAGGGATTGGAAGAGGACGGGGAGGCAAGGTAAGGATAAAAAAAAAAACGGAACTCACTTTTGTTTCAAAGGAATGTGGAAAGGATTACTAAGGGAAGGCAAGAGGACAGGCTAGGCAAAAGGTGGTGTGGGGACTCACATCTGTTACTCCTGTAGTAGGGAGGTCTGGAGAATCAGCACAAGTTCACCGCCAGCCTGGGCCATACACAGAGATCCTCTCTCAACAGAGAAAAATATAAGCAAGTAACTAAGTAAATGAACAAACCACCACCAACAACAAAAGAAATAAAAAGGCCATAGAATAATCTGGAAGTCAGTGGTTCCATAGGCAACCTAGAGGGGTGTAGCTAGGCAACAGGAAATTTAGGTAATTTTAGAGAATGAAAGAATGCTGAGGTATCCCAGAGCTTAATGGTGTCTATTAGCGCCTCATTTGCTTTTAATAAGAATAGCAGAGATGGTCTGTGGCCTTAATAGGAAAAGAGATGCCTTGTTTGTTCTCAATCTTCATATAGTTGCAAGGATTAATACTATAAATTTACATATACGGCGACCCAGTTCTACACAGACATCATTCATAAGAAGGCTTAAAAATCTCCTTTTATAGAGACAGCATATCATTTACATTTAGTAATAAGCTCTTAGGGTACTTAATAAACACTGTAAATTGTGTCTTAATCTACAGGGTTAAATTCAAGCAGCATATGCTAGAATTTGTTTCATTCACGAATATTGAAGAAAAATCTTCTGAAGCAAATAATGTGTGTAGTTTCAAAGGAATCAGTAAAGCCACAGATACATAACACAATGCGTCAAGGTCAATAAAACAGTACAAACAAAATCATCAATGAAAAGAACTAACAAGACACAGTAATAGTTTTTCTGTGGTAGAAACGACATGCATATTCATTGTATGTGATAAAACGGATTGTTGGAGATGCTCAATAGGTTGAAAAACCATGCCTGGGCATGCACATTGATACTCACACTTATACACACATGACCTATTTGTAGCTTGGATAGAAATATTCCAGCCCAATAGTTACACCAAAATAAAGACATCTAAAGCCAACATAAAATAAATATACCAACCCTGTTACAATGATATTTTGCTAGACTTCAAATGACAGGAGAAAAAGTCTTTTTTTTTGCACACCAAAGAGCTATGTCATCCATATATATAAAAAAATGAGAGCATGAAACACTCACCATCAAAAACACAGGAATCACCATGAGACAGGTGCTCATGAATATAATTATCATAAGCACAGGTGAACATTTGGGCACATTATTTTCCAGTTACCAGTTCATGGGGGTCAATTCAGCTAATGAGAGAATCAACAGTGTTATTGGTGCATCTATTCATTGTGCAGGCTGGTAGCCCAAGCACACGCTTATGTGACTCAAAACTTATTTCATGGTACAGTATTCAACAACTATCTCTGAGGAGCAGAAATCCTGATTGGCCAGTGAGGCAGCTAGAGAGAACATACCTCCTGTCTGGCTGGTGGGCCATGTGGCCAATGTCCTCTGGACAATCCTGTAACATGGGCTGGAGTTCCTCCTGGGGCGAAGGGGTGAGAGTGGCTGTGGACTGGTGGCTATAGGACACAGCCGCTGGAGAAGAAGCAGCCCCCCGTACCGGAGGTGTGGGGCCTCTTTCATCTTCCTCCTCTTCTAATTCATCCTGCTGCAAATACATCCTTGCAGGTGGCACAGGACACGGCATTTCTTGGTCATAGCTACAACAAATTATAAGAATGTGCATGAAACTCTTTGCATTAGAGAGTGCTGGCACTAAATTCCATTCAGATCTTTAGGTTCTGGGTCTCATTCAAGAATCGTTATGAAGAAACAGATCATTGGTAGAAGTGATCAGAACATACGATAGATAGCATAGTTTAGGAGCGAGACAGTCTTTACAAAAGGAAATAGCTTTGCATAGTTGTTTCAGAGCATCTCCAACATCCCTGGGACCTTCTGGCTCTGTCATTCATAGGTTCTTTAGGAAAAGATGGAAAAGGTGCTGCAAATGGCCCAAGCTGATGTTCTATGAAGGGAGAAACCCTTCCAGAGGGACTCAAGTCGTTTAGTCTAGCATCAGCATGCTTCCTCTGACACTACAACCAAGTATTGGTTCTTTAGTTGGATACAAGACTGGTTGGTTTGTAATTAGGGTTTTGAATGCAAAGCACAGTGGCCTTGAGCAATTTTATCCAATCATTCTATCCAAGATTTAGCTGCGATGGGCATCAGGATGAGGATAGGGAAAGCAAACCCTCTTCTTCCTCTTGCCCCAGGGCACTTGCATTCATTTCGATGGCAGAGAAAGATCATACTGTACAAGCTGCATACTTCTTCTTACTCTCTCTCCCTTTCTTTTTCTTTCTCTTCTATTTCAGAGAGACCCCAGGTCTTCCTTTATAATCCAGGCTACCCTCAGTCTCAGAATCTGGTTGCAGCTTCCCTATCACGGGGATGATAGGCATGTACCATGAAGCTGCTTCTGTAATCCCCCTCTTTACTAATATTCCACTGCCTGTTTGACTTCCCTCAATCCGAAGAGCTGATGCTCAAACACTGTGGTGGTTTTGTGTATTCTTTTCCTTTTTTCAGTCTAATAAGTTATCCTTTGCTCCTCTTGCCTATGTTACCTTTGTTCTCAAGAAGTACGATAATTTGTTCTCATATCTAGATATCTTATAGTGTAGTCTTCATATTTTTCTCTCTTGTGCATCAAATCATTCTCCAGCTCATCTCTGTCCTCTCAGCAAAAACTCCATAGTCTACTCCTTTGCCTGTGTTTGCTGTCTGTGCCACTGCATTAACCTTTCAACTCCTCTCTTGGCTCCTGATAATTCCTCTCTCCAGTATCTTCAGTGGCTCCAAATTTGCAAAATTAATTGTACACCACTCAGAGATCATTCATTTACCCCAAAGCAATAAACTATTCTTTCATTGCTTAAACAATAAAGAAGACACAAGCCAGATACTCAAGTATCTGCCGATCTGGTCTCCAGCTGCCTTCCGAGCTTCCTCCCTCCCTCCCATGTGTTTCCTGTTAGCTCTCCAGGAGTCCACATCTCTGTGTGGTCCCAGTGTCCATAAACCCCCGTCCGCTATTCAGAACCCTCTCATGTGTCAAGATGGTGAACAACTGCCATTTGATCAGAGAGCCTTCATCCTTCCCATTCAAAACCATCCTCTTCGGGGGCGGGCATTGTAATGCCTAAAGGTTCTGTTTTATTCTTTCTTTCTTCCTATAAACCTCATGTTAATAGTGTGTGTGTGTATGTGTGTGTGTGTGTGTGTGTGTGTGTAACTACTGTAGAAAAGTGGCTGGGACAGCAACCTTTTAAAAACAACAGCTGAACAGATCTTTCTTACTTGCACATTCCGTGCCTGTAAATTTACTGACTCGGTAAAATTTATATATAACCGCAACATCGGCCTGGGTGACATTTTCATGGTCAGTCCCACATCTGCACAGAGGCCCAAATCAAGCCACCTGCTGTGTATGTTCCCAGCTGAGGTCAAAAAAAAGAATGTATGAATAACATGGCCTGCTTTCGGGAGTTCATGTTTACACCCTAAATAACCACCCTCCTAGCAGCTTTCATAGTTTCGAGCTTCTTTCTTAATTTCTTTCATGTTTTTTGCACAATATTGTTGATTTTTCTATTTGTTATGACACCCAATGGAGGTGCCAAAATACCACGGAACTAAGGAAGGTATGTATAAGGAAGGTGACGGGCTTCAGGTCCCTTAGAGGTGACTATGCCCAGAAATGATCTAGTGCTGTTGACTGTGGGCATCACATTGGGGAAGAAGAAGAGATGTTAACTAAACTATTCTAAACAAAATGCCCATAAAATATAATGATACACTGACGAAAATCATTGTGGGGAGGCTCTTAAGAACTCCTTCTTCCTCTTTGGGCATTCTTTTCAGTAATTGAGCATTACCAGCATAACTATTATATATATATATATATATATATATATATATATATATATATATATATATATATATATATATGAGACTTGCCTATAAACATTTTCTGTATAAGAACTTTACTTAATGAAATATTATTAGGAAAGAGAAAGATTGGGGCTTTATTTATGGGCAAAACTGTAATTGTTAAAACCTTTTTTTTTTTTTTTTTTTGGAGGAGAACTAACTAATCAAGCCCTATTTCTGTTATTTCGAGTCACTGAAAAGACTGTATGTTCAGGTAAATTACACGTTCTGGCTGTTTAGTCTCTGTTAGGAAGTTTCTCCTTTGATGCCAATGGTGAGGCAGCTTTTTATTTTGTCTTGCGTACCATGTCCAGTGATAGATTCAGGAAAGTGTAAACAACACACTTGCTTCTTAAATTTTACCATGCGGTGTATTTATATTAATAAATGCTTTCAGAATCAGCTTTGCAAAATTTAAATTTCTAAATAAACTGTTTGCAGCACAATGTATATTATCAAAGAGTGCTTTCTAGTATACTGTGAGGTGTATAGATTGATGCAATGGTTTTAGGAAAAATTAACGTGACAAGGCCATGCATGGGTGTGTTCTGAGAAATCCATTGCTAGAGAACATCATCGCATGAACATCAGAGTGCACTTTTGCAAACTTGCATGTGACCCGACAGTCACTTCTCAGCCCTGAAGTCTGCTATACTTAATATAGAAGATAACAGAAGCAATGTATTTGTATTTCCAGAGACACTGAAGATAGAAAATGAATAGTGGCCAGGCAGTGGTGGTGAACGCTTTTAGTCCCGGCAGGGGCATTGGTAGGGTTGGGGATGGGGGCAGAAGCATAGACATAGGCAGGAGGATCAAGGATAGCCTGGTCTACAGAGCAAGTTCCAAGATAGCTAGTTCTACACTGAGAAACCCTGCCTCGAAGCCCCCACCCCAAAATAAGTCCAATGAAAACACTATTGGACAGGGATTTTTCCATTCTATTATTATCTTATGGGGTTAACATCATATAATATTTTTGACACAGACTTCAGTTGTTCTATGAGTATGTAAATTTATTTGAAATATCATGAAATCATGTATATATAGTTCCATGCATGAGTTTACATGCACACACACTATTTTAATACATGCATACACATATGTGAATAATTAGATACACGTGTATACATATAATATGTATGTCAAAGAAGTTTCCTAAAACTTAATTAAGATTTGAGGCAGCCCTAGGGAGAGCTTCTATATGTGTGCATATAAAACACACGTGTATATATAGCACATGGGCCTAATTTTCAGATGCTAAGGAAGTTTCCTAAGCATTAATTCATATTTGAGATTTCTCTGAGGAGGGCCCTTAAGTCCTTCTGTTTGACCTAGAGGCTGGTGTCTGTGAACTTGAGTAACCTCCTTCGGCAAAACAGGTGAGCCCTGGTTTGTCTGCCCTGGAAAACATAGGTGACACCTCTCACCGGGACAACCCCCTTACCTTTCATCTACGGACAGGCTGTATTCTTCACTGTTGCTATGTGGGGGAGGATGCGCTGGAGGAGGGGGAAGCAAGTCTGCCCAGTTCATTCCGCCCTGCTTGGGTGCCTTTGGTGTTCGTGCCCCTTTCTTGTGTCCTTGACTCCCTAGAAAAGAAATAAAATACACGTCTTTTGTTTCTGACTCTTACATTTTATTTTCCAATTATTAAAGGTTTTAATATTTTCAGCTACTATTCTACAGTTCAACACACACACACACACACACACTTTTCTTCATTAAGCAAAACCTGATACAGGAGGCCAAATACTGCCAAGTTCAACTGCCAAGTACACAGCAAAGAAGCAACATAAGCGTAAGTGAATTTTACAAATCATATCATTAATAGCAATCTTCCTAGAGCAATTAATTGCATTATGGATTATCATCTGAAACAAATGAGCTGTGGACATATTTTCTGAAGTGCCTTTTTATTATTTAATTGCTGAATCCTAGAATACAATAAAATACAGATACGATCTATTAGTGTTCTACTGTAGCATTAAATCACTGAATATATATAATTTGTACTTGTCCATTGCAATGTTTCAGATACAATGAGATTGCTCATTTTCCTGGGGAAGGAGAGGTAGGGTAAGATAAATTGCCAGAAGAACTAATACATTTAATGACAAAAGAAGGAAAAAAACGCATCTTAAAAAAGTATTTTAACCACTATTTCTATAAAATTAGGCTTATAACAATAATAATAATAATAAATGACATTCCTGAATATTTTCAGTAAATTGAAGTAGCCCAAGTACTCAATTACTATGGTGTTTTGATTTTAGAATGAACTTAACCTTTAAACATTGATAGCTGTATCTAAACTAATTTTTGAGCGTTTTTTTAAATCAAAAGATACTGAGAGACGAAACTCTTTCACTTAACAGATTTCAGATTCATGCGTATATTATGAGCGCTGAGTCTGTAATTGTTTTTTCTCAGATGAGTCCCCAATACCACAGAATTACTTTAATTTTTCCTTATGACTCTGAAACAAGTCCCATGGGAGATGAAGCAGGCCTTAGCTTATTCAACGAGCCTTTAAAATGGTTTTAAGTCCCTTGGGACTTTTCAGGCACAGGAACTGTTTGTCACGCTAGCTGTGCTTGGGCTGGTCTGTTATTGCATACATTGTGGGTGGAGAGGCAGCTGTTCGTCATAAACGGTGACTATCAGGCTAAGGCCTGTGTGCATCTGTTCTCTTACACCTTCAGCTGCCTGTGCTGGAGGACTATGGGCATGTGTGACGGAGGTGCATTGACTGGGCCTTCCTCTTCTGTATCTTCCTTAAGAACCGTCTGCCCTAAGATGCTGAACAGTGCAGTCCGCCCCTGAATTTCATTCATGGGCTTTGCTCTCCTCCACCTTTAAGATTTGAAGGTTTCAAATCTTCAGTACCCTCTCATCAAGCCCCCGTAGACTAACCAATGATCACAGCAGTTTCAAGATCAGGTATCTAACATGACGAATGCAGAAGCCAACTGAAAATCAATAACCTAGAATTATGTTCTTCCCTAATCATATATGGTTTCCTCTACAAATAGTCAAGAATTCCAAGATGAAATAGCATATAGTAACCAAATGCTTAAATATTGTATATGATTTACACAAAAACGGATACTTGAAATTTTATTCAAAACACTTTTTCACTTTGAAGAAAAGGAAAAAAAATATGTAACACTTTGAAAAAACAGAATATTCAGTATAATCTGAAAAAAATCTAGGAAAAGGATCATTTCTGAGCTCCTTAAATTCACTTAAGAACCTTTCCGGCAAGGCTAGAAAATGCCACCCCATTGTGCCTCGGGTAAGGGAAGATAGGAAACAGCATATGTGAGCATCAGTACAGAAGAGGGCAGGGCCACTCGGCACAAAGACCCTAGCAACAACTACTCCAGTTGCCAGGAAGCTCCATTCTTCCCTGTCCTGGAGAAGCATGCTCCACTTACGATCAATCGCTATGTTCTCATTGTGGTGTGACTCGCCACATGTTAGTTCTAATAATGAACCGCCTTTAATTACAAAAACAGGACTTAACTGCCAGCAAACTCCCATCTGCAGCCCTATCAGGAAAACAGCTGGCCGGCAGCTGCAGCCGCACCCAGACCCACGGGGAAGCCTCGCTGTGGCTTCTGTGGCAGGACAGGCTGAGACTGGAAGGAAACTCCCTGAGCTTTCCAGCAAGAACGGGGAGATCTTAGAGAGACCGAACTATGAAAGGTTCCTGCCACCCCTCCAGCCCAGATTACTGTTTCTCAGGCTTTCTTCTCCTAAAGTGCACCAAGTGGTAACTTAGCAAATTAATCACAAGTGTACTATTTGGGGCTATGTTTTGGCTAAGGGAAGAAAAAGAAGTTTCATCGCCTTGAAACATTATTTTATACTTTTGACTTTGCTAAGACTCAGTAACAAAGAAGGAAACACGAGGCGTGGTATCTGATGCCAGGTAGGACAGGAGCTGTTTATTGGGCAGTCACTGCTTTAAATTGCAGACCAGACCCGCATCTGCAACTCCTAGGATCCAAAGTGCTGAGACACTTCAGTAGGGAAACTCATTAGCACTCCGTTCATCCTTTCTCTCCAAGAGAAAGGCTGACACTGCCTGTGTCTGTACTTACCAGACGTACTACTGCCCCGATCGGAGCTGTTGTAAGATCCTCCTGTATTCTGGTCATAGGACTGGTTGTACGGAATGGTTGGGGGGATTGTGTCATTTGCCCGATAATCTAGACATTTCAGAGAGAAAAAAAATTGTTTATTTCCGCTCAGTTATTGCACGTTTGTTTGGTTTATATTTCTAAGTAATGGAAGAAGCCAGCTGGATCATGTCCTCGTCTGGTTTTATTTTCTTTTTCTCTTCAGCTTGCCAAGGTAGAGAAAAAGCTTCTAGTTGAAGCGGACACATACATGTATGTGCTTTTAAAATGTAACTCCCTCCCTCCCTCTCTCCTCCCTCCTTCCTCCCCCTCTCTGCAGAGTAGAGGTACTGTAAACTAAGACCGATGCCACCTGCACGCAGACATAACCTTTGTTCATTCTCTTAGGCTGCCTCTCTGTGTAAGCACACCAAGACTGTGCTTTATAGTCTAGCTTCAAACCATAACGTATTTAGCAGATTAGCTACATACCCAACTCTGGTTATATAGTAACAGAACTGAAAGATGTCAACAACACGAATCTAGTAAATGTCTAGATCCAGCCCAGCAATGCTTCTTGCTTGGGCAGAGGTGACAATGTAAACCCATAAGCCTGCCACTGGCACACGAGACAGCACTAAATTCGTCAGTCTGTTTGCATTCCAGAATCTTTACTATCTTTTCACATGCTTAATTTGCTCTCAAGCAGTATAAATGAGCAGAAGTTCGAAACTATTTATACACAGAACTTCTAGACCTTTCCAAGGCTCACAGTAAAAGCACACAACACGGCGGAAAAATGAGAGAGGAGTTTGAATGACCACAGTGAACCCAATGACTGTGGAAACTGTCCTATCCCTGTCAGTGATTTTCAAGAGCTTCTGCAGGAGCGTTAATGCATTTCGTTAAACGGGGCTATTATATCAATCAAGTGCTTCCTTAAACTTGGGAAAATGTTAGACGACTTTATTATGAAATTAAAGCACATAGCATGGATTTAATCAAATGAAATGCTTAAATTACTTTTTGGTAATCTCGAGGTGTAAGCCCCGAGAAAATAAATCCTTGTCTCTAATTACTTACAGTAAAAATGCATCTTTCACCTGTCTCCTCGCACAACATGGCCCATCTATTCAAATGAGAGCAGTCTTGTTTTTCATAGAGTTACAACTTTGCAATTCGCACTATTACGGCAGTAGCTTGAAGAACTACGGAGGAATCAAGTACCTGTCTCTTCCGAGCTACACATCACAATACGGAGACATTCCCCGCAGGCCATACAATAGCATTCCGGTGCTTCCAGTTAATATGAAACTCAATTTATTTTAGGTTCTATACAGACAGACTTCAATCAGGTCAACCACAGAAATTTAGGTCCTAGAATTATACATTATAGCAGGCAGAGGAACCACATGAAGCGATACAAGAAATTGAACCACTTCTCCAGTTCGAGTTTAATTTAATTATTTTTTCTTCAGTTTGATATAAAAATGCCATTCGTTTATATGACCATGTATTCGCAATTATCTTCCATCCTCAAGTGGAAAGGATGGAATAGTCTATTTATTGAGAATGGGAGGTATTGTGATAGCTGTACATCTGCCTTATGAATAAAAGATCGCATGTCCTAAGCAATCCCTCACCTACTATTAAATTTAAATTAATCTCGAAACCATTTGAAAATACTTATATATTATTATAAAATCAATTTTCCGAGGTTATTGTTGTGCTAATTAACTCTTTGACACTGGAAATTTTGCAGTCAAAGAAACAAGAATCATTTCAATAATCAAAGGAAAGATTTGGCTTGGTAGTCATAGAACGGTTTGTAGTCAGAGCGGGATTGAGGGGATCACTATAGAAAGCGCAGTGACAAGAGGAACAAATGCAGAACCCTTCACCTTCACCTTTGTTCAGCTTGTTTTGCTCCATGATGTTATACTGAATTGGCGCCACTTCCTGTTTCTGCTGACCCGGAGGCTTCCAGTGTTTCTCGCTGGAGTCCCCGCCGCCATTGTTCATGTTGTTGCTGAGGTTTGCCTGGATGAGCTGCGTTGTGGCATAGGGAGTAGGCTGCCCTGATGGATTGACAAAACGCCCGTCCTTCAGATTTGGGCTATTGAAGGTTTTCATCTCATTGATTTTGTTACTAAGGTCCACATCACCATAAACAGTTGACTCAGGGAGCATCAGATTTGTTTGTTTGTTATCCAGTTGGTTGTTATAATTTGCTATACAATCAGCTACGTGCAATGAAGAGGAAAAGGAAAAAGTCATTCCGCATGGTTATTCGTGTTAAATTGTTTTTTCCTAAGAAGCTTCCTGAGTTATAAAGAAATTGGTCTATAAAGTACAAGTGTACCTAAGATGAACAGAAGGAGTGAAATATTCACATGGCCTTTCAAAGAAAACCAAACTTTGAGGAAATAGGAATATTCATATGTTTTTGAGTAGGAACCAAATAATTTGGAACCTCTGTTAGTGTCATGCATGATCCACTTTCAAATAGCTTTTCTTGACCAACTCCATTAGTAGGAATTACACTACAACAACATATAGATACATACAGATCTGTATGTGTCACCTTCGCATTTCCTGGCCTCAGGTTACCGACCTATTTAACGCTTTTGAAACAACAAAACTAAGCAATGAGATGGGGACTCAGGGCAAACACAGCTTCTAACCGCACTCTCCAAGAGCTGGTGTTTCAGTGTTTTAGGAAATGCTTCTATTCAGAGCTAAGAGGAATAGGGAGGAGTAATAATAAACAGTGCTTAGGAGGATTTTATTAGCTCATTATTTGGACAACGAGGATAATCACTATCAGAGAGGGATGCTACCTAACCATTGTTCATGGTTTCATAATGACACCCCATGAAGTCTAAAATGACAATAATCATGGCAAAAGGAATCATGGTCAACAGGGTCATTTAATCAAATAAAAACAGAAGTAATATCTAATATTTCTAACATCTCAGTTCCAAGCTGAAGTCTACCATCAGTGAGATAATTAGAAACTCAATAACATATATATATAAATGTAGTTAAAGTCTGCAATTCAAACTATTAAGACAGCAAGAAGAGCTAAACTTATACTTTAAGCTAAAACATTTTAAATTGAAAAGTTACCATGGAGAAGTAACGTTCTTTTATTCGTGTTGCTCAAAAGTGGCACCAACACTAACAGGTTTCTTGGAGAATTAGCTTTCAACGGTACAGCTTTAAAAGTGGAAATTAACACATTTGCTACTTACAAGGCGGTCAGGAACATAATCTTAAGAACTTGCAATTTCCCTCTCCTACCGAATTCAAGCACTCTGCCTATCTGTTCTACACCACGGTACTCCGTTCATCTGGCCAGGAGTAATTCCATCTTTAACTTCTAGCCATTAGGCTTCTCGTAGTAGTAGAAACACAATAAAGGCAATGTGGTTGTGGAAACCTCATTATGTTTTGGCAATCTTTCTATATGAGTTTTATGAAATAGGCTCTTTCTAATCTTGGCTTTTTTTACCCTACACTGGCAATATGGCAGTCACAGGTCTTTATAGGTCGCCCCCATTTATTTATGCCTTCCTGTTGGTGTCGACATTATCTTTTATTTAGGCCTGTGGGTTCTCAGTCTAGGCCATTAGAGCATGGAACTCTGGTGGACACAGACTTGTCACATGGATAAGGACCATGTACACTCAGTGAATGAGATGAAGGATCACTTTAAGGGTAGACACAGAGATTGTCATTTGATTTTTCTCACAATTTATAGCATATTCATCTACAGCCCGCTCTCTCTGTCTTCCTTTTCTAAGCCCATGCTGTTTTCTGCTTCCACGGTCATGCCTTTCCGTTCTTTACTTTAGTTTCACCTTCTGTGACTATTGGGACTTCACCTTCCTTTTTTTAATCTTGCAAATTCCACACCCATTTGTTCTACTCTGATGTTTTAGGTGAAGTTTATACAACACACAATAAAAATAGGCAGGCACTGCTGCCGTGTGTTCATTTGTGTGTACATCAATGAGCACCCTTTTAGCATTAGGATTTGCTTTTCCATTATTAACTCTGATTTAAAAATTCAGTTCATCAAAAAGTTTTGTTATTACTGTTAGTGATTATCACTGTTATTGTCACTAAGAATCTGTTTTTTTCTACAGATTCATTGGCCTTTAAATAGTCATAATAAAAATTAGAATTATAAATACTTTTACAGACTTTTTCCCTTATTCTAGAATTTGTTTATTCTGTTCTCTAGACAGAGAAGTATAAACGTTTAGGGATAGATAAAATATTGGACCAAGTTGGATGGTTATATATTTATGACTTCCTAAAGTTGTTGACCAGTTTCTTTGTCATTCAGGAAGGATACGTGGCTGTTTCTGGCTAACTCCTTGTAATGCTAACAGGCTTTCAACTCTAGCTGTGTCCCTAACCTGGGCGACTGTAGGTTGTCAGGTTGCTGTCGCTGTTCCCATTGCCTGCTGTGCAGCAGTTGATGGAGCAGTCATTGTGATTGTTGCCGGTGTTGGGCCACGTGTCTGCCAGCCAAGGCTGTGTGGCAGGCTCACTAATGTTGAGAAGTCCTGGCCTAAAGGAAAACAATGCAGAAAAGCAAGCAATTAGGACTAGAAAACAATTCTTATTCAGGACTCCAGTCAACATTTTATTTCATTAATCTTGTCATATTATAGTAAGCTAATGATACTATAATGTTTTGACATGCAACCGTAATACCATGTTCTATGTGGTGTCTATGTGGACACATCCATAAATCCGTAGAGCTGCATTTCAGAGTTAAAATCTTTATTGTCTGCAATTTTCACCTCCCTTTAAGCCATGGTGATTAAAAATCAAACATAGATGAAATTAACAGGGCACATTTTTGAGTCTTGTACGTAGGACCAAGTACCCGACTTCATTTTTGATCCATTAAAATTCCTTCATTAAAAAACAAAAGAGTAAATAAACTGAACAAATAAATCTTTCTTACAAAGCATAGTTGCATATTTTTCTTCCAAGTCATAAGCTTTTCAGAAAGAGTGTGGAGCTCTAGGGCATCTTGTACAGTGGTATGTTGGTGGTACAGTGGTATGTCAGTGGGTACAGTGATATGTCAGTGGTAAAGTGGTACATCAGTGGTACAGTGGTAGGTACATCAGTGGTGCATCAGTGGTAGAGCAGTATGTCAGTGGTAGAGTGGTAGGTACATAGTGGTATAATGGTACCATCAGTGGTAGAGCGGTACATCAATGGTGCATCAGTGGTACAGTGGTATGTCAGTGGTACAGTGGTACATCAGTGGTACAGTGACATATCAGTGGCACAGTGGTACATCAGTAGTAGAGTGGTATGTCAGTGGTACATCAGTGGTAGAGCAGTACATCAGTGGTAAAGTAGTAGAGTGGAAGGTACATCAGTGGTAGAGTGGTACATCAGTGGTACAGTGGTAGGTACATCAGTGGTGCATCAGTGGTAGAGCAGTATGTCAGTGGTAGAGTGGTACATCAGCGGTACAGTGGTAGGTACATCAGTGGTGCATCAGTGGTAGAGCAGTTTGTCAGTGGTAGAGTTGTAGGTACATAGTGGTACAATGGTAACATCAGTGGTAGAGCGGTACATCAGTGGTGCATCAGTGGTACAGTGGTACATCAGCGGAAGAGTGGTTGTGGTACAATGGTACATCAGTAGTATGTCAGTGGTACAGTAGTAGGTACATCAGTGGTAGAGTATGTCAGTATATCAGACTGCTGTCCTGTAAGCTCGTCAACTCATAAGTAATAAAGTATTGTCCCACAATGAAGCTTAAAGTGCCCAAGTTCCTGCACAATGGAAAGCTGATGAATAAAAGCTGATAAAACACAGATGTTGACAAAAAGAAATATCAGTGCTCCCTCCACACAAGCAATGTTAATCCGCTTTCACTCTGGGGTGGCAGAGTGAATGCGCAGTAATGTCTGAGTGACCTAGACTACTGGGGCCATGAAGTCAAACTGCAGTCTATGTGCTTTCTCAGCACTGACCCCACTTAAACTCAGCATCAGAGATAAAGAGCATGAGATTTTCTGTGCCAACCACAAGAGGCTGGCACTACAGATGATTCTGTGGCTTTTGTTGTCATTACTAAAGTACAGCCACCATAATTCTCATTTAGCTGGGAAGCACAAACTTCATATTTCCCTCTCTATGACTTGTTTTTATTTGGTCATATATATTGTTAAAGGTATGCAACTTGTTATGCTTATGATGGTTACTTGAGGGCAAATTCATTTCAGATGAAAAATACGGATTGATAATCCTTGTAGTTGTGTCCATAGGGGAACATACACTTAGTTAAGATGAGGACTTATTCCCTGCTTATAACATGTGAACTTGAGGAAGAGACTTAGTCAGTTGTCCTCATCAACTTAGACCATGAAACCCAATATAGACAAGTTCAACAGAACCGCCATATACAGGCTGCCCATGCATGCTTCAGCATTGCCGGGGCATACATTTCATATAACATGTGACGCATTGCTGAGTTCTTCAAATGTAGTGACCCATTTAAACATCACAATGTTATGGGTTCAGACTGCTATTATCCAGATCTTGAAGAAGAGAAAACTGGGGCATACAAGGGAAGTTTGGATACTTGTGTGCACAGTGAGCAGGTAGCAGGGCTGAGCTTCAAACACTCACAGTGGCCCCGGTGTCCACACCCTGATGTGGCATGTTATAAGCACACATAGAAACCTGTGGGAATTCTCTTATGTTCCCAAACACTTAGCAACAGGGAGAATGAGGAAAATGTTTTATAGTCTCAATAAAGCTGTTAAAAGTGGGCTATTTAATTATTAAAACTGTTGTTAGAAACATACTTGAAAGAGCAATGTTGCTGGACCTTTGAAATTCTAAACATTTCAACCGAAGTTGGGCATGGATATGTAGGAATTGCAAGAGATGTTAGTTACAGAAAATCTGCATAGTTACTCTTTAGTTTTCTTATTTCCCCTGAATGTAAGCCTGTAGTGTTAATACTGTTGGAGCTATTAAGAACAAAATGTCTGAATTTGGCACCACAGAGGTACTATGGTATACATGAAGTATAGGTCAAGTGGAAAATTCCCACACTGATGACTCGCATGTTTCAAAAGGAACAGACAGCGTTTTCTATGCTACTGTGATTCCCTCTGAAAAACACTTAAACAGAGAGCGCTTTGATATTATCAGAGGCTTAGAGAATTTCTCATATAGATGGGTGATTTCCAGCAGGAAGGAAGATCTACACATCACGCCTCGGGCTTCTGTTTAGACTTGAGTTTGGAATGAAAATCACTCTCCGGGAGAAGGTAAAACACAGCTCTTGTCCCACAGTGAACCTTGGAGTGCCAGGTGTGTGTGGCAGAGGTCTCGGGAGAAGGCAAGGGCATGCACAGCTGCTCTCACGGGGTGGCTTTGTCTTTCGCAACTAACAGTTCTAAGGGCTCTACTCATTCACTTACGCTTCCAACGTGGAAGGTTAACTCCCTAACGGAAGCAGCAGAAGCACAGAATACAGTGTGGGCTGGCTTAAGCACGTTACAAACATCTTTACATGATTGCATCTGCCCATATATTCAGAGGATCCATTTGACAAAACAAACCAAAATCCAAAAACCCACCAACCAAACAACAACAACAACAAATGCCAAATATACTCTGAAAATTACACGGCAATTGCTTCCCATTCTACTTTTTCCATTACTTCATATATTCCTATCGCTCACTCCAAGAAGACTTATTTGAATTGATAAACCACAACATAACTATGGTAGAGTCTAGGAGCTGTGGAAAAACTGTGCAGAATCCCAGTGGTGAAGGCTGCCCTCCTATTGGCTGTGTCCTTTCCCCACTGGGCGAATGAGTTTCAAAGTCCTAGGATATGTCTAAGGGTTGCCAATGTCTTTAAGAGAAGCAAGATGTGGATTCTCTCCACTTCTGTGTGTTCTTCCCCAACAGGAAATGTGGTCTTGGCATTCTTTACCAGGCTAGGCTGACCTTCACACACCCTCCCTCAGGTTTCCCTAGTTTTTCCTAGTTCATGCTGTGGTTTGGCATGCAAGTAGGTTTTCTTGGAAGAGGCAACTGGAATGTCTGAGGCATGAGAAATGAGTGAGGGAGAACAGCTACTTAATATTGCCGTGCTCTTTCTGGGTTTCCACACACTGTCCTTGGCATGTTGCGAGCTGGTCGGTTGGCTTCACCACAAGGCTCATTCTTTTGTGCTAAGGGATAACTAAGTCTACAATGTGACAAACTGTAAGATTTCTATATAGCCATTTCTTTTATAAAATGGGAAAAAATTCCAGTCCCAAAGAATTCTTTAAAAGAAAAAAACAACAACAACAACAACAAAACAAACAAACAAACAAAAAAAAAACAAAGGCAACACGGGCGCCTTTGGCATGCATCCTTTTCTAAGGGTATCAATGACATCCTTGAAGCACAGAATTTACTGATATCACATGATGAATTGGCTTGATTACATAATAAAAATTCATGTGTTGAGTTGGGAAGAGAAAGATCTGTAAGGAGTGTGCTGCCTCAAGGACGAGAACACGAGTTTGAGCCCCAGAATCTGAGTAAAGAGCTGGGCAGTGGTGAACACTCCTTCACCATCTGCTACCCCAGCTCTGGAGAGGTGGCAACAGGGAGTCCCTGGGGCCCCTGCTCCAGCCAGCCTAGTTAAATGATCAGCTACAGGCAAGTGAGCGACCTTGTCTCAAAAACCAAAATGACAAATCCTGAGAAAGGACACTAGAGGGTCACCTTTGGCCTCCACAGGCCATGCACATGCATGGACACGCGCACGCCCCCTCCACAAACATACACACAGCAATTCATGTACTGATCATCAGCTGTGCATTCGCTACAGACCAGGAGGTCACATTTTATGGTCGCATGGTCACACACCAAAGGGTAAATGCTTTTCTGCTAAAGTTGAAACAGGAACCATGGAAGGCTGTCTGTACTTCCTAGTTTCTGCTGTAACCACTCAGTTCTGTCACGGACTCAGAAGCGACTTTAGACAGGATGGAGGAAATGCATTTGTTTTTGAACACTTAAGATCACGTGTATATGTGCGTACCTCTGTGAGAGTGTGTGCATAGTGCCTGCGGAACCCAGAGGAGGGTGCCTGATACCCTGGAGCTGGAGCTGCAAGCAGTTGTCCATCCCTTGGTGTGGATGCGGGGAGCACAACTTAGCTCTTCCGCAAGGGCAGTGGCATGCTTTTAACAATGGATCCATCCCTGCATCCCAGCAGCAGCTTGGCTGTGGTCTAAGAGTGCCAATTTAGTGATGTTTTATTTCAAATAAATAAGAGCTGGTTTATCTCATGCTTACCATGGTGCATATTTCATGGGAAACTATCAAAAAGGGAGTTTAGATAAACTGAAAAGGGATGGTAGGTAGAACACTATCTTTAGACTAATCCAGTAAAGTGCGTGCAATGTCATGATCCAGTGTGCATAGAAGACAATGTAACATGGGCAGGTTGATATGGCAGGGCAAGAGTCTGTGGGCTCTATTGTTATCCTGAATTTGGGTTTGATATATTACATGTGGAACTGAGGTCCTGCTGGTACCAGTGTCTTCAGAAGTGTCGATAGCATGAATATACACCCCAAAGATCATTCTTGCCTAGGCTGACAGAGAATCTGCAGGAGTGGTTTTAATGAAACAAGATGCTGTTGGAACGTCCAGTGCTTTCCTTCCAGATTCAGCGAAGGAAAACCAGGGTTTGCAGACAAATAATGTGAGAGACAGTGAGTGTGGTAAGAGATGGTTTGTCAAATGCCCTCCCGGAGGCAGGAGGGCAAAATGGGAGACTTTGGCTTAGGTGTCATTGACCTAGTGATATGCCAGGTCCACTGAGGATCAAGAATCTCAGATGTATGAAGAAAACCAGGGCTGAAATATGGACAAAGCGAACTCAGCAGAGAATACGGACATAGTACACGTTCTCTGCTCCACCAATAAAAAAAACATAAAACACGCACATGCATGGGTGCATACACCAGCACGGACAAACACACGGCACGGCAATCCCATGGCTAGAAATGACGCCTTTTCCCAATGAACTATGTTTCTTTACTTATTTTATTTTCCCCCAAGCGAATAGTAACTGGCACTACCAAAGAGCAGAGTTTGAAAGGCACCAATCTCTTTAATGTTCATCTTGTCTTTCTCGTTGTATTATAAGATAGAGGGTGGGGCTTTTCACCCATGGTGACTGCTACATAGGCAGGGTTTATTCTAGTTAACGAACCAACATGTTTACAATTGTGTAGAAACAAAACAACAACAACAATAAAAAGGAGTCATCCTGAGCTATAACTCTGAAATCCTCACTTAACCATCGCCTCGCCAGCATTCCTACCCCTTTCATCATTACACGGGGGACAACGAAGTTATCTACCAAGGACTGGAAATAAATCCTTTCCATTGCTAGGCATCTGTTTTTAGATGTAAACAGCTATATCTTCATTGCTAGCAAATTTCAAAATAGAGAATTGAAGAACTTTACAATTCCGCATTCACAAAAGAAGAACCACTTAATGCTTCTTATGCATCCCTGCCGTTATTTGCCACATAAGTTTGTTTCCCAAGGTTGTAAACGCTCTAGCAAAGGAATGAGGTTTATATTTTATTTCTAGGTATGTGTGTGTGTGTGAGCATGTGCATACATGTCCACGCACAGAGCCCACCGCCAAGAAAACCAAAGTCTGCAGTCTTAAGTATATACACAAAAGGTGGTGGCTAAATAACCAGGCATTCCAGATCTACCTAAGAGGAAATGTTCCCATGCCAGAGGCTCATTCATGAACGCCTGGGCTGTGCCTCACATGGAATTCCCCAGGATGCAAAAACACGCTGTGGTTGAATTCTTGAATCTAATGGATTTATTCGTTTTATGCAGACTTCCTAGCTTTGGGAGTGTTTTGGAGGCTGGCTTTGTTTCACAGGTATGAAAACAAGAAGTTAATGGTATCCAGGAATGAAGAGATTAGTACCCATTGCCATATTTGCAAAGCCTTGGCTAGAAGCAGGCAACCTCTTCTTCCTTATCACTCTTTGTTATACGGCAAGTTCAGCAATGTTCCTGTCAGACACTCCTTAGATGTATGAATAACACTGTATTCATTTTTCACTGTCCGGTAGCTAACCAGGTTATTCAACTACACACAAAGGTACTTAGTAAGTTAAACAAATTTGAATTTTAAAGGAGTTTTTGTTGGAAGGGTTTCTAATTTTCCTTTTCTTTTCCCCCCCATCATCTTAATGTTACTGAATTTTAGGGCATGAAAAAAATCATCTTATTGTGGAAAATACTTAAGCCTGTCACCTGTGATTTGTACCATTTCAGCCCCTTTAAGCTTTCTGCTGCTCCAATTTGTGATTTCTCTGTGAATATATTACAATTCACTGAATAATAATCACCAAAAATTACATAAATGTGGAATAGAGGTTCATTTTAGTTAGAGGTGAAAAATCTCTTTGTTAACAAGCTATCTAGATTTCGGCCTTTAAACGTATTTCCCCCCAAACACAGACGGGAATTCTGCTAAATTCCTCCGGAAGAACAGACAGCAGCCACAACTTCCCAGACGCTGCTGCATTCAGCAGGTTTTCAAGGGAACGCCTTTCTCTGGTGGTGTCTTTTAACTAGCTATATTTCTTCATCTTCGGCATGCCACAGCTTAATCACTTTAACTCCTTGTAATCATCTGCTACATCAGCAAGTCTGTTTTTCCTGGGTCAAGTGCTCCCTCTCGTGGTCAACGACTAAAAATGCAGGCATTCACAGCAATCCCTGTAAACCCCTTGGTTTAAAGAGTGTCGCTGAGGGGAGAGATCTCTTCGAAGTATTTGAACAAATTTCAAATGGAGGTTTAGTCTTTGAAAAAAGGAAGCAATTAGTCTTTGAAAAAAGGAAGCAATGACACTGAGAAGACAGGAAAGAGTTGGAATACCCCTTCAGATTTAAAAGAAAACAAGTAAGATACTTACCTCCCTCCACTGCTGACGGCTTCGCCTCCTCTTTGATAAGTTACTAGAATGTTACAATAAAAAGAGAGAGAGAACAATTAATAGACATGTTTATATAGCAGGAGCCATCATATTCATGAACATCTTTCTAAAATATCATTCTGTTTCCCTTCCTGCCCAGAAACTCTATAAAACCATTGCCAGATGTAGCAGACTTTAGTTCCATCTAGGAATCATTTAGAAGATTGTTTTTAGACTAACTATACATCATTCTTAATTTCTCGGTGTTCGGATATGATTGCAAAAAATAAAATTAAAAATTCAGTATGCTATTACTAAGCACAGCTCATTCATATGTGCACAATAGTATCTTTATAGATTTCTTTAGAATTTCTTACCAGATAACATAATTCTATGATTTCTGTATGGATAATCTTAAATTCAGAGTGGAAGAAAACTTGCTAGATTGTCTTCCCAGAAGAAGGCACAGAAATAAAGAGAAGATACATGATCACATAAACCCTCCTTCCACACACAAAGACTTATGCCAAGTTGGGATGATTGATGTGACCTATTTTATATTTGACTTGTGAAAACCCTGTCGTACTATATTTCTATCAGACATTATATTTCTATCAGATATGGTGAAAAAAATATTTTAATGCAGTTTAAGGATTAATCCATTTTATTTTGGCCAGAACAAACACAGACTTATAAATAGTTAGGCATGGAGTTAAGAAGATTAGCTTTCCTGTAAATACAGACACATTTTCTAAGAAGAAATGTGTTTTTAAAAGCTGCCAAGTTTCCGCTACTTAGAAAAACTCCAAACTGGAAGTCTGCTAGGGAGAGATAACTGTGCCCAGTGATCCCAATAACTGGATTAAAACTGAGGACACAGAACTATAGGGACATCTTTGACTGGAGCTGACGTGAGAGAAGGATCTGTTCTGAAAGAAGCTGAAGGGGACCAAGACGAGGACTCTGACTTGTCAGAAATGAAGTTTATCACTCATGTGGGCAGAGATTTGGGGTGCTTCTGAGAACAGTAATTCTATGGACAGAGAACTACAAAGGAGAGAAATCTTTCTGTTGTTAGAAAACTTCAAAGTTGAAGTCGAGGGAAGAAAGATGCACAGCCTAGTGTGAACTAACCAGTAAGACGATTAGTGTGTTAAATCATGCCGAGGGTAGAAAAGTGTGCTGGTTTAACGGAGATAACATGCACACGGCCTAAGATGCAATGTGGCATGCAGGATATGTAACTGCATTGAGTAGATGAAAAGCAACGCCCACCGTTTCTACTTCAGATGCATGCCTGGCATGAGTAAATGCAATATTGTGGTCTATGCAAGTCCTTTCCCCAAGTTACCGTTTAAGATGCACTGAAACATAACAGCATGACATACGCCAAACTAACACACGGAAGGAAGAGGGTAAGTGCAAATAGATACCTGTTGGTGTGAAGGTAAAAGACGGGACTGAAAAATCAAAACAAAATATAAACTAGTTATTAAGCTGGAGAGAGAAGGGGAACATATCACATTAGTATAAATCAAGCAGACAGCTGAACATAACACAAATGTAAATAACCAAGCCAGTGGGTTTGACACTCTGATATATGAGTAACACCACATCCGAAGTCTGAAAAAGAAGCAGCCTGTCTCTACAGGTACCGTTCTGAAGTGGCTGACATTCTAATACTCTCAGGAGGGGAATTGTCTGGGTTAGCCTGCGGATGACCTTGCATTTAGAAACACAGAGTCTGCCCACTGCTTTAGTACAAACAGGAATCCTCCACTATTAATCATTCCCAAACACTGGATGATGGATTCTTAAACAAGTATTATCAGGGCTGTGCTGGATCCTTATCTGGACATCTGAAAGTAAATGCTTGGTAAGTGGAATAGTAGGTGCAGTGGGGTGCTCATTACTGGAATGGGGGGAGAGGGAGAGGAGAGAGAGAGAGAGAGAGAGAGAGAGAGAGAGAGAGAGAGAGAGAGAGAGAGAATCAAACAAATTATACAGCTTTACTGGTGAGAAATGCCTGGCAGCACAGAAACAGAGTGATATGGTTTTCTTTTGTTTTTGTTTTTGCTTTTTTTTTTAATCATCATGAAAACTTGTGAATGGATAGTAAGAGATGTAGAGATGTGGAGCTAAACCTCCAATTTATTTGTCATCCTTTACATTGAGAAGCTTTCTAGGGACAGACAGAACATTTTTTAATGCCACCCTAGAAGCGGAACAAAAGAACAATAACACCCCCCGGAGAACCTCCACTCTTTCTGTAGTTATAAATCTTAATCTAATCAATAATGCCTGAAATTGAACTGCAGACCTCAAAAGTAGCAGTCTCCCCCCCCCCTTCCCCGTCTTCTCCCTTTGCTGGGGGCAGGCAAGCACCACTGCAATTTCCATGCTATTTCATAGAGGGAGGAGACGAAACGATTTTCCAATCTCTCCCATTCAATTTAAAGGAAATGCAGCCCTAATAGGGAAAGCAGGAAAATGCCTTCCTTTCAAATTAAAGATTGCTCGCAACAATTCTTTAGGGCAAATAAGCTGCAATATTGATTATTTATCATGTATCAAAAATACCAAAGTATATTTTCCATTTATATATCAATAGGAAATTGATGGTAGGGTCTGAACTTGGATTGGGAACATGCTGGAAGGGTGTACCATGTCCACTTCTTTGCAAGCTACATAATATTAGCATACAATAAAGAACAATGACAAAACCTTCAATTCATCCTCAATTTATACAGTGGCCTTCGTGTGTAGCACAGCAGGACCATCTTAAGAATTCCATTGTGATTTTTTTCACTCAGATCTTTTCAAAGTCAATATAATTTAGCTATCTTAAAAAAACAATAGTAACAAGTCCTTATAAAATATAAAGAACAGGTGCGTTTGAAACTAAAGCTGTTCAAGCAAGAATGGAGTCCCTGAACATTAATCTGCGATGACAAGGACACAGAGGACCAGAAAGTCCAGCCTAGGTGCTTTCGCTAACCCATTTGTGAAGAGAAAAAACAAATCAGGACTGGCGAGCACCAAGTGGGATTTTTACCCACCCAAACCCAACTGAATTCCCAAGTCTTCCAAGGCCACAGCTAACACCTTGTGTGCTCGCTAATGTTGGGGATCTGTGTAAATGAACACAGGCAGGTATGCAAGACCACTGTATATCATACACAGCGAAATGCGGTGAGGCCACCCCCAAAATCCCCACTAGTGTGAAAAAGTCACACTCTGGCTTGACCTTGTGCAGGCAAATGGGCACTCTGCACTAATTCTGTTAATATATGCCATATCTCATTTCACTTAGACCACTGGCATTATTTTTTTAGCATAAGAAATTTTAAAAATTGCATAGAAAAAGAATTACAAAAAAAAATGCTAAGGTGAGGAAAACAGAGTCAGGGGCTCAGGAAGTCCCATTCAGGATTATGTTTTATGATTTCTGTTCAGCGGGGGCTAACTGAAAAGGCAATGGGATTAGTTGGAGAATGCATGGAGGTGTTTACTGGCATGCGCAAAGGACATTAGTAAAGGCAAGGAAGGCTTTGGAGAGCAAGGAGGGGTCTGTGTCTCATCCTTAGAGTGAACCAGTAGAGAACATTAACCTGCTACACTTACACAACTAAGGCACTTTGCTGTGACAGGAAACCCTGGAGCCCAAGGACTGGATGCTTACACAACCAAGCTGCTCATGGAGGCCCTTCCACCAGAAAGTGCAGGGGACTCTACATTTCAATATTACTTAGCCCTGCTTCCTAACTCAAGTCAGATTTCAAAAACAGCCTCCAAGGGTATCCTCCTCCCTTCCTAAGCCACCTCCCACAAAGCCCTTCTCTCCATTGATCCCAGTCAAAGGATCATATGGCCAGCATGTGTCTGTCATTGTTCCTCTTTGTATGCATAATGAGCTGCACTGTCTTTGTGCTGGCCTCAGGCCCTCCAAGTCTTTCTTTGCTATTTCCCGGCAGGGCCACTGACAGACTCGTGTCTGGTGTGTGTGTGTGTGTGTGTGTGTGTGGTGGGGGGTGGACAGATGACAATGCCTGAGAATATTTACATACGGAAGGGGGCTGCAGGGCCGGTCAGGGCTTCATTTCCACAGGACTGGTGACAGTCTCGCTCATTCTTTTGTCAAGATCTCTTGTAAGCAACAGCACAGAAATCTGAGACTGCAGAGCTGGGATTCTGTCTAAAGGTACAGGGCTGTTTGAGTTCCACCTAGCACTAACAACACTGACTGAGCCGCACAATTAGTCAGAGGCAGTACTTTGCCAGGGCATGTCTAAAGTGTTTGCTTAGGAAATGTGTGCACAGTTAGCATAGAAAGGAGGTCATGGTTGGGCAAGGGGGAGCCTTAGAAGCAATCGTTACAACGTCTGCTCTGCAGCAATGTAAAGGTCTTCTATCAGGTTGACATATGGGGTCTCTATCTAGGGTGAATCACACCGTTTGCATCCAACCTGTGAGAACTTTGAGAACAAAAGGGATCACTAGAAACAAACACAGGTAAGGAGTTGTCTACTAAACACCACGACTTAGAGCTGCCCTGGTGTAAACCTGAGTTACACCATGGAGAGGATGGCTATCCACAGGGGAGTCTTAAGAACTGACTCAGCGAGTAAAAAATAAACATGGGCAGCACTGAGATCTGAGGGTGTGCTGCAAAGGCATGAGTCTCTAGGCATGTGTGGCCCCGCCTCTGAGCTGCGAATAGCAAGCAAAGAGTGCTTTCTTTAGAAAAAGGTGGGCCCAGAGAGGCTGGAAGAGTCTCTTCCTGGCTTGCCACACAATCAAGTTCCTATATGGACAATGTGGAGAAATAACCGCACTATTGAGAACCTTCCCATAGTAAAGTTATTTAATGAAGGCTGTGTGCCATGAATAACACACTATCAGTTTAAGATAAAAGGTTTTATAGCCACCACACCTTTCCTGATGCCCGCGTACGTGCTGGTGAGACCGTTTCTCTTCTTGCGGTGCCTGTACAGCCAGATGCTAAAGACCATGAGGATAATCCAGCAGGCTGCCCCAATGCCAGCAATGAAAGCTGGCTGCTTCACCACGTCTGAGATCTGCTGAGCGAGGCTCACTTGGTCCTCGGGAGACACGGGGTTTCCATGAGAATCTGAAAGGCCACCTCTTGGTTAATAAGGGTCAAAATCTCAACATGACAGTACAGTACAGTATACATGGCTCTTGTTTCATCTTGTTAGCATCTGCACAATGATTTTGTTTTCCATTTTGCCTCAACCACCACTGGGAAGTGCAAGAGGTTTTAGGGGAAAGAATTTATTTATTCCATTTACTTTAATTCAAAACAAGTATTTCATACTTTTATGAGGCTACAGTTAAAGACAAATGCCCTCTGTCTTTTTATTTCAAAATACTGTGTGGGTGTTTAGTGTAGGTTTCATATGAGAAAACTAACCAGATATACCAATGTAACTCTAAACTATGGAATAATTTAATGCACTCTGGGAAATAAAGGGTGCTGAATTTGTAAATATAGAAAAAAACTTTTTCACACTTCTGTAGGAACCCTCAAATATTTGTTCAAAAATGATAGAAATAAGTTAGGTGCAGTGGCCCACAGCTTTAGTCCCAGCACCCAGGAGGCAGAGGCAGTTGGATCTCTGTGCGATTTGAAACCAGCCAGTCTATACAGAGAATCCCAGGCCAGCTGGGGTTACATAGTGAAACTCTGTCTTTAAAATGGGCAGTGGGAGGCGGGTGGGAAGCTAGAATTGAAATTTTACCTCTTCTGTAAGTAGATCTTGAAGAAAAATGTGTTTGTTCCCTCCCCAAAACTATTTTGCATGGTCTTCAACTGTCTTAATTACACATTATTTGAACTTACATTCAGAAAGAATTATAAAATCAAAGACCGCTAAAACACTATAAAAATTAGCTTTGGAAGAACTACAGATAATCTTTCTTTTAGAATAATAATGATGATCCACATTAGAAATAAGAAAAGAACATTAAATATGTAAAAGAATCATCAAGTGTTACGAATAGCCAAAAGGACTCATATTTTCTGTTAGACATTTTGATTCAAAATTAAAAATTGATAGAATATATGGATAATAAAATTTACTCATTTTCCATTTGTCTTAGGCTTATAGAGAAATTGCTGACGCCTGTAGTTCTTAGTTAAGGACCCCCAGAGCTGCCTGGGAACTCTAGGAAATCAAGGCTGTTGCTCTACCAGCAAGGCAACCCGTTTTGTTGACCCTTAGTGATGGCCAACTTAAGGCTGCACAGTGTGCAGTGTCCCGACTAGTGGAAGTCCTTTTAATATCTTTCTACACTCTATCTGGGGGGAAAAGTGGTGCTTTCCCATTTTATTCTTCCTATCATTGAATCATCTGACATAAACTACTAATGTCCTGCATTCTTATTTGGATCTATTTTCCCTGTTCACTGTAGTTTTGCTATTCGATACACACAGTGTATTCTTCCACTCCCCTCATCATCTCCTTCCCATTGCTAGCAGCCCCCTCACTGCTGGCACTTCCCTTCTCAGATTCATGTCTTATGGTTATGCGCTGCGACCCGTTTAACCTAACCAGGGCCCTCTGTATGACCAGCGGATTGAAGCTATGCACTGGAGTCTGGCACAGCCATCAGTGAGCACACAGTAAAGGAAATGGTTCCCTCTGGTCCTAAACCCATTAGCAGCAAAGAGAGAGTACTGGGGGATAGAGTTGGCTTAGTCCTTTTTTTTTTCTCCTGTTGTGAGAAAGTTAGGCCCATCTCCTAAGAATATGTTTGAGCTCTGAGAAAAATGTATGTGTGTATGTGTGCTTACATTTTGGGTGCCAATGGCTGTGCATATGGGTGTGGGTGTGTATGTGTTATGAATATGCCTGTGGATGCCAAAATTCAGCACCCAATGTCTTCCTCAATCGCTTCCCACCTATGTCTTGGAGACAGGCTTTCGCTGAATGCACAGCTCAGTATTTCAGCTGGTCTGGCTGCCAGTGAGCCGTAGCATCTGTTTCTCCCTGCCTCCCTACTGCTGGGATTCTGGAAGTATGCTGTCATGCCCAGCTTTTACAGAGGTCCTAGGGACTCTGACTTAGATTCTCAAACTTGCTCGGCAAGCACAGAACCATCTATGCAGCTCTCTCTTCCTGTTTTCTCCCAGGTCTTAGCATGCTCAAGCCAGATACTCTGGCCTCCTTATGACCATCTGTGTATGGGACATAGCAGTTCAACCTCCTTCACGATCCCACTCGTTCTCTATGGACTGTGCACATATCCAGTGGTGGCAGCCTCTTAGTGATGGCGGGGCACTCTGGAATCCATCACTGTTTCCTCTTGGAACAACCAAACCCTTAAAATTTACAGGGGTTTAGTTCTGAGGAAACTTTTGAGCACCAATAAAGACACCATGATTCCACAGGCCCTTCCTCTAGATTCACACTGCGGGGTCATGAGTGGGGCTCCTGTGGCCTTCTCCCTTGTAGATCTGTGTGTAATCAATTGCTTCTGTCACGAATTTGGTCCCATTGCCTCCCCCATGTCTCCTTGGAGACACAGACACCCGTCTCTCACTCTTCCTGGTCAAAGGTATCCTAGAGAAGGGTCATGCAGGCAGGTTACATAAAAATTTCAGGGCACCTGCCAGTCACCGTTCCCTGGAACAGGGAAGCTGTAGCAAGGTAAACACCAGCGACCAGATCATCTGAGCCCTGTCAAGAGAGGACCGATTCACAGCCACTCTGCGGAAAGAGAACTCCAAGCCAGATCAAAGAGACATCAGCAATTCTGCTTTAAAACTGGAGCATGTTCTGGTCCCCCGGTATAGTTTCATTTCGAGAACAATAATTGACACAACTAATTCTTCATGAACAACATTTCTGAACTTGAACATGGCTTTTTTCTTATTAAATGATACTGCCTCTTGACAAGACAACTGGCAATAAAAATAAATAGCTTTTAGTGTGTGCTGAGATTGCTTTAGGAATACAGCGCTCCTCTCCACATGGAAGGTCTAAATACCTTTTCATGCTGTGTGTATGTGTGTGTGTGCACGTGCATGAGTGTGCTACATATACCCTTTCCTTGAACACCACTGCTAATTTCACTTTACAGAGGGTCAAGGCTGAGAAACTATTTTTGCCAGCAGTCACTTGCTTTCAACTGTTTGTTGATGGAAAGTTTTATTTCATGTCCCAGACCCTTTTATCTCTGGTTGGCCTAAGAGCATTTCCACCTCTCAACGCTCACTAAGCAGGCTCATTCTTTTCACTCTTAATTCATCCTTTGTATCTACCAGGTTTATAGATCTCACGGTTGTTTGTGCAAGGTTAAATCTGGTAGCTTCAGATTTTATAGAAAGGGCCATGCGAGGTTCCACTGCTAGCGACCAGATGGGCTGAACGGAATAAAGTGTGGTGTGACTAATGAATTCAATGGCCACTCGGTATATCGGGTTTTGTCTCACTGCAGCTGAGACTATATTAAAATATTTGAGTCTTAAATTTCTTGATATAAATCTTAATAAAATAGCCCACAGTCCCCCTTTCCAACCCATCTTACAAAATAATAGGACGAAAAGGCAGGGAGCTATAAAAGCAAACATCGTCAACAGGATCACAGCGATGTAACTTGCAATGTTAAAAAATAGATATTGACATTACACCGAAGTGGATAAATGTGTGTGTGTCAACTTATATTTATTCCTGCATGCATGTTAAAACATTCTAACAGATGCATTAAGCATTTTTTTTCCGTTTCCTGTATTGCTTGAAACAAGTTGGGAAGCTATTTTTGTCTAAAAAAGATGTATGTAATAATTACATTCCAAGCTGGTAAGTGGAAATGGTGAGTTAAAAATTACGAAATTCTAGCCCAGAGTTGCAGCTGAGTGAGCAAGCATTAAATGGGAATCTCAGAATTAGCATTTAAATCTCCACTCGGTGGAAGGTGGTTCCCTACCCAGCGACCTCATTCTGTGGGGGCCCCAAATACCTTACGTGCAATCAGAATGGGCAAGAGCAAGATGCCCCCCTCTTAGCCTGAAGCATTTAAGTTCTCCCATAAAATGTGTCTCCTTTCCCCTTCTCAGCTGGCCTGGGGACAGCCCGGGAAACTTCATCTTAAAGCCTCAATTTCATTGGCCTGTGGTCCACAATGCTTGGCCCTCAGAACTTACACCGAACTGAGTCCTAACCAATAACTAGCGTTTGAGAAACTTTACTGTGTTACATTGCAAAGATTTTCTGTCTATCTTAGAGCCACTGGCTTTGTCTTAACAGTGAAATAAGTACAATATTCCAGGCTGGATGTTTCTTAATTTTATCTTGACATAATTCTCGGGTGACAGTATTGTTAGTGCCTTAAGAAGGTATGTGCTTGGGAAGCATGCTGACTGTGTCACCTGATCCTTTGGCCATAATTTAACATACGACATAAAATATTTCAAAGTTTTATTTCTGATTGTTAATATATAAAGTTGACTCTGCACTCCTTGTTACCTTTAATAATATAAACATCACTGCTTAAAAATCAAACTAATTTTATCTTGTCTTTTTAGGAACAATAGTATTTGTTTTTTATATTTGACATTTAACCACCTGTTAATTTGTATAGTCTGCATGTAATATAGTTTCTGTAGTGAATGTTAATTTGTATATTTTCTGTATTGAATCATAGTCATGTAAGCTTCTGTGACGCATTTTCTTTTTCATTAACCTAATATTTTTAAAGCAGAAATTGTATTTAACCTTTTAAGTAATTAGTATATAAATATTTAAATATTAATATTTTAATTTACCTTTTGTAATAAAAAGCAATTATAATTTTAAATAGACATTAAATGTAAATATAAATTTCCAAAACCTGGCTTAAGTATTTCAAGGAAGGATTTTATTTCCTGTGCTGGCTAGTCTTATGGCAACCTGACACATTAACTAGAGTTATGTGAAAGGAGGAAACCTTAACTGAGAAAATGCCCCCATAAGATTTGGCTGTAAAACATTTTCTTAATTAGTTATTGGTGAGGGACAGCCCAACCCATTGTGGGTGGTGCAGTCCCTGGACTGGTGGTCCTGGGTTTTCTAAGAAAGTAGGCCAAAGAAGCCATGGGAAGCAAGCCAGTAAGTGCACCAGTTCATGACTTCTGCATCAGCTCCTGTCTCCAGGCTCCTTCCCTACTGGAGTCACTGTCCTGACTTCTTCCAATGAAGCACAGTGCTGTGGAAGAGTAATCCAAATAAACCTTTCCCTCCACAACTTGCATTTTGCTCATGGTGTTTTGTCAGAGTAATAGAAACCCTAATGAAGACCTTTCTCTTCCAGAACAGTTGTAAAAGCCACAGGAGAAAAGACTGAGTCTTTCTTTTTATTTGAGGCTTCCTTGATGGTCGAGTAACAGCATTTGTTAATTAGATAAAAATTCCATAAGCCAGAGTAAGAATGACAGTAAATATTGACATCTCTGTATTTGAAAGAGTGATAATTACACCTTGATATTTTAGTTGCAAGACATCTACAGTCATTAACCATATATAACATCTTGGAGTGATGAACCATATGCAGAGTCCCAAAAGATTGTGTTGCCTAGTGATGTCACTGATGTCTTAGTCTACATCACTGTACTCTGTGATGCCCACACAATGACACAATCACCTACCGATGAATTTCTCAGACTGTATTGCCCTTGGTAAGTGATGCATGGCTATGTATCCATAGCTGTCTGTGTTTTAAACAAAGATAGCCCTGCGGCAGCTAGAAGCCATACTCTTGCTTCTCCTTGACTTGCAACAATGGCTGGTCTGTAAGCAAAATAAAAACAGCCAAGCAGAGCTAAGTGGGAAAATGACAGATCATGTGACTCTTACCTAACTGGATAAACTGAGGCTCACTCTTCACCCCAGGACCTGCTCCAGTGCTTGCTGCCACCTCCACACTGTACCGGATCCCAGGAACCAGAGAGGGGATGACCACTGAGAAGGTAGACCCATCAACTGTCTTGTTTATGTGATACCTAGTTTCGTTACCTAGACACCAAACCTGGAAGAAGTAAATAATGAGAGTAAAACTGATAAATTACCCAAGTTTATGCAAAGTTCAGCACACATCACATATAAGTTTCAGACCTATGCAGAGTGCAGATCTATGAAGAATCCAATGATCCAGTAAATGAAACTTTAGAAATCATTCTTGGCCTTGAAATAATTCTGAGATTATTCTCATCAAATTCCATACTAGCAGTAGCTTTAAAGTTCCTACGTTTTCATAGGTACTTTTGTTAGCTATAATCATTGAAGAATCTATCATATAGGGGAGCTGTGCTCAACCTTCTTAATGCTGTGACCTTTTAATACAGTTCCTTCTGTTGTGGTGACCCCAACCATAAAATTATTTTCATTGCTACTTTATAATGATAATTTTACTACTATAATGAATCATAATATCTGTGATTTCTGTCAGTCTTAGGTGACCCCTGTGAAAGAGCTATTTGACATGACCCATAGGTTGAGAACCACTGATATAGGGGCTGGAGATATGCCTTGAGAGTTAAGAAAGTTTGCTATATAATCATAGGGATCATGAGTTCTGGAGTATAGATCACAACATCCACATAATTTAGTCTATAAACATCTGTAACACCATTTCAGAGGGATCCGATATGCAACTGCACACACATGAATAAATACATAAAACAAATAAATTATGAAAAAATCTTAACATATAAAGTGGTCAACGTATTGGTTATTTCTCTCACAGGGCTCTCATCAGCCCATTTCATTAGGTTTTTGTTATTTTTTATCATCAAGAAATTTTCATGATGAAATAAAAATTACTCTGTGGAAGGCTGTGAATATTCACGTAAAGAGCAATAATGTACCTGCTATCATTTATAATTTGTATTATAATCACAATTATACCGCAAGAGTAACTCCATATGACCAACTGCCACAAAACAAAGCCGCACAGGAAGCATTGAGCCTGACACTTCAGGACAGAATTAACCAGAGCGAACACATCACGTGACCATCAAACCTAAGACACAGTGTTCTGGAAAGGCAGAAGAACTCCGGAATAATTTAAAGTATTTCATATAAATATGGTTGGTATTGGAAATAAAAAACTAATAATGTGTAAGGGTAACCCTAGGGTTTATCTTGAGCATGGTATGCTGAGCTATGATCAATAGACAACAATATTAACTATCAGATCTTCCATATAAAATTGAAATAACACTTTCTGTTTCATAACACATTGGGAATAAAAAAGAATAACTATATACACCTGATGCAAGGAAATTCTTATAATAGAAAGGTAACTGTGTAATCATGAACTTTGATACTGACATGCCGTAAGAAACCATATACTTAGGAGATTGAAAGTCTGACTACACTCTAAGCCTGCCTTTAGGTGTCATTAAAAGATTAATCATTGAATGATACTCTTGAATAAATGGATACGGGGATGATTATATTTTTACTGTTTCCATAACGAAATTATATCTAAACTAGTTTGCAATTCTCTGGCTTCTCTACAGCACCCTCCAGCAGTAGGAAGGCCTAGCTAGGATTGGCTATTATTATCTAAACTATACTAGGAGAACAGACTCAACGGCAATCAAAACACCAATGTTCTCTAGCACTTGGTCAATCACCTTTAACTTTTTCTCTTAAAGTTTTAATTAGTGCTGTACAGTTTCAATGCTTAATGCCCACAAACATTCTATCCCAAACCTGACCATGGGAAAGAGACTCCTTTGTGAGTTTTTTTCCCAACAATTACATTACAGAGCTGAACCAAAGCCACAAACTGATTTTGTGCCAGTCAATCAGGTTCTGAAAGGCATTTTATTATTTTAAATTGACCATGAAGCTAAGTGAAATCCACCCTTGCACATTTCTTGAGGAGAGAAATGAACTCTGACTCTTAGGGGAAAATGTCTACGTTACACAATTTTGCTTGGGAACCAAGACAACATCAAATTTTAGGCTCTTTTACAAATGCTTCTACAACAGCCTGTTGCCCTGGGTTGAAACATTGTGTGCTGTTATACCCTAACACTGGAACAACCTTAGACCTTATGAGGAAGTATTTAAGATGATGGCCATATTGATCTTCTAATGAACCAGTTACAAGTGAAATTTTTACTTGAAATGCTTTTGAAACATCTATGGTGTCTTTAAAAATATATTGTGTCTTCAATCATTGATCAAGAAATATATATATATATATATAGTGTCTTCCTGTGAGTGTTTGTGTTTGTGTGTGTTAAATACTCAAAAGTGGGCCGGGCGATAGGTGGATCTCTGTGAGTTCGAGGCTAGCCTGGTCTACAAGAGCTAGTTCCAGGACAGGAACCAAAAGCTACGGAGAAACCCTGTCTCAAAAATCCAAAAAAAAAAAAACACAAAAAACTCAAAAAGTATGCAAATAACCAACGTACAAAAATTTTACATTTTTTTTTGTTTAAAAAAATCACTTTAAAATATAATGCCTATAATTAAGCTTAGGTTTAGTTACTATACATTTATTTATTACACATATTTTAAAAATGATTTATTTTGTTTTCTGTTTTGGGTTGTGTGTGTGTGTGTGTGTGTGTGTGTATGTTGAGCTTCTCATCCTCCTGCCTCCATCCCACAAGAACTGGAGTTACAGACATGTATCCCTGGTTTCAGCTTTATGAATTAATTTGGTACTCAAAAAATAATTATGTTCCAAGTCAGCACGATGGCTTAGTAGATAAGGTGCTTGTGACTGAGGCTCACAGTCTGAGTTAGATCCCCAGAAGCCACACAGTGGAAAGGAAAAACAAGAGTCTTGGGGGTTGTCCCCTGACTTGTCCTCCCTCACTGTGGCCTACATGTACATACACACACTCGCATGCACACACACGCATAAACACACATGCACGCATGCGTGCACACCCAAAAACACAGTAAATAATTGCCAACAAAATTATAGTCCTTAGTTCAGCTTTCATTTGACAACCATCAAATCACCAGAAGATTTGTTAAACATACAATAGTCCTGGAAAGTGCTTCTGATGTTAGTAAGTCTGGAGTTCAAAGTGGAGAAGGCAAGCGTGTTCACCATCCTAAGCCCAGGTTCATGTTCACAGATGACCGCCAGATGTGTTCATGTTATAACCTCAGTAGTGGAAATGAACCTATGCCACAACCCTACCTCATAACCAGAAAATTATGCAGGCACCATTGTAATGCTAAGTACAGGAGTGTACACTTTATAATTAAGGTTTGTCGTGTTTAAAGATATATGTTATACACACACACACACACACATGTTTAAAAAGATACACACACATATATGTAACTGTGTATATATGGTTTGAAGAAATGGTGGAAAAGCACACACTTCTTTTCCATTGAGATGTTGCTGATTCAATCCACCAGCCATTTGCTTACCACTACACTGAATTACAGACCTCATCGCCATACTATAATATAGATTCGTTACTAGACTCGACTTACATTCTGGCGAGTAAATAGGAAGTTTATAATGACTTTTTATAAAGGAAGCTATTTGCTTAAAATGAATCCTAGTGAATACTGTCCAGCTATTATCAAATTTTGGGTGATATATCTAAGCCACATCTTGGGAAGGAAAAAAATATCATGAACATTTAAAATTTATATGAGATTATATAAACTAATATTAGTTGGCCACTTACAACTTTTATTTTAATCTTTACTTATTTATTTTCCAAATAGCTTTTCTAGTACAGACAATTACTGTGTATAGAATTTAAGAAATGATTTTACATGTTGGCAGTTGGGCCAGCAGATGGCGACAAAGGACACTAGACAATCCATGCAGGGTACTTTTTTCTGTGAGCTGTGAGGGCTGCCAGTGAATTTACTAAGTCCATTACCTTATATTCTTGAACCATTCCATTTTGAGTGTCTTCAGGAGGTGGTTGCCAAGTGACAAGAATTGCAGTCCCATTTCCATCGTTCTTTGACACAGTTACACTTCGGGGAGGGGCACTAGGTGCTATTAATTGCAATAAAAACAATAGGTTGTAAGAGTGTAGCATAGAACACCAAAACATACAAATTTCAAAAACACACAGTAAACATACTGATGTTGCATGTTTTAAACATGGGTATCACCCAACACCAAAGGGCCCCAAACTACAAGTTTTCTCTGAGTTATATTAAGTCATTGACATGGCAATTTTTTTTTTTAATAGCCAAATACAATTACAAGCACAAAACACCTCTGAACAGGGCAGTGAGGTTGATCAGCAAGCAAATGTATGGCCAGGCAAGCTTGCCCACCTTAGTTATCTCCCTGAGTCCCAAGGTGGAAGGAGAAAAAAAGTACTCCATGTCTTCACAGCAATGTCATATACCTACACACACGCACACATATGCCGACTAGTAATTAGAGAAAATTCGCTCCCCCCTTCTTTTAAAGTATACTGTGACAGGAAAGCCTTTATATTTCTGTTGATACTCTTTTTGGTTTTCAGTTCTAGAGTGGAAATTCTGGTTTGCCAGGAACCAAGGGGTTTCCAAGCATGAGGCATCAGGAGAAAATGTGGACTCTGGAAAGTCCGGGCAAACCCAGATATTACTCAGCTTACGTACACCCCACTAACATAAGCGTCCATGAATAAAAAGCGTGCAAATCACAGGCAAGTCTATCTTCGAATGTGAATTTTAGAGATAGTTTTAACGTTTGCACACATTTTGTGCAAGTGGCCACTGTATCAAGTCACTTACAGTTTCTTACACTTGTTAGTGAACACATTCCCACAGCAAAAATATTTTAATCTGTGTAGATTCATGATGAATGCCATTACTAACTTTTAAACAAGTTCTATTAACTCAAAAGCACAGGAGGCATCTTGCACACCGAGGACGTCCACTCCATCACACTTACCTTCTTCTAAGGTTTTGGCGAATTTGATTTCACTGTCGGCTCCTTGAAACTCATTAAAAAACGGGCGAGCCTTAATCTCATAGTTGACGCCTTTTTTGAGATCAGGGATCACTACACTGTTTTTGGTTGGGGTCCTAACTTCAAAGACCAACCACTCAGATTCACCATGGCTGGATCCAGATGGCCGGTAGAGAATTTTATATCCTTGAATATATTGAGATTGTTGATCCACCTATCACAATGATGAATAAAAATGGAGTTAGTCTCACTATTTTCTTGTTTTGCTGCAAACTAGTAATAAAAATGCACAAGAATAAAAAAAAAAAACAATCGGAGCACACAGTGTGGATTTCTAGTGCACAGCTGTGAGGAAGCACCAGCTTCTGTAATAATATTCTAATCTGCTTCAGCAGAAGCACGAGCCTTCACTGTGGGTGTCCCCTTCTATAAGAGACATGTGGGCACCTTAGAGATGGCGTTGTTTTCTCATTCTGGTTTTGAAAACTATGAAGTTGGAAATGGAAGGGAGGGTGGGCGTGGATAGGAAAAGCATGAGGGGAAGGGGTAGGGGGTGAATATGACAAAATACATTGCATACATATAGATATGTATGCATTAAATGCTCAAAGAATTAACAAAAATATATTTTCAAAATCTGCTCAATACAACTTGGAAGTATTCCTAAATGAAAAAAATGTGGCAATGTGCATGTCACACGTCATGTACTCAAATACTTTGTGATTCTATCTCTCGACACTGGCAGGATTATTTTAGCATATATATGTATATATATATATATATGTTATTTTAGCATATATATTTTAAAGTCAGATCATTCCCCCTGGAATAAATAATGTTTGCATAATAAAATTAACATTAGTGTGGAAGTGAAAAACAGTGGTGTAAACTCCCTATGAATCACCTGATTATTAAAATCCATACAAATATTACAACAACTCACTGTCCAGTGCACTTCCACCGAAGAGGAAGAAAGGATGGTAGGGTTGTGCAGGTGCAGGACTACATTCCCCAGTTCTCTCTGGACCTGCTTGTGGTCCACGCCTTGACTAGTTGGTGGGACATCTGTAAGGATGCAAGAACATGGTCAAGGCCCTCTGCAAGGCTACTGCGCCGACAGTACCTCTTGGAAAAGGAGAACTGTGGAGTCAGTCTGAATGAGTCTGAATATAGAGAAAAACAAGCACAACTTACCTTCTTTGTGTGTGTATACGTTCCTGTGTATGTGTGTGTGTTCACGTGCATGTATGTGTGTGTGTTCATGTGTGTGTGTGTGTGCACAGATGCATGCATCTGTAGGGCCAAAGAAGAACAACAGGTGTTCTGCTTTATCACTCTGCCTTGCTGCCTTGAGACAGGATCTCTCAATGAGCCTGGAACTAGGCTGACAAGCAGTGAACCCACCAACCAATATTATTCATGCCTCTGCTCCTTTCCCATGGCACTAGGGATATAGGACAATGTATGTGCTCACATGGGGTTTTTATTTGAATTCAGGGATTCAAAGATAGGTCCTTACACATTCAGAGCAAGGCCTCTTAGCTACTGATCCCTCTCTCCACCCATTACAGCTTAACCTTTTTATAAAGACCAGGAGAAGATAAACAAAGAAGGGAGGGGGTTCGTGTCAGAACAAGCAGACAACCTGTGCAAGCCAAAAAAGGGGCAGGAGGCAAGGGTAAGAGTGGCAAACAGTAATTTCTAAGAGCGCCTCCTACCATGTAATGATCATCTTTCTGCTGAGCCTGAGAGCGGTGGTGCAATTCTCTCTGAGTGTGATACACCCCCCTGCAATGATCCTAACTAGACAAGAAAGGAAAGCACGAGGAGCTGTAGCAGAGAGTACGGGGAGGAAAAGCTCGCAAATGCGGTAAGGGGAAATTGAGTGCAGAAACCAGATGAAGAGCACAGCTCCGAGGAGGAACCTGGGCATCTTCTCCACTGAGGTAGGTGGCAAGAGAATGGCTACACAGGAAGGGACACAGATGCTCTAGTTAAGGTCTGATCAAACAAATCTGATTAGATCTGTGAGATACGAGCCTTTACCATCATTTAGTTGACACTGATTTAGTTTACTATATTACATGGAGGATGTAATAATTCCTTTTCAATCTCATGAATACTAAAATATTCAAAAGAAGACCAGGGACACAGTAAGAACAAACAGCCACGGGTGTCCTTTATGCTCTACTATTTTGGGGAACATGGAACTATTTTGCTAAATTGGCTATACTCTCTACTCAAACACTGCTAAAGAGGCTTTCTAAAGTACAGATGTGTTATTTTGTTTCAAGTAGTAGAAGGAATGCAGTGTAAAGAATAACAACAAAGAAGATTTTGGGGGCACTACAGAACTCTTTATAGACTTTGGTATTGTGATACATACATTTAGATGTGTGACCAACCTACACAAAATAAAAATGAAAGTTTTAGTTTGGCAAATGATTAAATATTTCCTGTCACAGGATAAGAAGCAAAACCACGAATATTTAAATGAGATTTGTGATGCTGACAGAGGTCAGAGAACCAAGTTGAACGGCGAGATGACAGGTCACCCACTATTAAACATCTGTGCCACCTGGCTCATTTAAAGCCCTATCTAAAAACTAAGCATAGAAATAAAGAAAATGGCTGGGCACGGTGACAAACACCTTTAATCCCAGCACTTGAAAGGCTGAAGCAGGAGGATCCCTGTGAGTTCGAGGTTAGTCTGGTCTATGCAGTTAGTTCAGAACAGCCAAAGCTACATAGTGAGACCCTGTCTTAGAAAAAAAAAATCCAAAAATATACAAGTAAATAAATAATCAAAATGATAAATACACTAAGATAATTTTCTTTTTGGGACAATGTTACTCTATGTAACAACTCTGGCTGTCCTAGTAATCATTTTGTAGACCGGGCTGACCTCGAACTCACAGAGATCCACCAACCTCTGCCTCCTGAGAGCTGGGATTAAAGGCATGTGCCACCATCACTTGGAAACATTAGGATAATTCTTGGCCCTACACTTCTCACATTTCCTGTCCTGTTGTCCACTGCTGACCTACGGCATGCTGAGAATCACAGTCTCGAGAAAAAACATTTAGCAGTTACTTGGCCATTTCAGGCACATTGTGCTTTCTCTCTGCTCCCCATTGCTGCTCTGACTTTAGCTACCAACTCCAAAGAAAAAAGTTAGCAGATGAAACATAAATAAAATAAAAACAAAACTTGGATTTGGTTGAACACCCTCCCCTGGGCAACAAAAACTCATGTGACTTTGGGAAGATAGTTGTCTTTCATCACCCCAACCCAGGGCTTTAGAGTAGGAAAGTACTGTACCACTGAGACCCAGCCATAGCTGCAAGGGACATTACTTAACCTCAGTTCCTTACATGCCATGTAATGACAGACAACACGCACTGCTTCTTATGAGGATTGGTGACAGAAAGGCATGAAAGGCATTGCATAATTGGGCAGAGGTTGGACCCATCTTAAAGGTCTCAGAGTACCTAACTCGGACACATCATTATGTCTTCAGTTTAGAATCAGTTAACCTCATATAAAAGTTCTCATTCTCGAAGAATCTTTGGCATTTTAGCAAAGATGACTAAATACAAAAATAACCATTTTTCAAAAAGTTGGTGTAGTGGTTTGAAGAAGAATGGCTTCCATAGGCTCAAATATTTGAATGCTTAGTCACCAGGGAGTAGAACTGTTTGGGAAGGATTAGGAGGTGCAGCCTGATGGAAGAGGTGTGGCCTTGCTGGAGGAGGTGTGTCTTGGGGGGTTGGTGGGCTTTGAGGTTACAAAAGCCCATGCTTTTTGAGAGATTAGGTGCAATGACTCTCACTCTGCTGGCTGTGAATCAGGAAGTAAAGTTCGCAGCTACTGCCCCAATGTTACACCTCTCTGTTTTCTACCATGATGATAATTGATGGACTAACCCTCTAAAAGTGTAAGCAAGCCCCCAGCTAACTTCTTGCTTTTGCAAGAGTCACTTGGCTCCGGTGCCTCTTCACAGCAATGGACCGGACACTAAAACAGTCCATACCATGATTTGCTCCCCAATCCCTTCATTTCTTTGATTTAAAACAAACCTGCCAACGGATCCCTTCAGGAACATGAAGGGACTGTCCTACCAAGTGTTATCATTTTGCAACAGCAATTTATATTATTGTTATAGAACATTATATATCAGAAAGAAAATAGGAAAGTGACATCTAATGATATATTTTTGAGAAGCTTGTGAATCGGTTCCCCGAATGCATAAAATTGTAAGTGCTCTTTGTCAGCATTCAGAGATACACTCAGAATAAACATTAGATATTGCTCTATCTAATGCCAAGTTCAGTATTATAAACCACTACACAATTATTGAGGGAGGACTATACAGGGAGCCCTCACTGTGCATAATAAGTAGTATGTTCCTGTTGAAAAACTTCTTTGTGTATGTGTGTGGGGGTGTGCACATGCAGCTATGTGTACGCGGCTGTGTGGGGGTGTGCATGTGCAGCTATGGGTATGTGTTTGTGTGTAGGTGTGTATATGTAGCTATGGGTACGTATTTGTGTGAGGGTACACTGCATATGTGTGTGGAGGAAGGGAGTGAACCTCACATGCTGGTTCTCAGGTATCATTCATTTTATTTTTTAAGTCAGCATCTCTCCCTGGCACCTGGGGCTCACCAATTTGGCTATACTGAGAAGCTTACTGCTGTAAGCTTCAAGGATTTGCTTGTCTTCCTCCTTAGTGCGGGTATTTCATGCATACCAAGTCTGACATGTCTTCACATGGATGCCAAGCGCTGAACTCAGGTCCTAGAGCTTGAACAGCACATTTGCTATTGATCTTCCTTCCCAGGCTCATAACTGGTAGTTTCTGATGAATCCTATATGCATACTGTAATATTCTACATATGAATTCATTTTCATTACAAGTTAAGGCTCAAGAATTGCTCAAGGTTAGGGCCTATGTTGTCAGAATAGTACCAGAAGTGGCATTATATCCCAACAAAACCCATGCAACTCCTATCTGTCACCCACACAGCAAATATTCTTTGTAGGATCAAACTTTGCCAGGCTCATTCCCAAGCCATTATCCTGAGGTAGGCTTTACTATGTCTCCAAAGAAGGTCAAGACCTAAACAATAAACTGTGACTTGGTAGCTCCTCCCAATTGGTCCTTTTCTGTCTGGAGGGAGGGAAAGCATGTTTTCTACATAATAAGTCACCTACAATGATAAAGGAGGGATCTCATACTCTTCATGTGTTTTTGGTTTCGGAGTAGCCATATCAAGACTCTTGAATTTTTTTTTAATTAGAATTGATTTTCAGCTATTCATTCAGTTCTACCAATTCCTGTCACTGGTCTCTTCCTAGGGGATGTAAATGGCAGGGATGGGGGGTATAGATTGGTGGTAAGACATGACCATGTGAATATGGAGCCTGGGTTTCATTTATACTACCTTTCCAAGCACAATGAAGCAAAGACTTAAAAGTCCATTTGAAAATGTAGTGTTCACAGTCAACACATTACATAATTCATGATCCAATGAATTCAAAATAAAGGGGTAAAGATGACTAGATTCACAAATAATTCTGAAAATCCGAGTAAGGATAAATTTTGTTCATTTGGCAAGCACATTTCTCAGTGAACTCAGGCAGATTTTAGAGCTAATTTAACTGGAGTCTGCGCACTCCAATGAATCCTGACACACACCCACATCCTCCTTGAACTGGTCCGCTTATTCCAGCCTTTTATAGTTAATTTTTCAAATCACAATTCAAGTACCAGATTTTTTAATTTGCTCTATTAATTTTAATCTTGTTAGTGCTGGCTCATCATTCCAAGCTGTCAAGATATATTTAATTGAGACTCTCATTTGGCAAACTTGCTACTTTTCATACTGTTATGATAGCTGAATTTTCTATGAATCCTCCTTATTCTTAGTTTAGACACTGAACAGAGCACAAGTTTGCTATGACATTAGGGAGAAAAAAATAGCTTACTTGCATTTTTACTAATTAGTTAATAATCTTTGTCAATTCTGAAGAAGTGAGTTCACTTAGCCTCACTTTATACTCAAGGAGACTGGATGCTCAGGCATGATCAGCTTGCTAAAAGCCAAACAGCTAGACTGAAGAGATGAGATAAAAATATTCTTTATTTGAAAGTGGTATGTATATTCCCCTTGAAAGTCAGCCTCTAGTTGACACGGATTCATTTCATTATGCTGTTTTACTATATAGCTGAAGGAGGCTGTTCTAACCCAAAGAAAAGGGAAAAAATGGTGTTCATAAAACATGTGAACAATATTCTCATTTACAAATGAGTATGTCACAAAAACATTCCCATGTGTATGTCAGAATAGCATTAAGTCAGCTATCAACACTTTCGTTTAGATTCACTGGATAGGGATGCTTCCAGGGGGACAGAAGTTTAAATCCATTTAGAAGCTGCCATAGTTTCTACATTCTTTACAAATGCATGCCTAATACTGCAAGCCTCAAACTGACTCAAGGCAGGCTCCAAGTATATTAAGGCTCCTGAGCAGGTGACTCACAATGGCAAATCTGCCTAGGCATCTGGGTGTGTTGAATTCATATACAAGGAACAGACAGGGACATGTTCTGCAACTCAACTCTCTCTCTCTTTCTCTCTCTCTCTCTCTCTCTCTCTCTCTCTCTCTCTCTCTCTCTCTCTCTGTGTGTGTGTGTGTGTATGAGAGAGAGAGAGAGAGAGAGAGAGAGAGAGAGAGAGAGAGAGAGAGAAAGAAAGAGAGAGAGAAAGTGTGTGTGGGGGGGGGAGAAAGAGAGAGAGAGACTTCTAAAGCAAAATGTCCTGAAAAGACAGTTTAGCTGTACCCTAGGGGTAGCCAGAACAAGCAACACTGCTGTTGTTTGCCCTCCGATACAAGGAAGAAATCAGCTTGGGTTTTGCAGGCACTTTGTATATACCTTGCTTCTCTCACTATAACTAGTCTACAGGTTTTCCTTTGGAAATATTAATTTAAGAGCCAATGTTTCTGTTGGGGGGTATAATTCTATATTTCCAATCACCTTACACACAAGCGTATTTTAACTTCAGCAACACTAGGTTTAAATAAAAGGTAACAGCTAGCTCAAGGAAGTGTAGATTTTCCTTCTATGAGAATATTAAACTAATGAGAGCAGTAAGCGGGGAGACAGGCAAATAGAATCTGGCAAAAGAAGAAAATAATTTCAACCCACATTGAATAGAAAGTTCCAACAAGTAACATCTCAGGATCTGCATGTGTTAAAATCTGCTTTGCAGGCTTGCAGTATTGATCTCTCACTCCCAACGAGCTTCCACTAAAAGATACAACATCTTCCACTGAAAAGTTTCCTATCATGCTTCACACAGTGAGAGTAAGATTTGAGAACATCTAAAGACAAGAAATCTTCTGGGGCTTGCAGGATGTTGGCTACAAAGAGGCATGATGACCAAGTTTGTAATGGTTACCTATTTCTGTGTGATTTTCACAGGACGTGCATTAACTCAGGTGGAAATTCTGAAAAATTATCTTGGAGGTTATGCGGAATGAATTTTGGCACCAACAAATCGACTCAGTTTTAAATACAATTGTAATAGGGTTAAGATACTAGACTTTTAAAATTCAAAAAATTGTGAAGAATATACCAATAGTCAAAGGATATTTTTAGTGGATTTGTGATTCTATGAGAGGCAATTCTGTATGTTAGCAATCTTGATAGCCTCAGTCCAGAAAAACATAGTTTGTGGACATTATATTGTACAGCAAGAGAAAAGAAAGAACAAATGTGCAATCATAGCCTGTAACTCACACATCATGCTAGTATAGTTACAGTTACTAAGGATTAGTAGATATTTCAGGTTTCAGTCAATCAATATTTACCTTGTGTTTTCACTGGGTCTGATATTTGGCTTGGATCACTAATCCCATAAGCATTCGCTGCCCTCACCAGGAAAAGGTATATTGCATTAGGTTTGAGTCCTTTGATGGCAAATGTTTCTGTTTTCACATTTTCTGCTACGGTCTGCCAGCTGCTACCAGATGCATGGCTAAGGATAGATACATACATTAGAACAAGAACACTGGATGCAAAACAACAGCAGAACAAAAAAAGAGGAAGAAAGGAAGAAAGGAAGGAGGGAGAAAGGGAGAGGAGAGGGAGGAAGGGGGGATGGAGGGATGGAGGGAGGGAGGGAACATGCAACAACTCCCCCCCTCTACCTGAAGGCTTCTATAATATAAGACGTTGGGGTTGCTCCTGAGTTCAAGTTGGGCTGCCAGGATAAAGTCACTGTGTTTTTGCTGACATCTGTAACTTCAGGCTTTGAGGGGGCACTGGGGATTAAGTTGGGGTCAGTGGGTCTTGGAGGTTGAACCGGAACTCCAAATTCTAAAAAATGTGGAGGGAAGAAAACACAAATTTACACATACACGAACTGGCACATGAGTGTAGGTAGCACACTAACTTGCCTCTCACATACAAGGCCATTGGCTTTTCTTATCAAAAGAGCTTGAAGGGAAATGCCCAGACTTACCCTGGACTTCAATGTAAGCACTCCATGTCGCCTCTCCACTGGGGGTTGATGCAATGCAGGTATACCGGCCAGTGTCACCCAGCTGTGAAAGCAGATGGAAAAGAAATATTTGGGACAATCAAGGGCTTGCCAGGCTGGAAAAACAATTACAGGTTTGTTTATGGCCTATGAATATGAATAACTACATTAAAACCTGTGAACCGGAAATGTCCCTTGAGTTGAATATATTTTTCTTGAAATGTGAAGGAAAATACTGCATGACACAGAAATAAAGAACCTTTATATGGTTATCCTAACTGCAAAATAAAAAAATCTGATCTGCAGTGCTTTAACAGACTAGGTTTAGCATCAAAGATTAAGGACAAACAAATTATGTTGTATCTTCTTAAATTACTCATTTTACCCCACCTCTTATTATAACACTTGAGTCAAAACTTGAGTCTCAGAAGTAAAAACAAAACCCTTGGTGGAAAGAACACCCTCTCGTCTGAAAACTGAAGCCTAAAAAGTAAATCCTGGTTCAATCTAAAACTCAGGAGCAGCATGCTAAAGCTATAAACTTCCCCTAATTGAACAACTCTTCTTTTTCAAATCTCATCATCATCTGGCCACGGCAAGAGCAATATGCAACAGTTTCCAAAAAGAACTACAAACTTTGGTAGCACACAAAAGCAACTGTGATGTTGATCCAAAACTCCAAGGAAGCCACCTATACCACAGAGCCAGGCAATTGAAGCAACTGCTGATCGCAGCCTGATAGTGTTGTTTCATCTCTCTCAAAAGCCCGACTGACCCAGACCACAAAAGAAAAATAGAAATCAAAACAATGTAAGGACTGATACAAAAGAAAAATCAAAATCAGAGCAACATAAAGATTGATACGCGATGTAATGTCCCAGCTGGCAAATCCTCACATTTGTTTCGACAAATCGGTGGGCTTTTACATTTTCATGATTTGAAATGTTAGTGCATGGGTTTATGAGGGCTACTTATGTGTATGATATCCTGTAATTGCAAAACGCTGAACCAAACAGTCATAACAGAAACACTGCTCAAGTCCACTATGCATAAAACAGTACTAGGAAATTTCCCTTTCTAGTTTCCTGTAAAATGCCTTGTATCCGACCATACAGATGGAAGGCATACCACCTATTAGGTCCCCAAACACTTTTTTCAGTATGTCTTCCAAAGCACTTCCTTCTACCTCCACAGGACCTTAAATTACTTGTCATGCCTCAAATCACCTTAAGTATATACAGATGCATAATAATAAAATGTATCTTATTTAGTATTTCCTCTAGGTTATTGTATTTCAACACTAGTTGCTGCCATTAAAAATAAAGGAGAAGCAAGGAGTGAGTCCACGACATCTTTGAAAGTTACCTTAGCATATCGGATCTGCAGCATGCCGGTCTCCAGCTGTTTGATCCGAGAATCTTGGGTTGAAACAAGGACTCCATCCTTCCTCCACAGAATTGTGGGCACTGGACTGCCTGTGGCCACACAGCTGAGGACTAAAGTACCATCCACTGCTACAGTCTGATTCACAGGACCTTGTCGAATGACTGGGGGAGGCCGGTCTGCAATCACTGCCAAAAGAAACAACAGGAAATAGATTTCTGCAACTGGAAGCAATTTTCTAATCATCTGAGCAACAGCCATTGCTGTAGGCTTTGAAAAAAGAAACTAAAGATAATTAAACAAGTAATTAAAGTGGAGACATGCATTATTCAAAACGCATTTACATGATGCACTGATTAGGAATATTAAAATGAGATACAGTGTATGCCGTTCAAATGACCAACTAGACCTGAGCCAGTTGCATTATCTAAGGACTGATCTAAGTGTTCAGAAATTAAACAAGAGCTGTGGCTGGTGAAGAAGGCATATAGTATTGAGAATAGACTACCGTAAACAAAAAAAAGCACAAGAAATAGAGACATTTAACACATTTATCCCATAGAAATGTATGAGACAGATTTAATGAATGAATAGAATAAAAACCAACTTGATTTCATAATTGTTTTGTCTCCAACAACCACCATCACCACGAAATGAAGCTGCCATGCCAGAATGTTTGTCAATTTTTGGATTTAAAAAGGTGCTTTGGACTCTCATTTATAGAATTAAATTTGCAATCTTTTTATCTAAGAATCCCCCCCCGGGATGTAGGTGTACGCATATGTGTATCCAGGGGTGCGCACACTCGCACATGCGTACACACACGCGTATCTATGTGTCTATGTGTGTGGTGTGAGGGCACACATATGTGGGTGGGTGTGCATGCATGCCTAAGCAAGTGAGTGCAGAGTCCAAAGGTTGATATTGGGTGTCTTACTATACTGCTCTCTATTTATGAACTGGTCTCTCCCTGAACTACAGATTTAAGGCAATTGCCAATCCAGAGATCCAGCTTGTACTGGGAACCCCCTCTCCTGTCCTGAACCCTTGAATTATAGCTTAGTACCCCACCCACTCAGCCTTCACGCTGGTCCTAGGGATATACTCCATTCCCCACATTTGTGAAGTAGGTGCTTTATCCTCTAGGCAATGTCTCTAGGACTTGGAAATAAGTTTTCTACTGAAATATATACACAGCTTAAAAAATAACACTATCATGCTGTAATGGATCCAGAGACACTGGGAATCTACCCAATAGCATTGTTTGTAGGCTAATCAAACAAGATGACTGAAGATGACATCCAAACTTGGCTGCTTCCACTACCCCATTTTAGACACACACCAATGGCAAATGCACTCAGCCAATACTGTTTGTTTGTTTGTTTCTAATTGAAGATAGACTTTTTTTCCATACAATATATTCAGCTTACAATTTCCTTCATCTCTTCCAGATACTCCCCAGCTTCCCACCCATACATCAAGCACATGCCTTCTTTCTTTATTGCTTTACAAAGAAAACAGGCAAATAAAAAGACCAACCAAGATAGAGCAAAACAGAGAGAAAGAAAAAGCACAGGAAGAATACGCACACACAGACACATTGCCCAGAAAACCCCAAGACTGTTTTTTATACACACTTTAATCTACTTTGAAAAGGGACCAACAAAACAATTTTTATTATAAGTAAATAAAATATTGTAAAATATAAAAAGCCTGAAAAAGGCTATATCTGAAATCCACTATTTTTTATGAGAATCTAACACAAGTATAGAGGACAAAGAACAACGGTCGAAAAATGTTCCCATCTCTTAACTGAGGCAGCTTATCAAGCTACATTGATTTAGTTAAAATGAGTAAGAGCTGTGTGTTCAATTTCAGGAAATCGTCTTCAATCATTAAGCTTTAGAATCTTGACTCTCTTAAATGCCCGGATCCAAAAGTTTAAAAAAAGGAAAAGATGCAAATATACGAGAGAGAATTCTAACAAGTTGTCTGATTAAAGGAATCTGGCTGCCAGGGCAACTAAATTTTGGATGCAATAATTTGCGAATCTGGATGTGTCATTTTCAAAGCTTTATGCACCAAGGATTTTCACAAGCTGGAGTAACACTTCAATTTGTTCCTCGTTTATCATGCAATAATTATTAGTTTTATGTGTTCACATTTAAAAAGCAATTAAATGAAATCAGCAACTGTGCACTGCAATCCAGTTCCCCAGTTCTCCCCACGCCATCCTTACTCCTGCAGCATGGGGAAATCTGAAGGCTGGAGCTACACTTGGCAGGAGTGTACGCTCTTGGAAAATGTAAGCCAGCAATTCCTTTGCTTAGAATTTTAAAAATCTTCTCTGTATTATCCGTGGAGGCTTGCTATTGTCCAATTGCAGATTTCTTCTGCTAAACCCACCGGGGCTTTCTAAGAGCACCGGTGCTCCACTGATTATCAGAATGAATATATATTTCCAGGCATTAAATGAATTAGTAACAGAGGGCCTCACTCCAATTGATTATCATTATGTCTACTACTAGCATGGCTTATATTTGGTAGTCTTGCTATATTTAGGAACCATAAAATGTCAGGGTCTATTATAATTAATACCTCATTTCCCGGAGCTCCTTTATGAGGTATCTTGTGTAGCTCCACAATTCTATCCTAACCCAGCTCATTGATGGTTTCTCTGACTCTTTCACTTTATTTCTGCTGGGTGGTTAAGAAAAACAATCAATGAAAAGATCCTTCCATCATCTGCCACCCATGTGTTGTATGTTTTGGTCTTTATGTTCTCAAATCCCCACTTTTTTGTGTGTAGTGTTGTTTGTTTGTGTCTATGTGTGGTATGCATGCATGTGTCCATGCATGAGCATGTCCATGCATGTTCATGGAGAACAAAGCCTGGTCTCCTCCCTCACTGCTCTCCATTTTACTTAATTAAGGTGTCTTGTTGAGGCAGGAACAGCACAACATAGGCTAGCCTAGGCAGGAGACTCACCCCAGGGATTCCATGCTACTGCCTCGGGAGTGCTGAGATTACAGGTGACTCTTACATAGGTTCGAGGGTCCAAATTCTGGTCCTCACATTTGCAGGGTGGTTTTATCCACTGAGCCCTCTCTCCCAACTTCTCCATTTTTAAATCTATAAAATGAGGATGCTAATAGTTGTTCAAACTAGCTTAGGAGATCTCCATGGGTACTGAGATGAAATAGTTGTCATGAATATGCTTAGGTAGTTGCAAAAGGCCAGACATTCACATGCACTATGCAGTGTCGTCTTTCCTTGTCTGGCAACAGTTAGTATAGAAATTGGAACTGAAAAAAATGTAGGACTTCATTAAAGCTCTTGCATACTTTTAGGTACAGAAAATAAAACTATTACGTTTTCATCGATGGGTACAAAATATAAGGAAATGAATGCTTCAGTTTATATCAACAAACATGGTCCATTTATAAGTAAAGTCTAAATTTACCACTTGTAAGACAAATTTCAAACCAGTGTCTGATATCTTACACTGGAATTATGAGGAAGAGATATCAGGTAATGGAATAGGGAGTGTAAAAAGCAGACTATGTTTAATAAAGTTAATAAATATGTGGATTTTCAGGAAAACCTATACAGATAGTGACTGGTTCACATAAAATATTCCCACGTGTCTCTCAATGAAGATCAAAGTAAACTCTACAACTCTCATCCATTTGCAAGTACTCTAGAAGGCTATATATTCAAATTAGAGATATAGGATATAAAGAACTATAGATAATTCTTGTATCATCATCCCCTTCTGGGAATTAGAGGCTGAAACTTTGAAGTTCAAGTGGCTTGTCTAAATCGAAGGATCTGGAGAACGGTCCCTTTGTGCTGTATACCAGCTTTATCAGTGATGAATACACATGTTTTAAAATAACGCTTGCTATTCAGTGATTTTTATTTCTCTTATAATCTCATAGTAAGCAGTTATTAATGTGCACATTCAGTGTTAGTAAGGCTGGACCATAGGCACAGGCACCACTCCACAGACAGTTACTACTCCCATGCCTCATGTTTTATTCTGCTTTTGCCTTTATTGTGTTTGCCAACAACACAGAAGGTCAAGAAGATAAAGTCAAATAATATGAAGAACATACTTTCTCGACAAGCCACCAGGCTGACAGAGTTAGTGCTATAAAAATATTGACATTGCCAGCACACACTATGAATAGCCTGAACTATGAAGGACAAGTCTACGGTTGTTTGAATAATATTAAAGAACTCAAAACAAAATAAACAAAACAAAAGACTAAACTAATATATAGCACAAAAATAACAGGTAAAATAAAAACCTCAACAACACATACATACAAACTTCATATTACTCCTCACAGAAACTGTGAACTTAAACAAGATATTTACTGCTGAGAATAAAATGGCTTTTAGGAATTTTTTTAATTTGAGATTTATTTATTTTATTTTGTGAATATGAATGCTGGTTTGCATGTATGTATATATACCTCTTATATGTCTGGTTGCCAGATGCTCTTGGGTTATAGATAATCGTGAGTCACTATGCGAATGCTGGTGACTGAACCTGGGTCTTCTGTATAAGCACCAAGTGCTCTTAACTGATGAGTTTCCTTATAGTTTCAGGATAAAATTCACAAATATAGAAACTTTTCTAAAATGAAAGTAAAAGTTGTATATGCTACATCAACATATAAGTGATTCATAATAATGTCATATCAGTTGTTATATAGAATTGTTGGTGCTTTTATAATTGTATGATGTTAAATTTTATTTCATTTTTATGTGTTTTAAATGACAAGCTTTTTTTTTTAAAGATTTATTTATTTATTATATATGCAACATTCTGCCTCCATGTATGCCAGAAGTCGGCGCCAGATCTCATTACAGATGGTTGTGAGCCACCATGTGGTTGCTGGGAAGTGAACTCACAACCTCTATGAAAAAATGATCATATGCCCCTTCTCTCCTCTAACTTCCCCCATTTCCCCTCTGTGTTGTGCGGTGTTTGTGACAACTTGACACAAGCTAGAATCATCCGAAAGGATGAAATTTCAACTGAGAAACTGTCTACCCCAGACTGGGCTGCAGACAAGTCAGTGGAGCATTTCCTTAACTAGGGATTGATGAGGGAGGGTCCAGCCCATTGTGGCTACTGCCATCCCTGGATGGTAGCCCTGGGTTCTATAAGAACTGGCTTTCTCCTATAATCAGATTGGTGACTACCCTAACTGTCATCCAGAGAGCCTTTATCTAGTAACTGATAGAAGCAGATGCAGAGATCCACGCACTGGGTCAAGCTCTGGGAATCCTGTTGAAGAGGAGGAGGAGGGTTGTCAAGCTCATGGTGGGAAACCAACAGAGATAGGTGACCTAAACTCCTGGGAGCTCATGGATTCTACATCAACAGCTAGGGAGCCTACATGGGGCTGACATAGACCTTCTACACATAAAAAGTAACAGTTTTATAGCTTTTGTCTGTGTCTAGGGCTCCTAGCAGTGGGTTCAGGATCTGTCCCTTTTGCTAGATCTCACTTTTGGGGAACCTATTCCCTATGCTAGGATGCCTCGCCCAGCCTTGATGCAGGGGAAGGAAAATGGTCCTTCGACTTGATATGCCATGCTTTGTTAATTCCCATGAAAGGCCTGCCCAGATAGGGCAGGGTACATCGGAGATGGGAAAAGGGAATGGGAAAATAGAAAGAAAGGGAAACTGTGATGAGTATGTAAAATAAATGAAAATTTAATTTAATTAAAAAAAAAGACGAAGTAAAAAAAAAAATAAAGCAGTTTAAGCAAGCCATGTGGAGCAAGTAGTAAGCAACACTTCTACATGGCCTCTAAATCCTATCCTGCTTTAGTTCCTGCCTTGATTTCCTTCAATGATAAACAGTGATTTTGAAGTATGAGATAAAATGCTGCAGGATAACGCACTTGTACACTGCAAAGATTTGTCACTCATATTGGTTTAATAAAATGCTGATTGGCCAGTAGCCAGGCAGGAAGTATAGGTGGGACAACCAGACTAGGAGAATTCTGAGAAGTGGAAAGGCGGAGACTCAGTCGGCATCCAGAAGCAGAGGAAGCAAGATGAGCACCTCACTAAAAAAAGTACCAAGCCACATGGCTAAACATAGACAAGAATTATGGATTAATTTAAGATGCAAGAGCTAGTTAATAATAAGCCAGAGCTAATAGGCAAAACAGTTTATAACTAATATAAGTTTCTGTGTGATTCTTTGGGACTGAACAGCTGAAGATTGGGTGGGACAGAAACTTCCATCAACAATGAAATAATTTCCTTGCCAAGTTGCTTTTGATGATGTATTTTATGACAGCAATAAAAACCCAAACAAGACCCCTCCAAATAAATCTCCCTACAAATTTCATGGCTTTTTTTAAATGTGTGTGTGTGTGTGTGTGTGTACACGCACGTATGTACACATACGTTTGCATCTATGTGTGGAGGCCAGAGTTTTACTTTTGTTCTTTATTGCTCCCCACAGTGTTTTAAAACAGGGTCTCTCCTGAACCTGGATCTCATTGATTAACAAGGCGGCAATTCGTCTACTTAGTGCTTAGCTTACAAACCTGTGCCCTTTCCTGGCTTTTTGTGTGGGTTTGGGGAGAATCCAAACTCAGATCTATGGGCTTATACAGCAGATTGTTTATAGAGTGAGCCATCTCCCAAGCCTACAAATCTTTTTTTTTTTTTTAATTCTGAGAATAGAAGGAAAATTGAGCAGTTTAGTTTTTTCTTATTTTATTAATGATTATACAAAGATGCAATTGTAAGCATATGTGCAACTTTTAAATTTCTTTCTATTAGATGGTCTTCAGAATTATGATCTAATGGCTATAATATGAAATATTTACCACAAACACATTTTAGGTCATTTTGAATTGCTAAAGACAGGGAACATATAGTATATATCAAAGGCAAGAATAAGATACTGAATTTTTTGACAAAGACAATTCTGGTGTCGACGTCTCACTAACCAAGACCTAGTTGTTCCTTGGTTGTTTCTTCTTGACACTTGAGACTATCGACTGAGCATTTACCACATTATATCAGGGTAGATACTAAGCAAATATTGACTAGAACAAACAGAAAATGGCTCAAATTTCATGGAACTTGTATTGTAAGGAAAGATAGAGGAACACAATATAAAACAAGAAACACAATAAAGAATGCAATAAATTTGTGTATAGATAGCTGATATAGGAACATAGGACTCATATTTAGTGGGTTAGGGCAAACTCCTTGCAGAGAGTAAAATTCAAGTTATTGTAAAGGTGTACAAAGGAAAGACACACAAGCAGTATGACACAGTGAAGCATGCACACAGCATGGCAATCAGAAGAAAGACTGCAGACTGTCAAGTGGGTCCATTGCACAGCACATTCCAGGACAGTAATCATCCTGAGCCCTCCAGCCTACTCTAAAAACAAAAACAAACAAAACAAACAAACAAATAACCCCCCCCCAAAAAACTGTCTTTACAAAATTTGCCAAACTCAATGTTATCTCCAAAAATCCATATCAAGACTCCCCTGTGAAAACATGAATATCTTACTTTGAAGTTGGGATTAAGAAGAATATGTCCACTGTTACAATAAGTTTACTCACTACACAGATAATGAGGACATGAAATGGAGACAAAGGGCCTTTGTAATATATATTCATTTATATCCAAACTGTGTTTGTCATTTATATGTTTCTATATGGAGAAAATAAGAAGTCAGGCTATTTTTATTCTTAGTTACTACATTTCTAACAAATACTTCATAATAAGTATGAAGAAACATTAGAAAAATTGAAGGAATTCATCAAGGTTGCTTGATGGAAAGTTAACACATAATAAATCAACTGAAAAATTAAATACTTTTCTCAAACAATTCAATAATGAAAAATTTATATATAGACACTTCAAAAATACTTAGGTACAACTGAAAAGTTTATACAAAAATTTATATTCCAAAATTATAGACATTATTGAGAGACTGAGTGATATTAAAGAAAATTTGAATAAATTGAGAGAGAGATATGGGATATACATCATTTCTCTGAGTTGAAAACTTTAGATTATGAAAAAACAAATTAAAAATGTCTACAGCTTTGTTTATATAGTGCATGGACTCTTATGTGGCATTTATAACCTATTTAGCAAAGCTAAAATAAGGAATTCAAAGTTAGAGTCTGTAAGCCTGATTATAAACTACAATAACCAAGTCTATATGAAGTAAACAGATCTGTGGAAGAAAGCAGAGAGTATGTATTGTCCACAAATCTAGGCTCAGTTTAATTTAAATAAAATGGCAATGAAGTTAAATGTGAAAAGTATGGTCTTTTCTAGAAATAATGATAGAACCAATAGCTTTGTGTGCATTTTAATCCTAGCATTGGAAAAGCAGAGACAATAGGATCTTGGGAGCAACCCAGGCATCCAGCCTATCTACTTGGCCAGTTCTTGGTCAACAAAAGACTGTGTCTCAAGACCAAGTAGAAGGCACTTGAATAACAAAACCTGAAGCTGTCCCACAGCCTTCGTCTGCATAACACACATATATACAAACGAATGTAAAAGATACACAAACGCCAGAGTCAATTAGGGAGAAGTAATAGCTGCCATCTTTATTCTTGACTCTCTCCCTTTATTCTGATCCCATCTTTCTCGTTAAAATACATGAAGTGCTCACTTTTTATGCTCCTTATCTACTGCTTGAAATTAAAAATATAAAATAATTCTAATATTTCAAATGAATCCAGTAATAAAAACAATAGGCATGTCACTTTATTTTCAAAGTCTTCTGCAGTAATGCGTTCTTGATTACACATGTAAACATATATTATGTATATTACATACATGTTATATACACATAAATATATTTTTAAATATTTAAAATATATTTATCTGGACTCCATAGTTGAGTTTAAAAAAAAAAGCTTCTGTATTCAAACCTATCTACAGAATATCAAAGAAAAATGTAGATATATACATTTTGATATAACTTAAATTTAAAAATTTTCTCGGCTTAGTATAAATTGTACAAATATATACATCAGAATTCCTGTGTTGTGTCTGTAGTCACTTGATGCTATGTGAACCACATATAAAACTGTTGTTTTCAGACGTCAGTAACCAGAATTCTGTTGCAGGCACCTCAGCATACAACAGAACAGAAGATCATGCCACAGCACAATCTTTGTTGCCTCTGAATCATCAGAAATATTAAATTATGGAAAAAAGGAAAAATATATATATATTTATCTGGTATATGTGTAGGTATCTTGCTATGTGTGTATCATGCACATACATATCTATTTCACATATTTATATGCATTTTATTTAATGAAATAAATATATATTAATAAACTAAAATCTTATAAATGTACATATACATGTGCACATGTATAAATATATGTTTAGAAGCAATTTAGAGCTTCTTTTATTTTTTTAAAAATCACTACATGATTGATTACATGTTTAGAGATTTCAGTAGTCCTTTCTTTATAATGTATTTGCCAGCAGCAAATCATGTTTAGGGAACTAATAAATAGAATGAACCAGACTATCAAGGGAAAATATCCTAGTGTTCTTTGTCAGATTCTGGATTCTTTCTATCTCAATGAATTGAGATCCATAGTATATGCTGGGTAAACATCATTTTTCTGAGTCAAAAGCCAGGTTATTAAGACTCAAAATAAAAAAACTTATAGATGTAGAAGCTCTCATTCCTATTTTTCTCAATTTAGAGACAACAGTAGAAATGAGGATTTATAGCAAGAGATGACAAAGGGACCTCCTCTTATTTTTTGTGTGTCTAAAACATGAACATTTTCCTGTGCCCAGCGCTTCATAATAAACTTATTCATGAGGAATTTCTGAGCTTTAGGAATCTGAACAAGTGATAGAGAAGTCTAGCATGTGTTAGTTAAATGAGAACAGTAGCGTCACTATCGTATTGACACCATCCATACTTTACACTAAATAACTGTAAGGAAGAAGGCAAAGCTTGCATGAAAACACATACAGGCTCTTTCAGAGCTGAATATAATTTGGATATTTTGAAAGAAAACTTTTTACTTTACCATCAGTAACTTCCAAATAAGCCTTTGTGATGATGCTTCCAGCAACATTTAAAGTCTGACAGATATAATAACCCACATCAGACCGCTGCACATTAGTAATCGTGAGGTCTCCAGTCTGGGACACTGAAAACCGGCTGGATGACTGGGGTGGCTGGTACGAGAAAAGCAGATTCTAAAACCAGAATTGGGGAGGAAAGAACAGAAACAGGTTAACAGCCAAGTTCTAATTGCATGGCACAATTATTTGCAGATGTCAATATATGTATAAATATATACATAATATATACATATAGATATAAATTTATTCTTTCACCACAAATCTACATATGTTGATGTGCACATGTATAAATACATATTATTAAACATAGTTTAATAATACAAAGGTAAATAAAATTATATGCAAACTGTTACAGTTCTCAATATCAACATGCATATTTATAAGCATCGATTTGAGATTAATATTGAACATAGAAGAAGACAAAATATGTTTATGCAAACTATAACAGAAATCTTCTATTACATCTAAGTGGCTAACTGTATTTTGAACTCTAAGACCTTCAATACATGAACAAAATAGAATTTAAATTCATTCTTATAAACTACGCTCAAGGTTGTCATTTTGGCTCTATAAGAAGCATTTTCTCCAGCTGTCAATCACTAATGTTCTGGAACACTTATCAATCACTTAGTCATGGCATATCTTTTCCCTGTTAGAAGATAGGGATGCCAGTTATCCTAGGCAGTGGTGGTGCATGCCTTTAATCCCAGCACTCAGGAGGCAGAAGCAGGAGGATTTCTCTGAGTTTAAGGCCAGCCTGGTTTACAAGAGCTAGCTCTAAGACAGGCTTCAAAGCTACAGAGAAAAAAAAAAGAATGCATGTTATAGAGTTTTTGAAATTTATGTAGAATTGAATGAAAAGATCCAAATCCTAGCAGTTTGCATTTCATGGTGTTGTACTTCAGGAAACAAGTTATCCTGACCTTTTCACAAAGAAAAATAAAACTGCTATTGCTTTGTTTTCAAAGTTTTGGTGCTATTTAGCAAAAATCATTTTGGAAAGGTTAGTTAATGCTCTATGAATCAAGGTTTAATGACCTTTTTATGCAAAGCAATTTGTACTGTTAAACCAAAGTAAACAAATATTTTGGAAATTATTCAGTACAAGTACCATACTAATATAAAGGACATCTACTGGATTTTAATTTTTGCCAGAAAAATTTTCTTTTATAATTCCATCCCAATTCTTCAGGCTCTATTAATATTTTGTCTTTAACTTGTTCTTAGCAAACTTAATCTTGTGAGACCAAATGGAATATGTTAGAGTCCACCAATATATTAGCATTCAAATGGTAGCCTACGTCTATAATGTTTGTTAGCCAGAGTAAAATAAAAAGAAGGTACTTGGTGGCATTGCCCATCAAAGATCATGGAGTTCAGTCAGTAATTTATTCATGCTCTTTATATGGTCCTGTCTTCAGAAGCAGGACCATGAAATTCCAAACACAAGCCAAGCAGCAGTAAAACAGGACAAGGAATGACTGTACTAAAAATGAGTGAGATTAATTTTTCACAAGTAAAGTATTTCACCTTATTTAAGAAGAAAAAAAATCACAGGGATGATATGAGGAGAGATTTTAAGCTATGCAACTGCTCTTGGTATTAGGCTCAAGCCTGACAAGATGGACTAATGATCAAAAGCAGTGTTTCTAAACCTTTCTAATGCTGTGACCCTTTCATATAGTTAATCATATTGTAAGGACCTCCAACCATAAAATTATTTTCATTGCTACTTCATAAGTGTAATTTTGCTACTGTTGATCTAAGACGATTTTGCTACTGGTGATCTAAGACGACCCCTGAGAAAGGGTCATTTGACCCCATGAGAGGTCACGACTTACAGGTTGAGAACTGCTGTTCTAGATTACGGAATGTTTAGAAAATAGGACCTAATTGCCACTGATGAGCACACATGGCAGTTTTAAAGACTGGAAAGACTGAACTCTGTGGGGCATGGTATTGATGCTAGAGAGAATTTTCCACCATCTGGTCTTTCTAGAGAACACACACATAATAATCACCATATCTTTTTCAAATATACTTAAGTTTATTATTCGGATACCTGAATAATGGGAAGGACAATTGAATTATATGAAGAGAAGAGACTAGGTTTTATTTAACATAGACAGTTTTGAAATAAAGAAACATTTACAAAGCAAAACAGTGGCTTATGCACATCACCCATGTACTAAAATGAGGCAGAAAAATGACTTTGAGAATTAAAAGGGGGACAACTTTCCCTTCTGTCTTAATTCCAAACATTTCTGAGGTATCCAACTTCCTCATTTCCAGTGAATATGATTGCTATATAACTTCATGATTCTTTTCTTCTCAGATATCCGTATTTTCTTAAAAAAGAAAAAAAAAAAGGAAAAACATTAGACAATAGTCATACCTGACTCCCCTCTCGCCTCCAAAAGATAGCTGGTTGGGGATTTCCAGTTGCTTCACACTGAAAAGTCACAGTTCGTCCCAAGGCAACAACCTGGTCGCGAGGCTTCACGACAAAATGGGGAGGCTCTGAAGAAACAAAACACACAATGAGATCATGTCACCGCAGACCCTACTCAGTCTCCTGGTGTCTCTAGTGCTGTCCGTATTGTCTCCAACATGGTATAATAATCGACCATTTCCCACCCTTCGTCTAAAGTAAAATCACTAAGTGCATATTTATAGGATGAAATAGAGTCATATTCTAAAGAGCATTATTACTTAACCTAGACCTGGGATTAATCTCCACATTTACAAGAATTCTTGAGCTACAAGCTGACCCTCTACATTCAAATCATACCTGAAAATTGCATGAATAAATATTATCTTTTCTCACTTAAAGCTGCTTCCAGGTGAATGAACTCTAATCACACAAAGGCAAGATCTCCTGATACAGGCAGGGACTGAAATTACGTTAATTTACCTCAAAAGCTCCTGAAATGCTACCATGCAAATTAGAGCCATTTAAAATCTTCAGTCCAATTATTTGAATAGAAACAGATTTAAAGCCATAGTGGAGTCGCATGCCTCCTTCATTTACATGGGCAAGGGCATGTTCAAACAGAATATATATGGAAATGAGGGCAAATTCGAAACATCTGCTCACCCTGACATTAGAAATACTGCCAGCTTTGTCCAAAATGTTTGATTTATACAGACTTGAATGGGCACTTCATTCAGCAGTCAATAGAGTGTCAGAAAATTGCATCAGTTCCATCGGGGGCAGTGGCAGCTGAAAGGTAGCTGTGCTGATAGAGCGGGCCCTTGGGTGGGGAACGGCAGCCTGCTTTAGGGCCAGGCTTTGCACAGAAAGGCAGTACGTCCCGACTAAGTCCGTTTACCTAATGTGTACACTTTCCAAATCCACTTCTTATCTGCTGTCTGGAAAAGCTAATCATTCCCTATGATCTCAGTTCAAACAACTGCTAACAGCTTACACAGGGCAGGGTTCTTCTAACCCACTTTGTGAGGCCTGGCCCCTCCTTGTCATTGTTCCCTCCAAAGTATTTTCAGTGGCTAACATCAGTCACTTAAGGACACTCCCTAACGCAAATCTGAATCGAAACTCAGATACAGATTATATCCCGGAGTGTTACCGCACTGCTTACAAGAGCAAGGCTTCCTCCTTTTTTTAAAGGTTTCTTATTAGCATATATGAATTAGACATAATGGTGGGGCTTGTTCTGACACTTTCACACAGGCATATGATGTGTGTGATTGTGTCTGTCTCCATCAATCTCTGGTCCCTCCACTCTTGGTGGCCCCTGCTTCCTAGTCTCATGTAGAAACCATCCTACATTTATGACTTTGTTATCTTTTCCTATTTTATTTATTTATTCTTGGTGAGCCAAAAAGAATGTTTTTTTAAAGTATTTGGAAAGACAATTTTCTTTTTAATTATATTTTCAGGTTAGTGGTATCCCATGAATCTTTGTATATACTGTAAATATTACATATGTGACAATTGTAAAATTACATCATAAAAACATTAAAACTTACTTAATATATGGGTGACTATAAATATTTGTATATTTATATATATAATCATAAACACAATATAAAAATTCTGTAAAAAAGAAAATACAGTGTGATTTGTTCAAGGCTATCATTGTAACAAAACCGAAGAAAGAAATAAGATCTCCTAACTTCTAGACAAATGTACTTTCTTTTATATCTTTTTTTTAAATTGAAGCTTAGTATAAACTCTAACAGTTGCCTAGTTGACTTGAAAATTATAGGATACCTGCAACATCAGGTCAAATGTTTTCAAATGTTCTCTAACTTACAGAAGATGAAATAAAAAGTCAGGAGACACACTTGGAGTTCAGTGTGGTCAAATTGAAGCTCTGGCTTATAATTTTTGGTAGGAAACCTGTGATTGTAACTGAGTGGTTTACTCATGTATGTAGCTCACACTGTCATTACACAAGGTATAATAATAGGCATGTTCCTGGTTGCCTGGGGATGTCCCCTCCTGCACCAAGCCAAACAGGAGCTTTTCCTCCTTAGGTAAGGGTTTGAGTAACTGATGCAGAGATGAGACTAAGAGACTCAAAGCTGCCTGGAGAATATATGAGATCCAGTCTAGAGTTTGGTTTCTTTCAATGAGGGAAAACGAAATGATTAATTGGATGTGTGGGAACAGATGACTTTCCAATACGAAGGGAATCCAAGTAGGAAAATATAAATGTTCAAACCACTTAGTCAAGCGAAGCCTTGGGGTGGTCTCCATCCCAAATCTCAGGAGCTCGCCCAGGAATGTGTGCCAGAAACTGTTTCTTTTATGAAATGCCAGCTCTGCTCAAACCTCAAAGACTTATTTGGGAAAAAGGAATACAGACCCTTACGCTAACTACATTTATCCCGAAGCAATCCTTCCACACAGGATATTTGCTTGGAAATGATTTACTATATTCTGTAGGCATAGTCTCAAGCCAACATCAACAGTGACATCAGCCACAAGAGACTTTTTAGAAATAAACTTTAAAAACTTCTCTGACTCGTACAATGGCACAAGCCTACAGTCCCAGCTACCCAGAGAATCTAGGAGAAGCACTGCTTGAGCCCAAGAGTTTGAAATCAGAAACACCATGCTTTAAAAAATAAATACAGCAAAAACATCATCTACCTCTGTACGTCAGATATCAGATATAGTTAAATCTTTAATGAAAAAATAGACCAAATACATTTCTATTTAGATTGAAGATACTCATCAAGTATACATAGTTGATGTTTTGAGTATATATTGTAACAGCTTTTGAAATCTAAAATATTTAAGTTAGCTGTGTTCAAAGTGCACAATGATGTAACCAGTATAATAATATATAAACTGCTGGAAATGTGGAAAAATGGACAGACAAGAAAAAGAAACACTGCCAATAATTCTACCATGCAAACTAGATAATATTATTTAACAATATTATACTAAAGTACCATTTTAATAATTACTGAATAACTGATGCGCTATCTTAAATAATTTCATCAATCTTTAGTGAATTAAATTTTGACTTTTCTCCATTGTGAATAATAGCTCACAGAGCCAGTATCTAGCATACTCTATTATTGGATAGCTCATCCTATCTGTGAAAATATGAAATAATAACATCTTTGAGAGAGATTTCTTTAAGATGAAAATGATATTCTGGCTGTCTTTTGGTATTGCAATTTCTCTCAATGTGACATTCTGTCAAACCTGTTGAATGAATGGATCTTCTTCTAAACTAAGTACAAAGAACGTTGACTCTATTTATAGAAAAGATATAGAAATAAATTTTGGATATTCCATGTGGTTACTTTGTAAGTGACATGAAATGAAGCTCATAGAAAGAAATGGAAATGAGCACTAAGAAGCTCCCAGTACAATGTGACTCTGGGACTGAACTTTAAGGTCTCCTGAATTCTAATTACAAAACAGCCCACAGATAGGATGCTCTGAATGCACTTGACACAGAGAAAGCCAAATTGTTCTCATGGCATGTCTTTTGTTCATTAAATGATACTGAGGCATAACATGAAACTGTCCTCTTTCACCAAGAGACACTCCTATGGCATACCCCCCATTTCAGGCAGAAGGAAATTAAAGGGCTCAGATCACACATGACTTAATAAGACAGAAAGTTAGCAAACCCATTACCTTTCCTCTTTGTCAGTTACCCATACTTCCTGCAGATTTATTCTGTGCAGTCTGTCTTTGTGGCCAATGACAAGTGAAACATGGAGGCTGATTGGTTGAAGGACATGGAAGGGTATGGATGGAAAGGGGAAGAGAAGTTCCAGTCACAGTGACACGGTGATTAGGAGATGGCCAAGAAAATGTCAACTTACCAGACCCAACTAAAATAAAAAAAGAAAACATGGAATAAATAAAAATAAGGGAACAAACAAAAAAAAAATGAAACAGAAAAAGTAGTAAGATTTGACTTAACAATGATTTTCCTTTAACATAAACTAAAGAACACATTAATACTTAGATACACTGATCACACTATCCATGAATGAATATTTGTTAGCATTTCGAGTACAATCATGAATAACTTAGGAAAATAGAAATGAATCTTGAAATCTCTATTGTGAAAAATGGTAGAACTGCAATGGACTGACAGTTGTAAAATTATAAAGCATCTTTTAACAGTTTTATGTTTTGCTACCAGGTAAAATATTCTTTATGTAATGGATTTTTAAAAGTATTATTAATAATAGCTGCTAGAACTAGACAAAATAGAATAAGCGTCATTTTAAAGATAAAAAATGTTAAATTCCAAAGAGATCCACCAATAGGTTTATCTTTTGAAAGTTTCACACTCATAATGATATTCCACTCAACTCATGCTTCTCATACTTGACGATATTTACAAATAACCTTCATACAAATGGGAAATGACTCTAATGATCAGGGTATGGTCTAAGAATCTGCATTTCTGACAAACACTAGGTAGGTCATATTGGTCCATGATCTTGAGTTGAGTTGAAAGACTATTAAAATATACTGAGGTTATATGCTTACATATTTTTTGTTGAGAATATGTCTACAAAAATGAAGAAATTATGTAACAACCATGATTATAAGAAAATGGTTTAGATTACCTTAATAAATATCCACCTATAATTCACACCATATTTCATTTGTTCTAGTGTCAGTAAAAAAAACCAAACAAACAAGTAAATAATTTCTGCATACCCTCCACATTCTTCTACTAGTATTGCACAATCATAATGCTTACATTTCTCTTCTAAAAATATTATGTACATTTCTTTAAGACCTTCAAGCATGTATGTTTTTCCTCTACATTTTCCTTGAGAGTCAAGTCAAACAATCTTATTTTTCTATTCAGAGAACTGAGGTCTTTCTGTAAAAAAGGGCAGTCACACTACTGTTTGTGCACTATGTCAAGAGTTCTTAGAAACCAGAGTGACGTGGTACCTGTCAGTCATCATATAATGAAGTTCACCACAGAAGGATGAGAGGCTTCACTCTCACTCTTCTCAGTGCCTCCTTCTAACTTAAGGGCTCAGAGAATCCCCATATCTGCTAACAACAGTATGCTATTGGCATAGAATCAAAATGGTTGATCAAATTGAAGACTACAAATCAATCCATGGACCTATGGACACCTGTTTATTTATTTAGTTTACACTTTAAAAATGCCAGAAAGACATTGGAAAAACAAGCTCTTCAACAAATGGTGCTGGTGGAACTAGCTGTGTGCATGTCTAAGAACCCAAAGAGATCCATGCTTATCACTATGCACAAAACACAACTCCAAATGGATCAAAGACCTCAACATAAAACCAAATACATTGAACCTGATAGAAGAGAAAGTGGGGATAGCCTTGAACTCGATGGCACAGGAGAAGACGTTCTGAACAGAACACCATTAGCACAGTCACTAAGATCAAGAATTAATACATGGAAAAAAAAATTTAAAAAAAAAAAAGAATTAATACATGGGACCTCATGAAACTGAGAAGCTTCTGCATGGCAAAGGACACCGTCCTTCAGACACTAGCATGAACAACTCAGGCAAAAGTATAGGAAAGCAGCAGATACCAGTAAGGGCCAATGGCCTACAAATTGCCTGTAGATTTTGATGTCTTTAAGGGTCTGAAAAAGTACTTTGCTTCCGTCGCCAGATAAAGGTTCTATGGTGATATGCAAGATATTCATCAGTATGGCTATAGGATAGGGCCAGTTCAGGTGCTCTCTCCTCAGCTGCCCAAAGAACAAGCTGGGGACATCTCCTTGGACACCTGGGAACCCCTCTGGAGTCAAGTCTCTTGCCAACCCTAAAATGGCTCCCTTAATTAAGATATCTACTTCCCTGCTCCCATATCCACCCTTCCTCCATCCCAGCCATCCCATTCCCTCAAGTTCTCCCCATTCTCCCCTTCTCACTTCTCTCTCCCCATCTCCCCTTACTCCCACACCATCCCCACCCCCAAGCTCCCAATTTTTGCCTGGCATTCTTGTCTACTTCCAATATCAAGGAGGATAACTATATGTTTTTCTTTGAGTTCACCTTCTTATTTAGCTTCTCTAGGATCACAAATTATAGGCTCAATGTCCTTTATTTATGGCTAGAATCCACTCACGTTGGAGCACTGGACTGAGCTCCCAAGGTCCAAATGAGGAGCAGAAGGAGAGAGAACATGAGCAAGGAAGTCAGGACTGCGAGGGATGTGCCCACCCACTGACACGGCAGGGCTGATCTAATGGGAGCTCACCAAGGCCAGCTGGACTGGGACTGATGGAGCATGTGATCAAACCGGACTCTCTGAATGTGGCTGACAAGGAGGGCTGACTGAGAAGCCAAGAACAATAGCACTGGGTTTTGATTCTACTGCATGTACTGGCTTTATGGGAGCCTAATCTGTTTGGATGCTCACCTTCCTAGACCTGGATGGAGGGGGGAGGACCTTGAACTTCCCACAGGGCAGGGAACCCTGACTGCTCTTTGGACTGGAAAGGGAGGGAGAGGGCGAGTGGGGGAAGGGAGAGGGAAATGGAAGGAGGTGGAAATTTTTAATTAAAAAAATAAAATAAAATAAAGTACTTTGCTTCTACCTGCCAACAGCAATTTCAACAGAATATTGTAGGCAACAAAGCAATGGACAATTTGAATCTTACAGCATTTGCTAGGCTGCGATTTTGAAGTGGCCATTCAGTGTCAAAGCTGGAGATCTCATTCTGCCCCAGAGCTTGCCAAATAGATGACTTCTACACAGACGTAAAGGTTGCTTTTAAAAGGTCTTCAGAGCCGGGCGATGGTGGAGCACGCCTTTAATCCCAGCACTCGGGAGGCAGAGGCAGGCGGATCTCTGTGAGTTCGAGACCAGCCTGGTCTACAAGAGCTAGTTCCAGGACAGGCTCCAAAACCACAGAGAAACCCTGTCTCGAAAAAACCAAAAAAAAATAAATAAATAAATAAATAAATAAATAAATAAATAAATAAATAAAAGGTCTTCAGAAACATTGTTTATAGTGACTGAAGATGTAGCTTGGTGGCAGAGTGTATGCCTAGCATGTGTGAGGCCCTGGATTCAAGCCTTGGGAAACATAAAAATTTCCCCTACTGGTACGGGAGAATTGTCTGTATTTTGTCAATCATGTTTTAAATAAATGCTGATTGGCCAGGCAGGAAGTATAGGAGGGTCAGCCAGACAGGAAGTAGAGGCAGGGTGATGAGAACAGGACAAAGCTAGAAAAGAGGAAGCCCATTCCCCCTACTCCTGCCCAGACAACCGAAGAAGTAAGATGTGATCTACCTCACTGTGAAAGGTACCGTGCCATGTGGCTAACATAGATAAGAATAATGGGTTAATATAAGCTATAAGAGCTAATAAGAAGCTAATGGGCCAATCAGTTTATAAGTAATGCAGACTCTCTGTGTGATTTTCTTTGGGACTTGCTGGCTGTGGGGTACCGGGCGGGACAGAAACCCCAAGCATCCCAGCCCTTGTGTTACATCCTACTGATATCATTTTTAATTGATAAAGAAATTTACATAAATAATTCCTATGGTAAGTTTAGAAATTATCAGAAAAATTAAAGAAAATAAAATACTTATGTATTATACTATGATTATATATCTGTATTTTTGCATTAATACCCATTACCTGAAGCATAATGGCAAATATATGTTAGTTTATCCTTTTAGGTAAAATAAATTATTGGGGGATTTCTCTGTTTGTCTAGGTTTTTCTCCCTAGTACTGAGGGGGTAGAGGGATGAGAATGTAGAAGGTTGACATGGAATTGGGAAAAAAATTCACATATTTGAAATTTCTGGTACAGTTCGTTAGAAGGTTGGGTGGTAAAGCAAGCATACACACAGCAGGACCCATGCTATTAGTAAAGAGAGCAGTAGCTTTCATAGGGCTATAAATGAAATCACCTCTACTCCAAAATTCTTCTAATTAATAGTACTTTTTTATTATGAGTAGCTAATTTCTAATGGATCCTTAAGTTCGTGTTATTTCTTTCCCATACCCTTCTATAGTGGGTAGAGCTCAGTTAACAGGACTGACAGGCTAGAACTGTCAAAAAAAATATCCTCATTGCTGAAGAACATGAATGGGTTGGAAAGTCACAGAGCCTTGAGAAAGAAGCATAATTTTGGCCACGTAGCAGAACTAGTTTTCAAGTAATGAAGCCATCTTCATTTGAAGCAAGGAAGCCTGTCATTGGTGTGTGAGAACTACAATCACAAATCTACATGATGATGATATCACTAGCAGCCAGAAGCCCTCCAGGTACTTCAATATGAGGTATCATTTCTTTGGGGGAGAAAGGATTGAGTTTAACATAAAAGCCTGTCATTATGTCTTTCAACTCTGCAGACATAAAAATGGAGAGAATAAAAGCGATATTTTAGAATGTATTTAATGGATACAGAGGACACTGTGAACTTTTTGCCTCTGATCAAATACACCTCATGTCATTCTGTAGAACAATGGCTCTGGAGGCAATTTTGGTTGTCAGGACTGACGTGGGAGGAAGGGGATGAGGCAGAGCTCCCAGTCTTCAGTGGACAAAATCCACAGATGTTGCTGATCTCAGCCACAGCACACAGTACAGCCACCAAAATAAAAAGGGATGTGTCCGAGATGCCAGGCATGCCAGACAGAACTGTGAAGCCTTGCAGAGGAGGATCCTTTGTTTAACTCTTATCTGAGAATGTCCTAACAAACAACACACCCTAACCTTGAGCAGGGTTGACAGGTCTTAGGTACTGGGCCAAAGTTTGTATTACTCTTCTTTGCCTTCAAATTTTATCCACATTCCTTCAAAGCAATCATTTCAATGCTGACCTTTGTATACCCGTGCATTAACGCATGTGTGATTCAAATGTATCTGCTAGATCACTCACCCACTGCAGCATGGGTGCCACAACAACACGTAGTCTCAGGATCTTAGTTCAAGTGTAAATACCCTGATGCCAGGATTTACAAGGCCAGAAGCCTAGATCTCTCTACTCTCTCCTTGAAAACACAGGATTCTTTACTGGATATGTTTCTCAGCATTTATGATCCCACCAACTATTTGCGGCTACTACTTAAAAATTGAAATTAATTTTGGCAGTTTCTTCTTCACATACGGTGTGTTATGATCACCCTGTCCCCACTGCCTTCTGTTTTCATCTCTCACTTTTGTGGAATCCTTCTTCCCCATTCGATTGCTCCCACCCCTGCCATTACAAGTCTTTCACAGGTGATCAGACCCACTGTGGATGCACAATTGCAATGGCCAAGTCATTTCCAGAAAAAAAAAAATGTTTTGAAAGTGCTCCACCCCATCTCCTGGCTCTCACAATCTTTTTACCCCCTCTCCGATGATGTCCCCAGGCCTGGGAGCGTGTGATATAGATCTTTCCTTTATAGCTAAGCACGTAGCAGTCTATTATTCTCTATAGTATAACTTGTACCATAAATAAGTTAGGAGTCCCTTCTTCTGAATATAACCGGTTGCTGATAGAGGCCTCTTTAACTTGGCTAAGAGTTGAAACAGCGACCTGTATAAATGCACATATTTAGAAGGTAGTTTGTTGTGTGAATGCCACTTGGTCATTCCATCCTCTCAGCAGCTCAGACCCAAAATAATCCCACAGTAACTATATTATTTAAGTCACTGCTTGGCCCATTAGCTCTAGCTTTTTATTGACTAAAACTTAACTACATCTTAATTTAAACCATCTCCATTAATCTGCACATCAGCACGAGGTTGTGGCCTACCAGCAAAGTTTCAGCATGTCTGTCTCCAGGGCTCCATGGCATCTCCCTGACTCCACCCTTCTTTCCCCAGCATTCAGTTTAGTTTTCCCCAACTAGCTCTGCTCTGCCCTATCAACAGTCCAAGATATATTTCTTTATTCACCAATGGTATTCACAGCATACAGAGGGAAATCCCACATCAGTAGTTCCTGTCCATTTAGCAAAATGTCAGAAAGATTCCCCCATAGGGCCCAACCGACCCTACTAATTGTCAGACCAGACTGCTAACCTGAATTAGTAATCTAATCTCCAATAAAATCATGTTGATTAAAACAAAACAAGATCTTTTTTTTTTTTTTTGGTGTTAAAATCCTTTAATATAGTCCCAGTGCTCTTAATCTTCACATCGAGAGCTGCATGCTTAGCCATGTGACACTCTGATGGTTTCTTAAGTCACTTGCCTGTTGCTCCTACCGTTTTGACTTGAAGCACACCACACTCCATCTCCCTTCCATCTCTGTTTACAGCAGAACCGTAGCATGGTCCCCTGGCTTCCTTAATTCCAATCCACTCTTTGCATCTTAGCTCAAGATTTAAGAACTACTCTGAGATACTACCTGCAAATCTGATTTTACATCCTGTGAGTGTTATATTTTCCCACAACAACCTTGCACTTAAAACACATATCTTAGTTTAAAACTACACATTTGTGTGATTATTGTGTCTGCAACCCGAACTAGCCCACACACTCCATGGAAACTAAGTGTTTATCAATGCTGTTTGCCTTTTGAGTTTATCAAGGTTGGGTGTTCCCCACATGGCAAATATCTATTAAAGATGAGCAAATAGCAGCATCCCTAGCATGCAGGAAAAAATACGCTCCCTATACACTTATGAACCTACTCTTTCATAACTGAATTCATGGTGTGCATTGCTTCTTTCCACTTTCCATCTACTTGTCGGTCTTTTACAAGTCACAGCACTCTTCCTAGTACAAGGAACATGCTGGGATACATGTTCATCCACATGTGGCAAGGCCTATCTTTAAATGGCGCACTTCCTGGAAGGACTGGCCCATGATGGCTGATGATAACTGTTCTCCAACTGACAGCAAAACCTCTTTGGATGGAGACGATCTCCACAAGGTATCAGGTCCGTGATCCTATAAAAATTGTGTAATCTTCTGGCTCCCACTTTAATAATAAAGAGCCATCAGTGTCAACTGTGTATCTAATAGTACATTAGAAACCTCAGCAGCTGTCAGAAATAAGTCAGTATCCCAGTAGTGCCAGGAGAAGAAAATGAAGCTCCATCACTTGATAAAGTATACCCATCCGGTAAGAGAATGACTAAAATTCAGGATTCCCCAGCTCTTAACATTTTTTTTACTGTTTTTATCACATGACATCATATGTTTGCAAAAAAAATAGTAATGTTAAACCATAACGGATATAATTTTGGCTCTGGGATGTTTGCTTCATGAATGACCTACATATAATCATTCAACAATAACAGGAAAACTATCTGAAAGTGCCTCTGACAGACTGCTTTAGATACCAACAAACTTTGGCCTGTAAAAAAGGATGATGAGGATAAGTGACTTGCATCGTGATGGAGGAAGGTCATTGGTTAAAAAATAAAGAAACTGCTTGGCCCTCATAGGTTAGAACATAGGTGGGTGGAGTAAACAGAACAGAATGCTGGGAGGAAGAGGAAGTGAGCTCAGATGCCATGCCACTGCTCTCCAGGGCAGACGCGATGAAGCAAGCCGCCAGGTCAGACATGCTGAATCTTTCCTGGTAAGACTGGTGCTACACAGATTATTAGAGATGGGTTGATCGGGATATGAGAATTAGCCAGTAAGGGCTAGAGCTAATGAGTCGAGCAGTGTTTAAAAGAATACAGTTTCCATATAATTATTTTGGGTAAAGCTAGCCGTGCGGGCGGCCAAGCGCCAGGGACGCAGCCCTGTCGCTCCTTATTACAACAGCATCGGTTGTCATTCTATTCCTGAGAAAATGTCCAAAGAGTCAGTTTCATCTTAGAACAGTGATAGGATATAGCCATCTAAAACAATCACCTCAAGGGTCTAAGATATGCAGTCAAAAGATCAATCTTTATCATCCAAGTATGCAATTTAATATAAAAGATTATCAGGTCTCAGTTCCCTAATTTTTAATGCTAGTACCAAAGTAAATAATTTTTAAGTGTGCAAACATGGCTGCTATTAAGTTTCCCAAAATCCAGCACAGAATTACATTATTTAAGCATTTACCCCTTAGGAATATAAGTCAAACCACCGTTGTTTAGTAATTATAGTTCTGAGAGTGAAAAAGCATATCTCCTCTATGCACTAATGACTTAAAAGGTACTGTTTGAAATAACTGCTCTACCATCCACAGAGTTGACTTGCTAAACCACCTTTGTAAATTGGTCCATCTATCAGGTTTAATTGTGCAGCACTCCAAAGTCTCCAGCAACAGCATCGACCACACAAAATGAATGTCCCTAAGCTAACTTTAATAACCATTTATGGATTTTCCTACCCTTATAAATCTGTTACAAAGCAATTACTCAGCCTCATTTTGTCTTACCCTTATTTTAGCATATTTTGCAGGTGTGTTTATGCTGGCACACGAGCTATCAATTCATAAGAGGTTCAAAAATCAAATGAAACTGCTCACGGCATGCTAATCCATTTTTGCAAAGTTTAGGTAAAGTATTTTGAAATGTTCATTTAAACTGTATACAGAGCCCTTTTAAAAATAGAAAGTTTAAAATTACTTCACGTTTAGAAATTGCTGAAGTAACAATGAAAGGACACCAGATACTACAAAGTCACATGGAACTGTTTTAATAACGTCTTGATGTTTAGAATGTGCTAAAAAAAATCTTTTTAGATCTAAAATTAACCCATAGTCTTTACTCTTAATTACTACTGTGTATGTCTTTCAAAATAGCTGAAATCTGACCAAACAAAAAAGTTAATAATATGGATGAATAAAATTTCAGTTATTTAGTATTATAATTTTATTTAAGGTTCCTCATTAGGCAAAATTTCCTTAATTATGCTCAGCATGAAAACTTTTAAATAATGACTAATGCCAATTACTTCATTTATGGCTGAAGTGTTCTAGATAAAGTACATTAAGAAAATCTGACTTAGAGAATAAAATTAATCATCTCAAACAAAACACAAACTCACTGACTCTAAGTTTCAAAATTCTATGTTATTGTTGATCAATGACTGAGCAAAGAAAGTAATTTATTTCCGCCACTTTCATTCCAAGACTCAGTAATTCACATTCTATAGATCTGCAGCACAAATTACATACTTCCATGTTGACAACTTTATTTGCGAATGTTGTTTACAAGAATGAGTGGCTCATTTACATATCCATACAGCCTGGGCTGCAGACTACCTACTCTGCTACTATCTGAAGGTGTGTGAGACTTGAAACACCATGGAAGGCCTGGGATGTGCTTTTTATCAGAACAGGGCTAAGTGATAACCTGTCCACAGGACCATCTCATGCCTGATTATTCTCCTTTCTGACTGTTCCATGTATTTCTTCAAATATTTGCTGGCACTGACACTGAGAACATTTCAAATTATCCATAGGAAGGCCACTGCTGAAAAGCTCTTCTCTTGATTAGTTTAAAGTCTTACATCACTTTCTTTTAAATAACTGACATCCATCCTGTACCTTCACACGTGACACAGCGTTCAATTCTCAGCCATCCTTAAGATAAAACACCTATTTCTTTAAAGTTTAAGAACATGAGTCATATGGGATTTCTCTTTGCATGCTGTGAATACCATTGGTGAATAAAGAAATTGTCTTGGGCCTGTGCATGGAATAGAGGTAGGCAGGAAAAACGAAACTGAACGCTGGGAGAAGGAAGACAGAGTTTAGGGAGAATTATGGAGCTGCCACTGGAGACAGATATGCTGAAATTTTGCTGGTAGGCCACGACCTCATGGTGATGCATTGATTAATGGAGTTGGGTTAAATTAATATGTAAGAGTTAGCCAATAAAAAGCTAGAGCTAATGGGCCAAGCAGTGATTTAAATAATACAGTTTCTGTGTGATTATTTCAGGGCTGAGCAGCTGGGAACCAACAAGCAGCCTCCTCCTCATCTGAACACACAAGGAGCTCGCCATCCCTCCCAGAAGAAAGAAGTTAAAAAAAAAAAAACAAAAAACTTCATAATCCAAAATGCTGCTGGGTCTCAATCTCAGGAATAGTGTTAAAAAACAAAACAAAAAAAAGAACTGGGCAGGGAAATAAATAAAACAAAGAGCAGAAATGGGTGTTTGGCATCCTATTTACACCACTGGTCGGAACCGTTAGGCGGCAGAGTCAGTCTCATAAATCTTTCTCTTGCTAAATTGTATGGAGACATCATCAAACCTCTGATGACAGCATTTTCTTTTCAGTTTCTTCACAAAGGACTTATCAGTAATATAGATTTTGTGCAAGGTGCTGTTGTATGTTGTCCTTTCAATGTTTTGTATTTTATAACACACACCTCGTTCCTTTACCCTCTCTAGATTTTTGCTGCATTTAAAAAAAATCATTAAGTACAAAACAAGTTTAAAAAAAAAGCCAAGATAAATACAGTCAATTATACAAAGGTGGTATTTAGAATAAGATTCATGAATTCATCATCTTTAAGAGTAGTAACGAACATAAGAAATTTTGCTACTGTTGAGGTAGTAGGGTGTGTGTATGCGTGTGTGTTTTAACTCCCCCGCCAAAAAAAACCCCACTGTTTATTGTAGCAAGCTAACTTTCCTGGACATGTAATAAGTTATTAAAAATCATCCCTTCAGAAATCAGCTTACCATATCTTGTCACGATCTAGCAAAAGTGTCCCTCATCTATCAAGGGACAGTCAACAGGTAAAGCTTTGCAGGGTTCACAATGTGTTTCACCAACATGTTGATGGACTCACAGTTCTGAACCTGGATCCTGATTCTCATGAACCTAACTTGAACCTGCAAAAAGGCCCCCTGACACTATAAGTTTTGGCTTTGGCTCAAATAACCACATTAATGGTCAGACACAATGCACTATTATGCTGCCAGCCTCTGTGAAATCAGCAATTTAAGGGGACTGTTCTAACAAGTGATTTAAATGAAATCTACATCAAAGAAAGGAAACTCCAACCTGAAGGTCTTGCTTTAGATTTTTTTCTTCTTATTTTTTATTCTAGATATCATATGTGCTCCAAAGGCTGCATGAGCCCCTTACACAAAGATCTTATGTGTCACTAAAGCTGCAGTCAGTGCACTTGATGATAAAAAGTTCACACTGATCGCTTAAGTCTTCCTTTCCCCAGAATTTGTTTCTGAAAGAAAGTTTTAAAGTTTGTAATATACAATGCATATGAACTATGCTCAGCTATGATGATCTATGCCCCAAATTGTAATCCCCACCGCTCACACTGCTCAACAGAGAGAGTTCAATTCTTCAAGTCAATGCCTAAACATACAACCAATGTTTCAAAAACGGAATAAGTTGGCACATGAATATTTGCCTCATCCGACATGGTCCCCTGACCCGTTGCCTACCAACTATTGTGTCTTGGAGCATCTTAAGAACTTTTTAGTTTTTTTTCAGAGACAGTACTTCCACAACTGCCGAAGAGTCCGTCAAATTCTAAAGCATGGATGTTTATGCTACAGGGATAAAGCAAATATTCCTTCTTGACAATAATGATTGCAGTGGTTCCTGTTTTGATTGATAACGATGTATTTGAGCCTAATGATCATGATTTAAAATTCATGGTCGAAAACTGTAATTCCTTTTGTACCAACCTAAGTAAAAGATAAAGTAACTTTCACTGCAGAAAGGAGTAAGCAGGTAGTTTGGTCTAAAAAACAGGCTTGGATCTTATTACACAGAGACAGGAATCGTGATAAGTTTAATGGAAGGTACTAACATAATTGGATTTGTGTTTTAGATAGGTGGATACGCAAAAGATGAAAGAGTCTACAGAATAAAATGGAGACAAAGAACCTTACTGGAGCCCTGCAGTTTCAGAGAGAGAGGTCAGATACTTGTATTAGAGAGAGGTAAGAAGATGAGAGAGATGGGGGCAATGCTGAGAAACGTTTAAAAGGCAAAGGAGTAGAAGCTTGCGGTTCCTGGTCCGGGGTAAGACATGGGAAAGGAGGAGAGTCAAGGGTGGGATGCTTCTCTAAACTGTGTTCTGCGTGGGACTGTAGGCTGCATCTCCAAGGGAAGCAGAGGGTCATGGGAAGTGCCCTTGGACACTCACGCCTTTATTGTTCTACCGTTTATGGCAAAGACAGAAGAAAACCCAAGGCTCCTATAAGCCTCTGACAGTTGCTTCTCGCTTTACTGAAAGTTGAAATTGCTCACCAGTTCCTAGTTCGCTGGGGCCCTAGGAAGGGGTCAGTCACAAACTGGAGCACTTGAGACACTCTAGCAAAGCATCTTGCTTGACACAGGCAGTTCAGCAGCGAGGAGAAGGCTCTAGGATGCATCCCATTAGCAGCACTTAAGTCAGCCCAAAGACAGCCTGGTCTTTTTTTCCCCCGGTGCCTTTGTGTCTCCCCCATTTCATGTCAATCTCACACCCTAAAGAGCAGCCTTCCAGCTGCTGTCACTGGCTAATCAATCCTAATGAGGACGTACTTTTCTCCTTCATTATAGACTTGCCATAAATACCTATGAGAGGCAAAAGACAATATAATTCCATGGCATAGCTTAGAGCACATACCCCTTTCACAATTAATTTTCACATTGCTACTATATGCTGGCAATGAATTTTAGAGAGGCGGCAATACAATTTGTGCTATGTTTAAAATTAAACAGTGAACTTGAGAGAACAGTATGATTTTAGATCAAGGGAGGACAATGGGCAGCCACTTCTGAGAGAGGAGCTGAAATTGCATAATCTCTGTAATGATCAAGGAGTATCACCTGGCTGATCAATGTTTGGCACCTGTTTTTTGTCTTAACACAGACCCAAGAAAGGGCACCAAAGCAGCGAAGTCTCAGGCACTGGAGAGTAACTGGTTCCTGTGAGAAGCCTGGGAAGTGTACAGTGGGGTACAAAGAGAGATAACAACATATAGCTTCCTGTCTGCGAGTGGTGCACCATTCAGGCCTCAGGAGAAACAGGAGAACTGAGCATCTTTTAGTTCCTATTGTAAGAGAGATGCACAAATATGGGGTTAGGTTTTCCTAATGGTCTAACTCAGGGAGATAAAAGGTGATTGCGTAGGAAATGGCCGGAGTGTGGACGTCGACATTCAGTTCAGCTTCCTGTGACTGATGGGACATAGCGATGGGAACATGATCATTTTGCTGATAGAGCCACAGATTCACTATGGAAATAAATTCACTATGACAGTAATAAGAGCTGCTTTATCTGTGAAGTTGCTAAGAGTGGAGAGATTAATAACGCTATCCAGTTGCCCTGTTTAAGCAATGAGTAGCTCAAGCCAAAGAATCTCCAATGCTGAGGGCGCAGTTGGAAATGAGTGAATTAAGAGTTTAAATTCTAGGGGTTCTTGTCTGTCTTTCTTTTGTAAAAGTAGTCCTCAAAAGGGAAATGATTTTGAAAGGCTATCTCCATAATTGCCATTGAAACAAGTAATTTACAAACCATACAAGGTTTGTTAGAAATAATACATTAAAGAGAAACATTTGTTTTCTCTTGATGTTTTAAAAAAATAGTTTGAAGACGTGCTCATTGTGAGTAACCAAAATTCTAACTTTCACCAAAGGAAAAGAATCACCACATTAAAAATAAAGCCTTGGATCATGACTGAAAGAAAGACAAATAACCTAATTTCACATGAGTATTGTCTGAGTCTAAGAACAACCTCAAGGCCCACCTGAGAAGCAGCCGCTAAACAATGTAATGCATTTCGATTAAGATAGTAAATTAGTATGAAACAAAAGTCTCACCATTCTCAAACGCCAAAGGGAGGCATAAATTTGAACAGCTTCAGTGACATAGCGTTTAAAAGCTTGGCAGAATGCCTCGACGCATCTATTTTCTTCTGGTTAGTTTTTATGTTTTATAGATATGTCACAACCTATAAAGTTGTTATAAATACTGCAGTAAATATAATTTCCTCTAAAAGATGGGGCTATTATGCGATACTAAGCACTTGCTTGGAAAATAATTCATTCCTACCAAGACAGAACTAGCCATCCTAACACTCGTAAGTGAGACATTAGAGTTCAAACATAGTAATAGCCTGAGATTTTAGTGAATCGTATCTTTTGTTTAAAAGGTACTAGCTTTTGTTTGGGTTTTTTAGGTTTATAAATTAAATTCTTGAAGAAGCGTGTAGGTGGTCGGTATATATGTCTGTATGTATAAGTAAACACACACACATATGGGAAAAATAGAGTTGTAGACAAATACTAAGCATCAATTAAGCAATTTCTGATTTAAAGTCACAGGAAGTAAATGTTAGATAACCCAGAAGATGTTGGACTCTGGAGTCGCCATAACTAAATTTTCTTAGTAGGAGTGAAGCAATGCCCTATTCCAAACAGGGCAGTTTGCTCACTTTAATTAGTCACATTAAGAACATACCTAATTTAACACAACAAATATTATTCTTCCATTGATCAAATTACTGTTCAGCCTTGAGTCACACAATGATAGCAAATTCCAATGTCATACACAACTTGATATGCAAGTTAAAGAAACTGAGATATTCTTGGCATTTATTGCTGAATAAGCTATAGAGGTATGACAGAATGTATTGCAGACAGCAACTTCCTAATACCGCCAAATTTTACTTCTTTTCCAAGTAAAATACGGAACATATATAATAAATAATCTATGTTTTGATTTAGTACCCAATTTATTTTGGCTTTAGTGAGAGCGATGCTTCTACGCAACTAATGTTGCATGTGAACCTCAGGTGGGGTGGTGTCAGGAGAGTGACCTGAGCAGGCCACCCATGTCTAAAGGGGCCATGAATATTAAGGAGTTTTGGAGGTTGTTTATTCATGAATAATCTTATTAGCCTCTGGATTGTAGAGAAACACTTCAGTATCACAGGGAGATGGCTGGAGTGCCTGAGAATCTTCATATGTGTAAAGCGATCAACTTTACCAGTTAACAGAGTCAGGGGTGAGAGTAGGCCCCTTCTGAGGAATACTCCGAAAATTAGAAAGTTGTGGCTCCAAGTGGTCTTAATATTCAGTAATCCACCCGGTGTCTACCTTATAGGCTGATCACAATTGGAGCTCTCTGGCTTTGAGGGCTGTAGCACAATCTTAGCCACTATTTGTGACATACATTCTCAAGTTCTGAAAAGTTCAGAATTGTACTGAAACCATTTCAAGCCTTTTATGATTTCTGCCCATTTATAGAATATTTCCTTATTCTTTTTAACTTCTTTGTGGAGAAACAAGACAGAGACAATTTTCTGTTCTCCAGTAATGAGCTCCCAAATCAGGTAGAGCATATACATCAAGATACTTACAATTAGAATTTTTGTCTAGTTCTAGATTTTCCTATGTTTTTCTTCAGTCTGTTTTACTTTATACATCTAAAATATTCAAAAACATCCAACATGATGTTATTATAATGTGCAAATAGTACAATGATTGTGCCTTTGCTTGCTTCCAAACACAGACCGCAGACAGAATGAATCACACACCAGAGCTTCTCCAGCTCTGAAACAATGCAGTTGCCTGTTGGCAGCGAGGATCAAGTCACCAGGCACTGCCTGGGTTCTCCTCATGATACATCCTTTCTGTTTTCAACCACTCAATCAGAGGTTAAAATGCATATTCATATTTCAGTTTCAACAAATATTTATTAAAGCACAGTAGAGAATATCTAAGAAGAAAAGCTCAGAAAGTCCTGGGGACTGTATTTAGTTCCATGGGAGAACATGTAAGTACAAAGCATAGAGATAATACCCAGAAACACACACATGCAGGTACACAAACACATATCACACATTTACATACATACATGTAGGTACACACACAACACACACACAAACACAAACACACATCACATATTCACACAAATGCAGATACACACATACATACACCACACACAGAGACACTGCTTCACACACAATACACACATATAACACACACAAACTACACAACACACATCACATATTCACATACTTACACATGCACAAACACACATCACACAAATACACATCACACATTCACATACACACACATGCGGGTACACACACAGATACTGTTCCACACACAATACAACCATACAACACACACAAACTGCATACCACACAACACACACACATATAAATATACATACATTACACATTCACATACTCATAAAAGCAGATACACACACATACTCCACACACAGAGACACTACTCTACATATAACACACATATATAACACACACAAACCACACACTATACACACACTCACACATAATACATACACAGACACACAAACCAGGCATTTGTACTCACAGACCACACACAAACAGAGATAAACATACACACACAGATACAGATACAACAAATGCACAGATACTGCAACACATATCACAATGTGCATACAATATACATACACAATGCAAGCACCAAGCCACACTTACCTTACAACAAAACATATAACAGACATGCACACATATATATACATATACACACATACACTTACAAATGAAGAAAAGGAAGGAGGAAGGGAGAGTGGAAGGAAAGGACAAAGAGAAGGAGAGAAAAGCCACAGAAAAATCTTAGACTCAAGTAAGGACTATCTGAGAGTGTCTTAATAGACAGCACCTAAAACAGGGCAGAACTGAGTATAAGGGTGTGACTCAGTAGTAAGTGAAGTACTGGGTTCAATCACCCACACCACAAAAAGTAATAAGTAAAACGGATTCTTCTTTCAAAAAAGACAGAGCAGAAACAAAGAAAAATAATTCTCAAGTAAGAGTTCTTTTTAAGATATTGATTGGAATTACAATTCTCTGTATTGGAAGTGAAAATCAAATCACCATCCTTATTTAAGGTGATTTTACTACATTTGTAATACACAGTTTATTTAAGGCCATTTTTTAATTTTATTTTCTCTTTATTTTATTCTTTTTTAATTAAGATTCCACCTCCTCCCCGTTTCCCATTTCCCTCCCCCTCCTCCCACACATCGCCCTCTCCCCTCACTCCGCTTCCCCTCTCCCTACTCCTCTCCCTCTCCCCCCACTCCATTCCCCCTCCCTCTTGAGACTGAAGAGCAGTCCAAATTCCCTGCCCTGCAGGAAGTCCAAGGTCCTCCCACTTCTATCTAGGTCCAGGAAGGTGAGCATCCAAACAGGCTAGGCTCCCATAAAGCCAGTTCATGTATTAGGATCGAAACCTAGTGCCAATGTCCTTGGCGTCTCATCAGCCTTCATTGTCCGCCATGTTCAGAGAGTCTGGTTTCATCCCATGCTTATTCAGTCCCAGTCCAGCTGGCCTTGGTGAGCTCCCAATTGATCAGTTCCACTGTCACAGTGGGTGGGTGCACCCCTCGTGGACCTGACTTCCTTGCTCATGTTCTCGCTCCTTTACTACATTTTAATACACAGTTTATTTAAGGTGATTTTACTACATTTATAATACACAGTTTATTTAAGGTGATTTTGCTTATAATTGTAATACACCATTTTCCTACCCGAATTCTCTGAATAAAACACTCACAGGTGGCTAAGTGTAAGAGGATCACTTATGTGTTTTGGTTTTTGGGTTTTTCAAGACAGGGTTTGTCTAGGTAACAGCCGTGGCTGTCCTGGAACTAGCTTTGTTGACCAGGCTGGCCTTGAACTCACAGCAATACACCTGCCTCTATGTATTTTAGAACGTTAGAATTAAAGGAGTGAGCCACCACCTCTATGCCAGCAAGATCACTTTTAAGTGCAAACTGACTCCATTGTTCCCGCTTTAAAAGGAATCACATAGAAATAATAATAAAAAAATACAGTGCTAAATTCTTTATTGTGACCACCTCCTGCTACCAAAGGGATTCGATTTGATTATTCTCTTTGTAGTAACTAATATTTTTCACAAAGGAAGAAAAAGACCAAATGTCTCAGGTTTCGCGTGAATGCTTTGTAGCTATCTTTGAATCAGAAAGTTGCTTTTCTTCAGTACACTGCTGATTATTCTAACATGTTAAAGCAACCCAACATTGATGCTCTTGGACATATTTAATACTGAATGAAGTAATACAGTCTGGGCTACTCACAAATTCCCTCGCAACTTCATAGAAAGCTGAACGCATTTGAAATGAGAATGTTCGGATTCAGCTAACAGGTTCTGGATCTGATCATTTGTAACCAATTCCACTGAAATTAATTGAGGTTTGGAAGCAAGAATTCCATATGGAAAATTTAAGGCTGGCCTAGTTTTGAATGGAGTGTAAACTTACAGAAAAAAGCTATTTCAGTGTTCACTAGATATGGGACCAAATAAGTACTGTTTATGTTAGCATCAGTCTACCAGAGTAGAAGGCTTTGAGTTTGCAGTGTGATGTGCGACACACTTAACTGAGTGTGACAGTCAGCTTTGTCATCACAGTGACCTGGACACAGATACGCCTTTTCATGCTCTATCCATCCTGGCCTCTTTCGCTGCCTCTGGAGAGCTTTTGAACTTGGACTTGACATCTCTCGTATTTATGCTTTCTCTAAATGTAAAGCACTGTTCTTTTCACAGTTTTAGCTTGAGCAAGAAGTCCAAGCCCTAATTAGATTAAGGAGAAGGTACTGAGGCCTTAGAAATTCAATGTTTGGTTTTGACCTTTTTTTTTGTTTTGTTTTTTATGAGATTGAGTTAAACACCCCAAAGTGGCACATAATGGCTCCAGAGACAGGAAGAAAACACACTTCCTTTTTTTTTTTTTTTTGTTAATGTGAAAAGCCCACAGGTTCTTTTGTGGACATCCAGTATAGAGAAACGCGCTCAAAAAAAACCTTTTTCTTCTTGATAACATTAGAAAAGACAGCATTCAGAAAAGATGACCTGAGTCAGCCTCAGAAACAACCTAAATGGCCATATTCTCTGTTTACTACATACACACATATATTTGTTGAAATGGGGAATCCTTTACAGCAACCAAATGTATTTAAAGGTCATTGCCTCTCAAATTCCACAACAAAGAATTTCTCACTAGGAGAAAAATAAAAGTTCTCAGGTGAGAAACAATGAGAAATTATCATTATGACATATGGAAAAAGTGGTAAAAGGATGATGAGGAACAGAGAAGATGTCTGAAATTCTGAACACAATGGTGAGCAGAGAAACATCCAAAACATCGGTGTCGGACACCAATGACGTTCAAGGCATTTTTGCCATTAAATACCCTAGTCATTTGAGCTTATAGATTCAGTAAGAAATCTCCACCAATATTAGCGAAAGAGAAATGGAATTTACTCACTTAAGGGACTCAGATTATCTGTTTTGTCCTAGGCATTATGGGAATAGAAGAAGGCAACGTCCCTAGCCTGTGAACAAAACTACATTCTGGGGATGGGGGTGGGGGGACAGAATGTAGTGCAGTTTACACAACTCTAATCTGAAACCTGACCTGAACAATGAAAAACTTCTTTTCCTTCACAACAAATATTTCATGAAAACAGTTACTTTTTAATTAAAAGTTTGGGAGGACACTATATTTCAAGATACAGAGATTAAAGCATATTCTCCTTTGAGATCCAACTCACCATAATTCTGAAATTTAATTCAGTTACTTCCAACAAGTGTACAATATATAGACAGTATTCTGTTTGGATACTTGACATAAAATATTTAGAGCAATAAAGTCTGTATTTATAAAAACTCATAAATAGTGTATTCTGCAAGTACCAACATTGTATTTCTCATGATGAAACACACACACCAACAGCACTGCCTACCTTGCACTGTCAGAGTGGCTGATGCTTCAGCTTTCCCAACCATATTTTCTGCAACACAAGTGTATGATCCCATGTCACCAGCCATCACCTTCCGAATTTTCAAAGTATGATCGTCTCGAATTTCATATCTGATGATATAATAAAAGAAAGTCATGCGGTTTTCTTCTTGGATAACACCATTACAGTTATGCCGCTATAGCTAGGAATCAAGTCACACACAGCCATCCCTCCAAGCAATTAGAAACAAAGTGTAAAACATGGCATTCCTGCAAATGAATTCATTTTCTAAAAGAACGACTGTCATTGATTTCTTCTAGCTACTGTGCTTAAATTAAAGCTAAATAGCATAGGACCATTCATTAAGTCGCCGATATTAGGGTTTTATATATTTTAACCTTTTAAATTCTAATAGGAAGGTTATGACCCAGTAGATACTATTTTGTAGATGGGGAAACTGAACCATTAGACGATAAAAAGGCCAGTTGGCCTTGCTCCTCAAATGTTTAGTGGTAACACTGGCACTGAAACCAGGCACGCCATCCAATGGATTGGTTCTCTTTCAACTTATCTCCATTCAGGAGCCTTAGCTTCATTCATCTCCTAGATCATAACCAAAACTTGCCTCTCCTCTATTAAGACCACAGCAATAGCATGGCCTCTGTCCTTAACAGAGCAGCATCCATTGTTAGAGTTTATTCCTGAACATTAACTCTGTCCATCCTAACCTTGTGGGGCCCAGTGATGCCATGAAATGTGAGCTGCAACTCTTTACTACATGAATCCCCTCATCATTTGGTCTCAGTATCTCCAGTCTGACATCACATGATTGCTTACCAAACACTGTGAGCATGAGCTATGCTAAACTTTCCCACCACATCTCTGCCTATGCTGCAATAGTCCTTTCTCTCCTTTCTTTATATGTATAATAATATAATATACAATACAATGTAATATAATATATATATGAGTATATGCACATATGTACATGCATATTTCTATATATATTTAAGCCCTTGCGATATGGTTAGTTTTCCTTTAAGAAGTTTCTCCTAGTTTCTACCTATCTATATGACAAAAGAGCTTGACGATGTTGTTGGGTATCTCTTCATGCCTGTATTCTTCTTAAGTTTCTTAAGCATAGACTGTTCACTCCTACAATGCTACAATGCGACTCTTAGTGAAGACCCAATGTTGATGATTGAATGAGTACCTGAGAGACAACAGTGTGGTAACAATACCAGACTGTTACTACATTACTGTCGCATCAGCAGTGCTCCCTGATTCTTAGAGCTCTCTTCTTCTCCTAGTTAAGGACTGGATAGACATCAAGAAATCCTGACTTCTATGCTGTAGGAATTCCTACTGCCAGTAGCCTTTAAGTTAACCATCTACTTGAGCGTGGCCTCTTATACTATACATGCTGATGAAAAGCACATGTCTGTTCTCTTTCCCCGCTGCTGGATTCGGTTCCTGTTCCCTGAATGAGCAGAGGACTGTGATCTGTGAGTCTACCCCTAAATAAATAACCATCTATTATACTCAATTCTGAGCTAGGGCAAGATTTCTTTTAAGCATCCTTCTTCACTTCTAGCCATTCCCGGTTACACTCCACTGAGTAAAAAGGAAGTCTACTTTTTATTAGCTCACAGTTACATGTTTGCTGCTGTGCCCTTTTCCCTTTCCCACACACTCCTTTGCAAAAAGTTGCATTACATCTGGCTGAGCAGAAGAGAAATCTGTTTAAGGAACACTGTAGGCACAAGCTAGGGTCACAGAACCATGCTTCTGAAAGCCTCAGGAACAAGATTTTTATGGTCTCCAGGGCTCCATCCTGACCTTGGCCACAGACTCTAGATGTTCTTGTGATGTAAATATATCATGATAAGTGTATTATAAATCAGTGATACTATGAATCCAAGAGTCGTTTGATATACTTGATTTTCCATATCCTAACTTGTCAACACAGTATACTACAGAGTACTATTTTGTTTTTTGTTTGTTTGTTTCTCCTCTGATCATGGGAACTGGGGCTCATTGCTACAGTCCTGGATGGCTGCATCTCATACTGTATGCCCTGGAAAAGGTTATAATCTGAAGTATGGGTTTTCATCAGTTTCTTGAAGTAAAAGCTGAAAGTGATGCTATCAGATGTAAGGATAATGACACAGACTAAGGACACATGTGGCCTGATTCGAAAGGGAAATTTCAAACTGATGCATCACATTGTTAAAGCCCGAAATGTACCTGGATTTGGGCAGCTCTCCATCATCTTTCCTCCATCGAACTGTAGGCACGGGGTCTCCTCGGGCCTCACATTTAAATTCTGCACTGTCATCCACAGTTACTGCCAAATTACTGGGTCTCTTCACAAACGACGGTCTCTCTAGAAGATGAATGAATGAAAAAACACTTAGGATGTTCAGTAAGGACAGATTTCCATTTATTCCGCACAGCTGCCCACTTCTGTAGGCCTTTCACGGTGTTTCGGATTTATGCTAATCTCGTATCTTTGGCTGTTTTATCTCAAGCTGCTTTGTGGAATCCTTCTCACCCCTCCTTTTTCCTGCAAATACTGGCTCACTGGTTTTTCTTTCTCCCATATACTTTGATTAAAGTTGATTTTTCTCCTTTTTATAAGCAAAATGATAATGATGCATATGTTCTACTGAAATTAGATAATACACTCACCTAAAACGGTCAGCTCTGCAACTTCACTTTCACGTTCCCCTACCATGTTGGTACCAACACAGACGTACTTGCCAGCATCGCTCTTGCGGGTATAAGTGATCATGAGTTTTCCTCCTCGTATCTTCAAAAAGAAAGCAAAACCATCGAAATGAATCTTACTAAAATGTTTTTAACTGATAACATAGTGGAGAACCTCATAAATAAAAATTACTTTCAAACCAAATAAATCCAACCATAATTAAGCAAAACAGCTGTTGTGTACAATTTGATATATTTATTAGCAGTATCCTCAAACAAACTTAATTTTAAATACATAAGATAAAAGAAGAAAAACTTTATTTACAGATACATCTGGCAAAGTCTCGCTACTCAAGCTAAATGTTAATTTATATTTTAAATCAGCTAAAATCTTTCACATTTTATCTAGATATCAATAACAACAGAAGGCTTACAAATTCATGGAAACCGAATAACTGACTACTGAATGAAAACGGGTTGAAGAAGAAAGTAAAGACTTTTTGACATTGAATGATAATGAATACCAACAGAGTAAAACTTATGGGACATGTGAAGGTTGTCCTAAGAGGCAAGTTCATAGCACTGAGTGCCTATATATAAATGGGGAAGAGATCTCATAAAAATAACTTAACAGCATATTGGAAAGTTATAGAACAAAAAGAAGAAATCACACTCAGAAGGAATAGATGGAAAGAAACAATTAAACTTAGCTGAAATCAATAAAAGAGAAAGAAAAAAATCAATGAAAGAAAGAGTTGGTTCTTGGAAAAACTCAGTAAGATTGACAAACCCTTATTCAAATTAACAAAAAGGCAGTGTGAGAGAGAAAGAGACAGAGACAGACAGAGAATACCCAAATTAACAAAATCAGAAAATGAAAATGAGGACATAACAGCAGATACCAAGAAAATTCAGAGAATCATAAAGACATACTTTAAAAATGTATATTCACCAAATTGAAAAACTTAAAAGAAATGGTAATTGTCTATATTCATATCACTTATAAAAGTTAAATCAAAATCAGATAAGCAATTTAAACAGATTCATAACCCCTACTGAAATAGAAGCAGTTATTAACATGCCCTCCCAAAACAACATGGCCAAAAATGTTTAATGCATATATGAAATAGGATGGTGAGGGATAAAATATGAGAGAGACAGCTAAAATTAAGGGCCACTTATGATTAGTAGAGAAATCTAATATATACTCTCCTAAATATATACATATATGAATCTTCCTAAAATATATACATATATGAAAGTGACATAAATGAAATTGTCAAATAAGGGAGATTGAGAGACAGAGCCTGAAATGGACATCTCTTATCACTAAATGAAGCTTCCAGTACTTGGAATGGGTTACAATTAACTAAGATGTTAGCCAAAGGATTCCCATGGGCATCCCCAACCCAGGCGGTTGCCAAGACTATAGGTTGCTCTCAACAAACCAGATTCAAGGTCCTATTGCTGAAGACTACACCTACCCAATATCGGACATGGATAAGTTGAGCTTGTGCCTACACAGAGCCTTCACACCCACGTTCCAGTGCCTTTGGCACAGCAAGGTCCTCTGCAAGCTACCAGGAAGAAATGTAAACACAAATCCAGCTACAAACCTGCCTATCATAATGTCCTGACTGTGAGTTATGCAGTCACTAATAGCACAAAGTTCACAGGAGTACCTGACATATATACAGATATATGCATAGTCACACAATGTCACAAAAGTAGGATCTTTTAACATATGCTCTGCAATCTGCATTTTTAACTAAATGAGATTGTGTTTTTCCATTTTAGTTGTTTAACAAACCACACACAAACAGATATTCAGTATCAATTTGGCTATATGGCTTTACTACAAAATACTCTCAAATTATTCCCTTGTGGAAAAACATTTCAACATTTTCATGATTCCCTTGAAGAATCAGCTTCCAAATTACCACTCTTGCATTATGGCTCAAAAAAGAAAAAAGAAGAAAAGGAAAAAAAAAAGAAAAACAAACTACAAAATTCAGTAATAGAACCAAATGAAAGGCAAACCCAACTTTAGTTCCTAATAATGTTTATTGTTCATAATGCTAAGCACTTTCTGTATAGTGTGTATGCTTGTATGTGTACATATATGCATCATGTTCTTTACTATCATCATGCTATGAAAACAATAAGGCAATTTTTATAATTTCTTTACTTTTCAAGAAAGGGCACAAAGGTCCAGAAAAGCATAATCCTTCCTCTCACCTGTTTCTATTCTACCAAATCAAGGTATTTCTTAACTATACTTTTAAAAGCAGGGCATCTTGACTGTGAATGATGAGGTAAAGGAACCTCTAATCGCTCTTGAGGGCCTTAGAACCTGACAAAAATGTCCAAGAAAAAGTAACATTTTTGTGAGATAAATGGAACTTGTCTAGTAAGCAAGTAGGAACAGGCCTGGGATTTTTGGCAGAGTCTGTCTCTTTGACTTTGTGGGGGGCACTGCGGACAGCAAATACACAATTTTAACTCATTATCATAATTACTATTTAATAAATTTGTATTTAATAAACTTGAGTCCTTAAGAGTGAGAACCAGCAGGACATCATAAAATGACGATCCTCCTGAGAAGATATACTGCCCCCATTATTATGTGCTTCTGTTGAAATACTTGCACAAGCAAGGCTAAAGTTGAGGGAGCAGATTCATTCCTCCAAAAAGGAGAACAAAACCCTCCCTTGCTGAAATGAAGGCTCTGAGGTGTACACTGTGTGTCTTGCTGTTGAGTCTGTCGCCGTGGACAACATATGGGGACCTTCCTCTTATGCCCAAGAGTCTAACTTGAACTGACCTTGCATACTTAGGAAAGGAGCTCATTTTAGAAGACATAACACAAACAATATTAGATTGAGAACAGAAAAACAGAGGAAGCCAACAAATGCCTTCAGCATTCCTTTTGATCAGAAAGTCAATAAGTCAGTGTGCTTATCTACAACAAATAGAAGACCTTGAGACTAACTTTCAAATGCAGATAATGTAGGAAAACGAGAACTCAATGATGATAACATATAAGTAATTTCCAAACTCAGAGATTTATTGCTGCAGCTTTCATACCATGTAGTGTTTATTTACTTTTACAATTTTTAAATACTTGGGAGTGTAGCATCTTAAATCAACTTGAGTTTGTACACATGGGACATCAATTAACATTATGCATTACAGCCTGCTGTTATTCTATTTTGAAAGATTACATACAAATGGAGAAGGAGGGGAAATTAAGTAACAAAAATTATGGGGGAGATGCTGGGAACGTCTCAGCCATGGAATAATTCCAACTGTGAGAGAATGGGAGGGAACAATCGCCGAGGTGAAACAACACTGCAAGAGAGCTGGAAGAGCCGAGAGAATTTCTGCTATATGCCTTATGTGTGTAAGTCCAACCACAGTAAGTTCATTTATCCTGGAACATAGTTTACAATTTAGTAAAACAGGAGACCTGCTTTTGTTGCGATATACTGATGTCTCAGTACTGAGTATTAATAGACAAACCGTTCCTATCTTATACACATGGTTGGTTTTTTTTTTGAAATAGCATTAAATTAAAGGTAAGTAAATTTAAGTCTTTCTAGGTTGCCATCACTTCCTCCCAAATGATGAATTTCAGTGGGGACGATCATCCTGCTGGTTCACTGGGGACTGCTGTAGTATCTGGAGACTGACTTGGTGGACAGAAGCAGAGGCAACGAGCCAGGTCAGTGGGAACTGGAGGGGACAGGCCAAAGGCATTGCTAATGCTCCTAGCTCCTACAGTGCTCAGTCATTCTCCACCTCAGAGAATTACTCATTTCGAAATGCTAATGTTGCTGAAATTAAGAAGCCTCACCCTAATTTCCTAGCTGTGAGCAAGGGATAAATACCAGCTTAAAACAAGGGGAGGAAACAGGACACAAAATGAGGTGATAACAGAAGCATTTATTCCACTTTTTAAAAATTCTGAGATTTCACAGATGGCTATAAAAACCTCTCCAATATATAACCACCAATCCCCAGCAACAAAACCCTACTGTTATGTACTGCATTAAAAAATAAATATATCTCCTTATTTTGTTTTTGAGATAGGGTCTCATTATGTAGCCCGAGCCTGGAATTCACTATACAGACCAAATGGCCTGGTACTCAGAGAGATCTGCCTGCCTCTGCCTCCCAAGAGCACCTGGTCAACATGGCACTTTATACCGGATGGCAAGAAAGTCTAGAGTTCTCAAAATAGACTATTCATAGATGAAAACATCACTTGGAGTAAAGACGAAAAATGTTAACAAGGGGCCAGCAATGAAACAGAACAATGCAGGAGTGAAAAAAAAAAATGGAAGAACAATACAAACATCCATTTTCACAAGTTAAGTTGAGGTTGATATTATAGCAGTGGCTATATTGAAATGAAGCTATGGGAAAGTCACAATTCTATTCTCTTTGACCACATGAACGGAAACTACAGCATTTTCAAGAGAAAGGGAGACGAATCTGTACAGTACTGTCACTTTGATCAAATCAACATACCAGAAGTCACTTCTAGCATCCGTCTTCATTTTGTGTTGTCACATATTAACACTCTACGTGTATACCGAGTTCCTACGTGGAACACTATGGTGTCCTTTCCAACATTTTCGAAAAATGACATTTCCTCTCTCTCTAAACAGAGAGGAAAAACATGTCCAACACCCACAAAACACAATAAATGTGAACAGAGCACTATTTAAAACAAGCTCAGATATGCTTCTTGGCAGGTCTCTTCCTACAGCTGGATTTGACAGCCAAATTGTAAACCTATCAAAAACTAGTTTGTATAATGAACAGACACAATGTTAAACAGTGAACTGCAGCCGAGAGACTTCAATTAACATAATCCTGGGGAGGGTGCCCTTGAACTTGCTAAACTCTCAGACAATACGCTGGCATCTCGCCTCTGTCAAAAACCCAAGGCACGGTCGAACGTCCTCGTTATCATGCACCTTAGCAGTCCACAGCAGCAACCACATTAGACATTTCCATAAGCCCTAGACAGTGCTTTGGGGTGGGGGGCTCGGTTATGTACAAACTCAATGAAATCAAAGCAAAAAGAGAGGTCCTGGAGGCCCATTTCCTTTGCAGGAAGGAGACAGAAGGGGAAGAGAAGAGGTGTTAAATTTTTTTAAAATCTCAAATCTCTTTAAACTTGATATTTTTCTTTGGAATAGCTTCCAACTTATAAAAGGTGGTGTTTGAGAGATATTAAGGTAAGGAAACCCTCCATGTGGTCGATACATATTATATTAATACACTAGGAGCTTGCTCTAAGAGAAACTAGACATGATTGTTTTCCTTGGGGGAGGGATCGGCTCCAAGCACTTAATGATTTCTATGGAACAGGAGGCAATCTCTTTTTCTAACTCCTTTATCTTAGTGGAACTGTCTCTGTTGAGTGACAATATAGACTATGTCACACGTAAGAGCTGTTTTCTCCGCCAAAAGCAAAGACAATCGTTTTATGCCTTTATGGAAACACAATCACAGTAAGCATTTTTATTTCTAGTATAAAGGGGGAAGAAAAGCTAATAATCTCTGCATTCATAGGAACATGTTTTTAAGAGCGGAAGGAAGGGAGGGAAAAAAGGAGGGAGGGAGAAAATTAAGGAAGATATTTTGGTCTGTCTATTCTATGGGTAGACAGTTGAACCCGCAGTCAGTTTTTTTCCAATCAGAAATAAAGATGAACTCAACATGAACTCCTCGCTGCGCCTTCATTTTCTACCCTAAAGCAAGTCAGATGATTTGCAGTGTCTGTTACACAGGATTTTTTTTTTTAAAGACATCACCTCCTCAACATTCTCCATACACCTCTCAGTTAACTGCCTAAGCCAACTGGGGCTAATTAACGAGTTTGGCTACGCAAAATCTTCTCTGCTTTTAATTACATTAACTTAATGTGACTTGAATTCAACAGACCAAAAACCGAAACCACTAATTATATTAAGGGCTTCAAAGTTGATTTCAAATTGCTAACCAGCAAACTGTCCTATAATTTATTCCAATCCCTTTAATAGATTTTTGCATTCAAAAACCTGTGTCCTTTAGAAATACCATCTAAGAAACAGATTTGAACAAAGGAAGAAAATACTACTATAGAATGCTAACACAGAAAGGTATTTGAAACAATACATATAAGATGCACAGAAATCCCCTGACATCATTGAGAAATTGTGCAGTGCTTCATTTTCACAGATTTTGAGAAGACCAAAAGCTTGGAAATACTCAATGAATGTCAAAGTCTTGCTAAGTGTGATCAGCACAGAAAGGAGAATTCTCTAATGTACCTGGGCTTAGAGGTGATTTTTCCTTATAAAAAGTGTCTTTCTCATGGAATTATTTTTAGGTTATAATGAAAAGTAGTTGAGAAGTTTTGGGTGTCAGTATCATTCTTCAGTGATTTCCCACTAACCGCTTGTGCAGGCTATCCCTACAGGATGAGCTGTCAATTCTGCTTAGATCTTTTAACCATAGACTTGGAACAAATTGTTGTAAGCGACAGAGATATCCACGATGTCACCTCTCATGACAATGAGATGCAGGTAACCAAGATGGCCGGCCATTTATTCACAGTCCTGAGACACCTTGGAGACATTTATAGGACATTTGTTTGTTTGTTTGATTTTGTTTTTCGAGACAAAGTTTCTCTGTGAAATAGTCCTGGCTGTCCTGGAACTTGCTCTGTAGACCAGGCTGGTCTCGCCTGCTTCTGCTTTTCAAGTGCTGGTATCAAAGGCGTGTGCCCGACTTAATAAATACTTTTCAATGTATTTGTTGTTTTCTTTTGTGAGTATATGAGGCACATAGATACACGTGAAGAACAGAGAAACCACATGCATGGTTGAAGATGGGTGTTCATCTTGGAAGCCGTCGTTTTAGCCTGTTGAGGCATCTTCCTGCTTTGCAGAAACAGACTCAAAAGACTACCCAAGACTTCTTTCAACAAAAACACATGAAGAAGAGTTACACCCACTGCAGCTCCTGCCCCTGCCCCCACCAAGCATCTCTTCTCTAAAAAAAAATAGTATCAAATCAATCACAGAAACAATAATAAAATATAAATTAAAAATACTTTCTTTTAACATGGAATATAGAAAAGAGGAAAAAAGAATTATATCTTTCAGTGGGTGCATATAGGTAATTTTAAGCGTTAATGTTGGCCAGCTCAGGGGAAAGCATTCTTATCATCTAGCCCAAACTCGCGCATTTGTTAAAGACTACGCTAGGAGCATTGGCTCTATCCAATCACAGTCTGGTAATCAAGCTAGTGAGTGGCAGGGCAGCCTAGGCAACACATGTAGACCTTACCTGAAAACAATAATAAAAAATACAATAGTAATCTTAGGTCACTGTATACTAAAATAAAAAGTAATGGTAGCATAATTCTACTGTACAAATGAGAAAGGACTGGAGAAGTATTCCAAAATGTTTCATAGAAATAAAATAGAATTAACTGAAGACAATTTAGGCAATTCTGCTTCCATAGAATATCAAAGAACATAAAAATAATTCTTCTGTGGCCATTTTTCTTATTCAGATCCTGCGTTGAACTGTTCAAGAAAATCAGTTTAAATCAGGATGACAAAATCTCTTTAGTAATTATTATTTAATGTTATATATAGGCAATTTATACTTCTCAATATACACATTAATTATTACCTTTCTCTTTGAAGCTTAGATTTAAGAGTTATTATCAAAAAACTTTTTTTTCCCTGATAGTTCAAGAATTATCAATTGTCAACTCAAAACCATTGAAAGAACTACTGCCACAATTCCATCAATTTCTCTTGGATATAAGATACACTTCAAGAATTAATTTGTATATAGTCTACTTATGTGGGCTAACAAACAAGATTTTCAATGCTATTTGTGCCGATGACAGAAGGATCTCAGGAAGATCTCAAATCTCAAGTGTTTCGATTACCAGCAACAACAAACTAGAGCCAGCCACATCACAGTCCTTGAACTAGCAAAGTTAACTTACTTTCTAGTTTTCAGAAAACTATTGATATCAGATTCATGAAAAACAACAACAGCAACAAAAACTCTTTCTTTTCTCCCTGTGGCTATTTCAATCTGGGACATAAGAGCCTGACACAGGAATCAGAGGAGGGGACTGAGGAGGAGGAGAATGGGGGGCGGGGAAATGAATTGTTTAAAATATTTCCCACTGAGGCTTTCTGGTTAAGAGAAAATCCAGTTCCATGTGGCCGAGAAAGGGATCGTTGATAAAACTGTGGTATACTGACCAGACACAAAAGGGAACAGCTGTGCCCTGAGTAGTATCAAAGGAAGATAATGGATGAATACTAATATCAATCATATTTTATTTAGCCTCATCATAAAAAAGTATTCAACTTGATAATGCAAACTATTCACCTTTATTTTACTAATTCATTGGCATTGTTTATTTCATTTTTCACAGCCTATTTAAAGTGTAAATAGTACTCCTGGGAATTGCACACACGTACAAAAATAAACTTTCATAACAAAAGGCCTGGCAACAGCATATACATCGCACAGAAAATATGAGAACAAACTGGAAGCAATCACATCATCTTTCTATATTTAATCTCCTGACATAAGAAGGATAACGTTCCAAAGGGCGGGGGGGGGGGGACATAACGTGTAAGTCTTCAGATTATTCTCTTCAGAGAAGAATTAGGGAAAGCGGGCAATTTCACTGGTGTCCTATATTTGCCCAAGCTACAGACATACAAGAGCACATGATCCAATTTCATTTGTTTGCTGGTACACTTTACAACGCCGTTTGAAAACCAACATGATTTCAGCCAGGAGTTTAAAAACACTTGATCGTCGGAAAGAAGCAACAAGAGACTCATGCAGAAAAAGCAATTATCCCAGTGGGAGCACGTGGCTCTCCACACAGCTTGGGGGACTGCCAGCTGAGAACACGGGCCAGGGAGAATTCTGTCTAGGACTGTGGCAGCTGCGGTGCTAGGCGACTTCCGGCTCCTACTAAACTTCCCGGCTTCCTCCCGGCAGTTTAGAAATTGGTAACGGGCTACTTGGCGGCAGCAGAAGTGCACCTATGATAATTTGATGACAGACTTCAACTAGCCCAGCTAATTGCAGGCAAGGGGGAGACACCCTGCAGAGACACCGTTAAGTAGAGGGGAGAGGATGATTTTCCTTGTGAGGGATAAATTATCTTCCGACATAGTGCAAGTATACCCCCAGAGAACCTATTCATGAAGCTTTATTTTAACAAGGGGAAAAAAAGTAGAAACATGGGCTTCTTAATGCCTACCTAGTTTGCTTGTTTACATGGGGCCCAAAGATGAAATGAAGACTTGAATTTGGCATTTTCTCTTGCAAACCCATTTTCTTGGGCCACCGCACTATGGAATCCAGAGCAATCAAGGGAGAAAGTCCGTTCTAATTTACAATATTCCAGACTTCAGCTGGCAACTGCAGACTGCGGGCGAAATGGAAAGCACTTTGACCCAGCATAGGCTTTTAGCTGATTTCCAAGGTGTCTGATTCTCAAGCCACTTAGACTAGACCCCCAAAGTGAATCCTGCAAAACGTAAGCAATTTAAAGAGTGTTTTTTGTCATAAAGTAGCCTTTGCTAGTTGTCCCCTAAAAGCAAGGGAGCCGATAGGCTTTTACCTCTATGAAAATTCTAGGCAGATTATATGGTAGTGTTGGGCTTGGATATGAAAAATTAATTTAGCCCACAGCTATTAAACTTAATGTATTATTTCCTTCACAGGTCTCATGAAACAATGTCCTGCTGTTTTAAAGGGAAAAACAAAGTCTTATGGGCAATTTTCACTCTCCCACAAAACCAGGTTTGCTGTTTATCACCTCAGTCAGCCATCTGGCTATAATTCTGAATTTACATGTAGTCACCGCTAAGACAGCCTGAAATAAAAGTCTACAGAGGAATTATGACTATGCTCTAGAAATACAGATGACAAATGTTCATAGTATTTGAGAAGAGAAAAGCTCATTTGCAAACTCTTGGCTCTTTTCAGTTACAAGGACACCAGCTGAAAATACTTCCCCAATAGTCAATCCATGTTTTTCCCTCTCTGCCTTCTTAGGGTTCCTTGTTCTCCACACTGCGAGGACTTCCTTCATCACCAAATACTTTGCTAAGATAATGCCTTTTCCAGAGACCCGGTGTCATTTGTAACATTACCCTGGAAATTTAAATTCACTTACATTCTGAACACAGAGACCCGGGGCAGAGACAATCACCGTGGAGTGCAGCATGAATTCTTGGGCATGGAAACACAGTGACCAGGTTTACTTTACAGAAAGAGATTTTTCATTTGTGAATATAAAAGAGCACCAGGAGTATTACTACCTCAGACTCTTTACAAGTGTAAACATGTTTGTTAAAGCTGCAGGTTGAGGTAAAGTCTCATCTATCGCTGGTGGCGTTTTCATCTCAGAATATCAAAGAGGAACAAGAGAAACTTGCAAGTAAGCAGCATAGTTAACTAATTCATTCCTCAGAAGACTGAGCCCATTAGACTACAAGTATGAATTCAAAACCCAAACAGCCAATTTCTCCCTTCTCTTGTCCTGAACACGATACCATGATAGAATGTATCTCCTTAATTTGACAGTTCCGTACACCTCAATAATGGAGGCACACATCACAAGAAGACAAATCACTCCTATATCTCTCAATGTTATGTACATTAATACACACACATCTAAATGCATATTTGTATGAAATGTGATCGTTTATTTATTCACGTTGGGGCTGTAATCATTTTGGAACACAAAGATTGCAGGAGAGCCAAGTACACCTCTTGAGAAGTACTGATGAACCCATGATTCCTAAGGAGTAAAAATAAGTGTTTCCCATGAACTTCTGTTTCTATAGTGATTTATGAAAACAAAACAAAAGACAAAATTACTTATTTAAAAAATATTTTTAAAAAATCATTTGGGTTTGCATCAAAGGCATATTCTTGCAATCATATGCAGTTTGGTTCCATGCCCAAGACAAAGACACACTGAAGAGAAATGCATTGCAAAGCATCAAGGGAGGATAGATTGCTATAATGGATCTGATGATTGCGCCTAACCTCAGCCCAGCCAGTCAATGGGTGCTACAATTGCTCTTGACCTATGTCTAAATTATACTGTTTGAACTTGGAGTTGGAAATCAGAATTTTGTGAATCCTAGGTTGCTTCCAGAAAAAAAAGGTCACCAGGAGCTTTGGCATTACCATGTGGTTGTGCCAGGAGTCGGTGGGAAGAGAGAGAAGCAAACTACAACGAGAGGTAAATGGAATTTTACTATCATTGTGCTTGTCTCCCACACATGACACACAGTCTGTGATGACTAGAACTTCGTCCTAACTTTAACATTTAAAAAACACAGCATGTATGTAGAAAAACATATTACCTGCATTTTCCTACCCACAGAAATCAGATGTATAGACTTCTAGTGAAGCCAGTAGTCATTTCTTCAGATAATGCTTAGTATTCTAGAGCGTGGGTTTCTAACAGGTTCTTCTACCGTGGAAGACAAATTCAAATCCTACTCACTTTCCCAAACAAATGCATGTAAATTCTAGGAATTTTAAATGAGTTAACTGCCCCCACCCGCTGCCAAAAAAAAAAAAAAAATCACAAAACCATGACATTTGAAAAAAAAACCCACTGTCTTATGTGTAAAATACATTTTAATGGTTTTGCAGGCAAGTAAGTACATGAAATTTTCTTCATTAAATCTGTAGCAAGTTTAATCAATATCGAAATTGTTTCATATAGCAACCTGTGTGGTCCAACGTTCATCAGAATTACAGTGTCTTAACACCTGTGGTATGGGCTACTGCTGCACACATTATATCATTTTTTGATAAAGGAACTGACATTCAGTAAATGTAAAAAATTAGCTTCAAGTCATTCCATCTCATTCTATACAAACCAAGCAAAGTTTCCATAGTGGGCTTTCTTTTGGATAGAGATGATGAACTTCTATTTTCTTGGCTTCCCATACTGATGGAGGAAGGTCATTGGTTTTAAAAAAATAAAGAAACTGCTTGGCCCTCATAGGTTAGAACATAGGTGGGTGGAGTAAACAGAACAGAATGCTGGGAGGAAGAGGAAGTGAGCTGAGACTCGATAGCTCTCCTCTCTGGGGCAGATGCGATGAAGCTCCGACCCAGGATGGACGTAGGCTAGAATCTTCCCGGTAAACACACCTTGGGGTGCTACACACATTATTAGAAATGGGCTAGTCCAGGTGCGAGAGTTAGCCGAGCAGAGGCTAGATATAATGGGCCAAGCAGTGTTTAAAAGAATACAGTTTGTGTGTTGCTATTTCGGGGCATAAACTAGCCAGGCGACCAGGAGCTGGGGCGGCAGGAACACAGCCTGCAGCTCCCCACTACACCATACAATAAGGTACAAATCTACAGTCTCATTTAAAGGTATGGATATAAAAGACTGAATGACTTAGATGAACCAAGAAATGCGGTCTGAGGGCTTTGCCAGTATGTTAGACTCAGTTCCTCCTTTCAGCGGAGTCAGTTTTAAACCTGCCTGAGTGTGAAAGCCAGCCCAAAGGCTCTTAACCCATCTAGTTGTCATCAGGATAAATGTGCATGCACAGCACATATGCCTGTGGATGGCTCTCTTGCTCCCAGCTAAGTGTGAGTTTATTATTACAGCACACTTAGAGTTGGGCAGAATATTGATACTCTGCTGCAATGACGATGGGCTAATCCCATACGATCTTTGCAAGCATGGTGCAGGGTACGGTAGAGTGGTCTGAGAGATGAATGACACCAGGAAGGTTAAAATGAACATAAGCAATAATACATTCCTTTATCCACTTAAGGAGATGAAGTTCCATTATTTTCAACCATTTCTATATAAATTGGGCTCAACTGCTCTTGAGAATTTTCCCATACAAGTGGATTTTAACCTGAGCCTGTGTCTAACACGGTCAGCCTTCTAAGCTTCATAAGCACCTACAGTTTTTAAGATTTAAGAAGAGAAATCCTGTGCCATCTGGTAGTAATTCTGTTAATGTACACCAGATTATTTTACAAGTGTATGATTTATCATATTATCAAATTCTTTGGTTTTAAGGAGATAAAAGCTGAAGAGGTCAGACATTACCAATCGCTATTTACTTTAAGCAACTGACCCTTTAAACAAAGAAAAAGCATAAATAGCATTAAGGGACCTCAGCCTAGGCATCAAAATCGAAATTATTCTTAAGAGAGAATCTTTCAATAAAAGTGGTGGTGTGGACATCATGAAGAAATAAAGTTAACTTTGGCCAAGCATAAGTAATGAAAAGGAAATCCCAGACCCTTTAAAAGGTTCAGATGAAAAGTAATTTAAACCTGAATGGCTTCAAATGTTTCTTTGATTTCTGCATTTGGGACCTCTTTTAAAAAGAAAGAAGGCCTTGTACAATCAGTGAACTTTGGAATGTTCTACTTTAAAAGGAAGGTTACAATTCATTTTGTTTGAGGTAAACAGAAAGAAACAAAATGCCGCCTGGCCATCATGCGCAATCACAGATAAGTGACAGGCAAAGCAAACGGCCTAAACACAAAGGCTTTACCCACCCCAAGCTGATAGCAACGAACTCTTCCAATTCCAAGATAAGATTTATAGGCAATGCTTTCAAGTAAATACGAAGCTACATTTTTTTTTAAAGAAACATTTCACTGGAGATTAATAGAACATTGAAAATAAAATAAACGGGTCAGAACACCATCCTTGAACCCACAAAAGATTGTGTCTTTAATTTGGCAAGCGACTTCGACCTATAATTAAACAAAATGCTCCCAGACTCCGGCGGAATTGCACTAGTCCACGGCCATGTGGAGAGACTTCAGGGGCTGATCGGGTATATGGAAGTGCTGAGTGAGACCTGGAAGAACTCAAGTTGTGGGAGCATGCACACACTGGGCACAGAAAACGGGAGGGCAACTGCTTTTGCGCCTCTGCTTTCTAGGTTAGGAAAGCAGGCTGACCACAAATTCCTGCCACACGAAGGCCCTTGGGCTACCTGGCTCCATTCTGTACAGCTGCCATATATGGGATAGATGCAGCTCTCCTTGCTGATCACTTGAACTAGCAAGTCTCACTTTTGCAGGAAGACTAGAAGAATTTCTGGAAGCCTTTCTCCTTTGATCCACTCTGACAGGAGGATTAAGAATGCTAATTCGAGGCACATGGTGGCTAGATTAGGGCAGCTCAGTGAGGCAGGCCTCTGTGTTGTCTAACATTCTGGATACAACATTTGGGTGGGCCTGGCTTTTTCAGAAAAAAAAATAGTAATAGTAAAAACTGTTTTAGAGGAGACCAATTTGGAAAAACCAAATAACCAGAAGTGCAGAATGTTCTCAAGGTATTTAATAGAATATTAAAATCAAAACAGGATAAAATATCAGTATGTCACCATATCCAAACTGCATGGGATTATATAGGCTGAGCACATATGTGAGGTCATTTATGCACACGGAAGTCTAACCCATTACTCAGAGTGCCCATGAGAACTACATAACATTACCCAAATTGCTAAAGATTACTTGTTAACCAGAAATCCACTGTCTGGCAATCTGGGTCTGCCCTTTTACTTCCGCTTCTGAACACAGTTGCGTGGTCTCTGTGGTGCTTGAGCAAGCTCATGTTGATCTGTAGGGATTTTCCAAGGAACGATAACTTGGTGTCTTAAATGATCAGGACAAAAATGGGCAGACAGACTATACAATATCAAGTCCACTGATATTATACGTCATAAAAGACGTAAATTGATATAACTTATGAACTGATGGAACAGGATTTGCTACGGTTTCACAAATATTTGTTTCTTTTTTTAATCATCTAAATGTTTTATGCTATAAGTTGCTTTAATTTATCAAGTTAAACTCTGCCGTTCTCTCAACATTCACAAGTTCTCACTCTCTCCTACTGATCTTAAAGTCACAATTGCTGATGGCCTTGAACTGCTGATTTTCCTACCTCTACTTCCCAGCACTGGGATTTCAGGCATGAGCCACCATACATTGCTCATATGGTACCTGAGATGAAACCCATGGCCACCTACATGCTAGGGAAGCAATCTATCCTATAAGCTACCTCCCCAGCCATTAGTACACCACTCATTAGTACAAATTGAACAGGAACTGCAAATCAAGGCAATCTGCTATATAATAACTTACGATGAGTGTTATCATCCATACTAAAGTCTTGCAACTCCCTTATTTTTATCCTCAATCATTCTATACCTTTTGCTTCTTCCTCTGTCTTCCTTTCCCTGTTCCCTCCTCTCCTCTTCTCTAGCCTCCCTTCTTCTTCCTTTGTCACCCTTCTCCTTCCCTCCCCTTAGCTTCCCATTTATCTTTCCTCTCCTCTCTGTTCCCCTCCCCTCTTCTCATTATCAAGGAACTAATCTACAGCCATATGTGTGTCATGTAAGTACAATATCAGTGAATTATAGCCCCAGTCAAAGCAGACTTGGCACTAGTATAATTTGATTCACAAAAAGATCATAGTAAATAGGTAAGGAAAAATAGTATTATTTAGGTTAGTACAAAAAACTATTGTGGCCAGGCAGTGGTGGTGCATGCCTTTAATCTCAGCACTAGGGAGGCAGAGACAGGTGGATCTCTGTGAGTTCGAGGCCAGCCTGGTCTACAAGAGCTAGTTCCAGGACAGGAACCAAAAAGCTATGGAGAAACCCTGTCTCGAAAAATCAAAAAACTATTGTAGTTTTGAACTATAAAGTTTAAATCACTGAAACTAGGTTCAAACACATCTTTATTAATCAAATAGGAACCACTATAATCAATACATTTTTATAATGGAGAAATAATTAATCCCATAAAGCTGTCAATCAGAGTTAACCATTACTAGCTCCTACCAAAAGACAGACACAGGGACACAGGCATTCACTCCAGATGCATCATATAGAAGGGACAGGTACATATGAATGAGAATTTACAGCATATCTAAGGAGAATGCTTGATACAGGGGACAAGACCTGAAAAAGAAATCTAATGTATACATTTCAGGTAGGATTTTACAGAAGGCTCCTCTGAAGAAACTGCATCAGAGATTTGAGAGCTCAGCAGTTATAGAACATGCAGCACAAGCCTCATGACCAGTGTTTGAGTTCCAACCCAAATGAAAGCACACGTAATGGTTCAATTCTCCAATCTTGGTATTTCTGTGGTAAGATGGGCTGAGGCAGGAAGAGCGGCCAGAACTGTTGTTGCTAGCCTATATTTGTGCAATGAAGAGTAATATGAGCACCGCCCACACAAGGAGAAGGTGAGAAGCAAAACTGAAGTCTTCTAACTTCCACGTGTGCGCTATGGCATGTGTGCCACTACCTAAAACAAACAAACTGTGTGTGTGTGTGTGTCTGTGCACTAGACACGCACACAGAGAAACAAAAACTAAATTAAAAAAGTTAAATTGGAAAGTGAAATTTTAGTTTAAAGCAGAAAGGAGACAGCAGAGATCAAAACATACAATAGCAGAAGAAAAGTATTCATTAATCAATAAAAACTTAGTAATCAAAATTTTCAATAAGAATAATGACCAAATTCTCATTAGACTATCTTACTACCATCTAACCTAAAATGGATATTCTTGGTTGTCAACTTGACTGTATCTGGAATGAACTACAATCCAGAAATGGAGGGCACACTTGTGATCTGGATCTTAAGGCAAGAAGACAACATGCCTTTGATCTGGCGCTTGAGGCTTGATGACACAAGTCTTTAATGCAGACCTTGAGGCTGGCAGGCACACCTTTAATCTGGTTCATGCTTTCATTGCAAGGATATATAAGGACAATTGAAAAAGGAAGGGTTTGCTCTTTGCCTGCTTGCCCTCGCCTTGTCAGAGCATCCAGAAGACCAGCTGAGACAGCCAGCCTCAGGGGACTGAGCAACTACTAGATTCTTGGACTTGCCATTCACAACTAGCCACTATTGGACTGCAGCCTGTAAGTCATTCCAATAAATTCCCATGTGTCTGTGTGTGTGTGTGTATGTGTGTGTGTGAGAGAGAGAGACAGAGACAGAGACAGAGAGACAGAGAGATTCATTCCAAAAGTCTGTTACTACAGCGAACCATGATAAAGGGAACCAAAACAGTTGAGCACGCTGTTTATTGATGACCTGAGCATTGAAACCACAGATTGTAGCTTAAGAGAACATTTTTAAAAATGGGGCAAACTTATGGAATCTGTGGTAATGAGAGATCCCTAAACAAAATAGTCCAGGGGCTTTGGTTTGGTGAGCTATTCTTGTCTTGAAGAGTTTTGGATTAATTCCATTGGCAAAAGAAATCTCAAAGCAGCCTAATATAGACTCTGTCCGTGGTGAACTCTAATGGAGATTTATAATAATAATAAAAAAAAAAAGGAGTGAACTGAGTTGGGTAAATTTCAAAATGTAAATTTTGTGGGGAAAAAAAGTCCGAACAAGTGGAATGGAGCTAAATCCTGTATTGAAGGAGATAAACAGATTAAGACAGGGAATAAAGGGAGTGGTGACCTCAAGGGCAAGATCCCACCCAGCTAAGTTTCCAACTTGTGAAAAGGAACTAAAGAAAAGCTTCCAGCTGAGTGTAGTGGTACACACCTTTAATCCCAGCACTGGGAAGGCAGAGGCTGGTGGATCTCTGGGTTTGAGGCCAGCATGGTCAACAGACCAAGTTTTGGACAGCCAAGCTTAGGCAGGGAAAGACAGAAAGGTGATGAAGAAGTAACCGACCCAGGGGTCATGTTCTGGCCCCAGCAAGTAACAGAACTTGGCAGTTTCGGCTATGTGGTTCTGGCTTTAGAATTAAGGACAGAAGAAAAGTGTTATGGAATAAAGCCACTGAGGCTGGCATGTATCAGGGGTGTCACTGAATGGCCTAGGAGACGGAGCATTGTGTGAAGTCATGAAGTTGAAGCCTGCCTTGCCTTGGAGAATCCTAGATGTTACAGATGCCAGAGTCATGGGATACCTGTCGAAAACGACTAACCAGGACTGGGAACAGCCCATATGAAAGAAGTGCATTATAGTCAACAAAGCTGAATGGAGCTGCAGATGTGGAGAGCATTGTGAAATCAGACATACAGATGCAGAGTTTGGAGTCTGCCAAGCTGGTTTTTGATCTTGTTTTAGTCCAATATATATATATTGCTATGCTCCCTTCCTTGCATTTTGGAATTGTAATATATCCTGTACCATTATATGTTGGAAGAAAGTGATCTGCTTGTGGATTTTCATTTTTTACAGGGGATTCACACTTAAGAGATTGCCACACATCTTAGAAGAGACTTTGGACTTTGAAACAAGTTTAAGACCTTTGAAATTCGATTGAATGCGTATTTTTCATTATGATATGGCTATAGGTCTTTGAGAGTCAGGGGACAGAATGTGGTGGTTTGAAAGAAAATGGCCCCCAAAGGGAGTGGCACAATTAGGAGATGTAGCCTTGTTGGAGGGTGTGTGTCGCTGTGGGGGCAGGCTTTGATGTCTCTTTTGTTCCAGTTTCTTTCAGTGTGACAGGCAGTTGACTTCCTATTGCCTGCAAGATGTAACGCTCTCAGCTTCAGCACCACATCTGTCTGCATGGCGCCAAGTTCCCTGTCATGATGATAATGGACTGAAGAAGTGAGCCACCCCAATTAAGTGTTTTCCTTTATAAGAGTAGCCATGGTCATGGAGTCACTTCACAGACATAAAAACCTTAACTAAGACATAGCCTCGTGTGTCCTGGGATTGAGAATGTCTCCGTTTCTAGCAATCCTTTAAAAAGGTTTGAGCTTACAAGTGGATGAGAAACACTGGGCTTTCATTAGTTTTATATTCATGTATGGTGGATCTATGTGTAATTATGCAGACTGGAAAGCTTGGGAAAGATTCCGAACACTCCTTGGGAACATAAACCATAATTTCTCAACCCTGCTTCCTCTTCTGAATCACAGAATTTCTCAACTCTCTGAAGCATACAGTCTGCCTAGGTGTTCCTGATGCATGGGAAAGAGGTTGATTCACTCTACACAGTGGCTGCCTTAGGCGGTTCAACTTTCTGTCCTGTGAAATTTGCAACTATGACTGCATTTCAGAACACTGCTGGGCAAAGGACTTGCATCAGTTCCCTCTTCCCAGGATTCCTCTAAAGTCTCTAAAGTCCTCCCTTATTTATCATGGTTACATTAAGTTCTTAGAATGAGTCTGTGGAGATGAATATTCTCATGGTGGTGAATATGATGCAGACACAAATATTGGGAAAGGACATGAAAGAGAAGGTATCTATTATATACATTTAAAGTATGACTTTATTACACATTCATGAAATTAAAGATGATACAGTTCAAAAATTGCCTCATTTTTCTTTCCCATATAGTTTTGATAAATATATCTAGTCCACACAGGTCTAAGAAAGTATTCAAGAATATTCAGAATACTTGAGTGTGTATGTATAGATTATAGCTATTGATAGTGATGTGCTTTCTCACCGTGTACCCATGACACAGTGAACTAGTACAGATATTAGTAGACAAGTTATTGGACAGATTCAAGAAGAAAAAGAAATTTATACAGATTAAACACCTTTCATAGGGTGATGAATGTAAGTGTTGAAACCTGACATTATAATTTGGTCTTACAATGCTCAAGCATGTATTATTGATACCATGTTCCTATTGTAAAATTTGAAAATTAAGCAATTAAATTAAACATAGATTTATTTTTAATTAATTTATATAATCCTAAAACAGATATTTTACCTATACCCTGAGTCAAAATTTATTTTTCAAAAGAAATAAAGCACATAATGGAAAACGTCTATTTCTGGCTTTCCACCCAAACTTCCTTTGACCATTACGTAAGAACACCACAGATTTATTTTGCCGGAACAAAATTCAACTTCTCAGGGAAGTGGGGCTCTACATCATCTGTTGTGGTAAATACAATGATTTCCTCTAGAAGGGAAGTGGGAGAAAGGAAGCAGTGGACATTGAACAATGAAGGAAACTGGAGAACGGAGCAAAGTAACGACTGAAGGAAGGGAGGAGGAGCAGATGGCTCAGAAGGAGACATATGGGAATTGGAGGAAAGGAAGCAATTGGCAAGAAGTTGGCTGCTTGCCAAATTTGTGAAGGCTCTGGAGGACACAGGGGATTTGGATGGGATGTGAGTCAGCTGCATTTTACCCAAATATCACACCAACATGGGAAATCAAAGAAATCCTCAAAGACATACAGGATGCAGAAGAGGCCAGGGAAAAGTTATGACATGTCTCATCTCAGCAATTCTGCCTCTTTAGCATGGGGAAGGATGTGTTAAATGGGTGTTTGAATGTATAAGTGAATTTCTTCATAGCTGTATTACTATGTCTAAATCTTAATTTTGCTTGTGAAAGAAATAACACAGATAAGATCTATTTATATTCAGTTATTTCTCCTAATCTGGGATATCACTAAATTCTAATTATGCATAAAATAATTCTCTTCAAATATCTTGGATTAGGGTGACCTGCTATTCTTGTTTTCTCAGATCTGATAGGTTTCCAAGGCTAGAGTTTTAATTGTTAAATACAAGGAGAGTCCTGGGAAAATGGTGATGGCTAGTCATCATACATAAAGCAAAACATAAAGAAAAGTTACAAATATGCTTGCGCTAAAATGAATGGATACAGTGGGATTCTTTTTGAACATTTTTAAAAGATGGGTGCTGTCATAGACTTTTAAAAGATGGGTGCTGTCATAGACTTGTCATAGTCCTTGCGTCCATTCTCTTTCCTGAGATTATGCAGGAGATAATGGTGGCCAGGAGCAGATGCCCAGAAAGTCTCATCTCTCCCTGAATATCAATATACAATGGTCAATGGGGGAGGGAAAGACATTTCTTCATGTGGAGTAGCCACTGATAAGGAGCCCAGATTCCTACAAAACAATCATTGCTCTGGATTCTGTTATTAACCCTAAGAAACAAGATGAGAGACAGAAAAAAACAGGAAGGGGGAGAGGAAGAAGAAAGAAAATAGTACAGAAAGAGGAAGGAAGGAAGAAAAGCAGAAGGAGGTGGGAAGAGGAAATCAATCAGTAAGTAGAAGCAGAGGAGGACAATGGAGTGAATATGATGAAAACATGCACTGCACATGTATGAAATGTCACTTGGAACTCGTGATTATATAATCAATTTTACGCTAATAAAATGGTTTCTGTCTGGTCTAGTGCTAATGAAAATAATTAGCATAGAATTATTTGATTATTGTCTCAATTACTTTTCAATCCTGTAGAAAATAGAAAACAGAATATTTGTGATATGCTCTCTGGAGGACGGCCAGAAAGAAGAATAAAAAGTTCAAGGTAAAAATTATAGGAGTCAGAGGGAATAGAGGACACCAGGAGAATACAGTCTATGGAATCAACAAAGCAGGGCTCACATGGGCTCACAGAGACTAAAGCAGCAAGCATAGGGCCTGCATTGTCTGGACCAGGTCCTCTGCATATATGTTATGACTGCTAGGCTGGTGTTTTTGTGGGACACCTAACAGTGAGAGCAGACGTATCTCTGGCTCTTTTCACTGATTTTGGGACCCTTTTCTGCCTATTGTGTTGTCTTATCTAGCCTTGGATTTAGGGCTTTTGCCTTGTCTTGTTGTATCCTGTTTTGTCATGTATGGTTGTTTTTCAGAGGCCTACTCTTTTCTGAAGAGGAACCAAAGAAGAAGTGGATCTGGGGGAGAGTGGAGGTGCAGGAGAGTTGGGAGGAGAGGAAGGAGGAGAAAACAGTGGTCGGGTTGTATTTCATGAGAGAAGAATCTATTTTCAATAAAAAGAAAAAAATATATTAGAGAAAAGTTTGACAAAATGTCCCAAACTGAGAATTTCAAATATGAAAGCAAATAGTCTTAATCTATTATTTAAAAAATGTTTTTTAAATGAATTAATCAGAATCAATCACAGAGGGCATTATGACAAATTAACCGAGGTTTGATTTCAGACAGAACTTAGGCTTTATATGATGCTACTGTGTTAGTTTTTGCACATACTATCCACACCCACACAAAACAGCCAGATTGGCACATCAGTGTGTCTTCTCCTCAACTCAGCTTCCAATTCAACATATAATATATGTCTTATAACGCTCAAATCTCTCAGCAATATCTTCTGACATGTACAACAATGGTGATTTTAGAGCATGGACAGTCTAAATTTTGGGCTAAGCACTTAAAGCATATTCAATGATTTTTTTAATATTTATTTATTTATTATGTATACAATATTCTGTCTGTGTGTATGCCTGCAGGCCAGAAGAGGGCACCAAACCCCATTACAGATGGTTGTGAGCCACCATGTGATTGCTGGGAATTGAACTCAGGACCTTTGGAAGAGCAGGCAATGCTCTTAACCTCTGAGCCATCTCTCCAGCCCCCTCAATGATTTTTGTTAATTGGGCACAGAATGATTTTAAGTGACCTTTAAAAATACTAAACAGTAAATAGTGATCAGTTAATTATCCTCTTCCACAGAGCATCTCCAATATAGAAGGCATCTAGTGTTAAAAACAGATAATCTTAGTTTATCAGAGTTATAATCTTTGGTTGAAATCAACTGTTCTTAACAAATCTTTTGTGAAACGTTTAAGCTTTTCAAATGTTCTCAATCTTAGTTACATTACAGATTTCATTTCTAGAGACAATATGTGCTAATTCTTGAATGTAGCTAGTCTAGTTTGAGAGAAAAGCATCATATCTTGCAAAAAACATATCAACCATGTGCCTATAATTCCAGCAGCCAGGAGGTAGAGATAGGTAGACCCTGGGACCTTGGTGGCTAGTCAGACCAGGTTCAGTGAGAGACCCGTCACTCAAAAATGGTATGGCGTGATGGCAGAAGACACATGACTTTTACATCTGGCCTCCACAACCATGTCCACTTGCACATGAATACATACACGAACAAATCCAAACAGATAGAAACATAAAAGAATAAGAAAAATAAAGACATTTGTAAATAAAAGGCAGTTTTACCATTGTCACATAATCTATAAAAATTATCGATTAATAAAACATGGGTGCCAGATAATTGTTCCCTAACTCCACTCTCAGACACTTTGGAATCGGTCACTGCTTCAGCAAACTTACTTAGTAGTTACTTGAAAGTGTTGTTGTTATCATTTAAAAAATTAACAAAGGGTGATTAGAACACAGCAAGGATTCTAGAAGCTGGAAGATTAAGCTTTTAGCTATCATCATCTTCTTATCTTCCCCAAGAAACTGAGTTGAGAGGTAGCTCCTAACTTGAATGAAGAGTTTATGACAGAATAAGACCATATAAACATCTATTATATAGTAAGTGGTCATTACACAATATTGTTAAGTTGTTGATGCTTCTACAATATCCATTTCTAAACTTATAAACGTGTTGAGATCTTTCAGAAGAAATGTGTTTTAAAATTCGTTTTCACAGTATTGAACAGAGGACTGAATATAATTCTTTAGACGCTAGCTTTCAACAGTCAATAAGTATCAACTCCATATATTTTTAATTATTTACTAAAATTTTTCCTGTTAATACTCATTTAATAGCTTCAAAACTCTTCATTTCTAGTCATCACCTATTAGATTTCTTTCATAAATACATGCAGAAATATCATTTTTTTTGCTGATGAATCAGTATGAATTTCCTATCTCATCTTTATCACATTGTTATCTACCAATTTTCTCCAATTTGGAGAGAAGGCCATTAAGGCATGGGATGGTTTAAAAGATGTAACACATTCCATCCTGGAGGGAAGTTCATTGTTCTTGGGAAGTAAAATATTCAAAGGCTTCAGGACGTTCCTTAAACTGGCCAGATTCACCAGGTTCTTCCCTCTCCATGCTTCTGGTGAGGCATCTGTATTTGAATCAGTTCTGTTTCTATGAATAATCCCTCACTCATACTCCTGTGAGGAACTCCAATTAAATTTGTTGGTTCACCACATTAAACTCTAGACGGTATCCTAACTGGTCTTCCATCAGTTCCCTTTCTGGGCCAAGTAAACATTAGTTCACTTCTTTCCAGAAACGGTGTCAAACAACACATGCCTTAACTTAAACCATATAATTTGTTTTATAGTACTCTAGTACATAAGTTCCAGGACCAACTACAGATATCACAATTTATAAATGTCCTGTTCCATATGTGAGATCGCCTAATATTAGCACATAACCCATTTTAATGTCTGATATATGGTTAGTTAAGTCTATGTATGTGAGATTCACAGACACAGAGGGGTTGGTTATACTTGAAACTATTTTCTCAAGTACTATATAGGTTCTATATAGTACTTTAATGCTTTTAATAAATTGGTTCTTTTAATAATCAAGTCAACAAGGAATTTTCATGAAAATGAATTATTTTTTTAATCTTTGTGCTTGCAATTCCCATCATGACCACTAGAATGTCATTGTGACACAGTAGGTTGGGAAAAGGATGCTCAGGACAATGTATAATTGTGTGGCACCCCCTCCCCACTATAAACAATAAAGAAATAGGATTGAGTTAGGGAAAACTTATCTTATAAAGAGAATACAAAAACTACCAAAATAGGCAGTCATGCAGTAAGTGGGAATCTTACAAAGAAGTCCATTAGCTTTGATAGTGTTTAGCTGTTGCTGTCCTTTTTCCTTTCCTATCCATTAATCATACATTTGGATATCCAAAATTACATCAGAATTTTCTTAGGGAATTTAAGATCTACAAGTTATCATTTATTGTAGTTAATTTTGTAAGTAAGCAGCTTAATGAATTATTGAATTATTTTATAATCTAGAACAGTATTTGTGATAGCTACTTTAAACTTAACTTTTCCTTATCTCAAAAGTAATCTATTTGTCTTAATGAACACAAAATTATTGCTTTATTATTTGGAATTAGTTTGTTTTTCTTTTTCCTTTTTGGCAGAATTGCAAAATATCTTTAACTTAAATATAATATTTGCAAAAGGCAGTGAGATAAGAAATATATCACTTTTTACCAGGCTTATTTTAATATTGTTATACATCAAAAATAGAGTTTTAAGAACTCTTGATTCATCACTATGAGAAAAGAGCATTTATTAATCATGATGGTTATGACTAACTCTCAAAAACATGAAGCAAGTCAATTTTATCCAGTTTATGGCAGTTAAACTACTTCTACAACTTTCACTTTAATAACTTGTATTTATTTATTTATTTATTTATTTATTTAAAAAAGGAGTACTTGAGACAAACACAATGTGAGGCCTCTTTTATTCTAAGGGATACATGCCAAAAGAGTTTGAAAAGATTCTCCTGTCATGCAGGAGAGTAAGGAAATGTAATTTATACACCCCTGGCTTATGAGCATCATGGATCTAAACTTTGGCTCGGAATCTAGATCATTGTGAGAAGAAATGGCTAAAGAACATCCAAAATACAGGTGCAGCTACAATTCAATTACACACTTTCCCTTTGTGCAGGGTGTGTCTTTGTTCTCACAGCTGGGAGATGTGTACTTTAATGTTCAACAAAGGAACGCCACCACATTAAAGAACTCTAGGAATTCCTGCGACCTGAACTGTAGCAATAACCATGCACTCTTCAATGGCCTTGCATAAGAATATTGACTGCTTTCATCTCCCACTTGTCAGTTCTCAACACAGTTGACAAAGCAAATTAATGAGAGAAATGAAAACAATCATTTGAATACAAAGTTTAGGAAAAGAAACCACATAAAATATCGGATAACCAGCATGTCCTCAGAAATGTCTTTTCAGATTTTGAAAAAGGAGTCAGAAATACAGTCATGCATTCTACTGATAAATCAATTTTTTGCTTTCATCATTCAATTTAATTTTGTCTATATGAAGACAACAAAACAGAAACAAGTATGATCTAAATAAGAACAGAGATTTTGAAACCCAACTACTGATTTTTACCAGCTCATTTCTCTACGTGTAAAAATATGATTCTTACTTCTAGTCTTCTAACAGTTCAACGGTCATAATTTAGACAAAATGCACAGATGGTCTTGGGAGTAGTAAAATTTCAGATGTTAATACTTCCTGGCATATGGAACACTACTGTGGATCAGCATTTTGGCAGCCTTTAAGTGATTTTAGAATTATTTATACATTAATATCTTGGCATCATTTCACAGCCATAGGTTATTACATCCTTAAATTGTCTGACTCCTGATCAGAAATGTTTTTCACGTTGATTCTAAACTGCTGAAGGGATTGAGTGGCTGGTGCTTTTAAATTAGAAGGCAGCATCCCCGTGGGCATCAAAAAATAAATATGATTCTCTAATAAATTAAAGACCAATAGAAATCATAAAATTGTCGAATACAATATATGATGCAGGAGGAGTTTCCAAGATTTTGCTTTAAAAGAAAGCTAACTGACAACAGCAAGTTTAAACTGTGGATGGTTATAAAAAGGAACACATGCATTGACACATATAAGATAAAACGTTAAAGATTAACTGGCAGGTTTTATTTTTTTATCTACATCTATATCTATATCGAGATACAACCTATAAAGAGTTCTGTCTAGTCTGTGCCCAGTTTGGGTATTTTAACAACCTACTCCTTCACACAGGCCTCCCCTGGAATGCCACTTGTTAGGTCATCTTTGACTGACACCAAGTCCTTACATCTCGTGGGCAACTCTTCAACCTCAGGCGACTTATCTGCCCACTGCACTTGATTCCTCCCACACCCTTGGGCAGCCCATGTGGTTTATTTTCTTCTTCACTTTAGGTTGCTGCTCCTCTTTCATTCGCCTTTCTCCTTGAGAGCTAAGGCCCACATTTCTTCCTTTCTGCCTACATTCATCCCCTAAGAGATGTCAGTTTTTAACACTGAAATCGCAGGTAAACCCTTGTGACTCTCATATTGCATCAAAATAGACTATCATTAGGAAAACTATAGGACTTCTTTTTAGCAACAATACAATCTATATCCATCCTCTATGCTAATAATAAATCATCCTCCGTGCTCTGTGGTTCATAATTCAGTTCTTGGGCCATGAGCTGTGTTTCATGGACTAAGTTGGCCCATACAGAGCTTGCTTCTTGGTGGTAAAGACAGTGTAGCTGAGGCTCATTGGTATTTAATAACGATTTGGTGTTTTCACTCCAAATACATGCTGCTGAAGTTGTCACAGACATCTGCCTCAGAATCTGGATCAGTCTTCCCTCTGCTCAAAGGGAGGGGAGGACTGCACAGTAATGACTACTTGTATGCTTACCACAACTTAACTTATTCTCCAGCCTCAACCTCAAGTCGCAATTTCTGACTCATACACCCAACTGCCTATTTCATATATACTTAGATCTTTTATGAGAATTTGGAAATTACTATGTATAAACCTCTGCTCTTGACATATCCCTAATCATCTACATTCAATGCACTATCGTTAATGGCACCCACACATTCTGACTTTCTCAGGCCAACCCATAAAGGTATGCCTTGACTCTTCACAAATTATGGGCTATATCCAACATGTTTGAAACTTTTGGGTGTAGCACTTTATAATATATTCAGGATCTAATTACTTTTCATCACTATAGCTCCTAATGGACTGGTTCAACCTACCCATTCATGTCCGGATTAGTATAAAAAAACTCCCAATTAGTCTACCCACTTTTGAGAAGGCTGCTATGGATAACCCTTCTGTAGGCTGTGAATATATGTTGTTCTCATTGGCTGATAATAAAAGCCACTTTGGCCTATAGCAAGTGTTATATAGCTAGGAGGGAAAGCCAAACTGAATACAGGAAGAAAGAAGGGAAAATGCAAGCCAGTAGTCCTAGAAGTGAGATGTCAGTCAGCTGCTGGAGAAGCAAGATGTATTAGAGCACAGGTAAAACAACGAGACATGTGGCAAACCATAGATTAATTGATATGAGTTTATTTACAGGTAAGAGCTAGATAGTAATAAGCCTGAGTAATAGGCCAAATTATTTGTAATTAATATTAAGTCTCAGTGATTATTTAGAAGTGGATGCCGGGCAGGGTGAGACAGAAAAACTTCCATTTACAGAAGGCCACCATTCGCATTTTCTGATCTCATATTGACAAATGTCTCCTAACATTACTTAGAGGAAAACATGAAATATTTGCAATATCTGTAAGAGCCTACATAATGAAGCCATTTGCTGTCTCCAGACATTATCTTCTGTGATTCTCCTTTGCTTACTCTAGTCAACCCGCATTGATTCTTTGGTCCTTAGTGAAAATGTCATTTGTTTCCCAACTTAGGGTCCAGTATCAGATCAAAATGCACATTTCCTGAACATCTGTCCATTGCCCCACTAACTTCCCCCATAATTTTATTGAGACATTTTCTGATCTTTTTTTTTTTTTAACATTTACAGACACACATTTCTAATGGGTCCTTCTCCATCTTTATATATTTTGCTTTTAAAATAATAATGTATAATTTGCAAACTAGTTATTTAGTTGGTTTTGTCCAGAGTACTCTCTCAGCACAACTTAGTTAATTTTCTGTGTTGAGAATTTTGCCTTTAATTTGTAATAAATACCAATATGTGATCAGGGGAAATTAAAAAGTCAGATATAATAACCATTTAAGTGTGTTTTATGATGATGGTACACAGAACCCAAAATAATTGTTGTCACTACAAGAAAAATATTTACTCTCATATTCTATTCCCCTGTACTCTTGACTTCATTTCCCCAACCGAACTTGTCACACAGAATTTTGTTTTGGAAAATTATTTTAAGGTATGTTACATTTTTTTATGCTGTGGAACATTTGCTTTAAAGATGCAATGTTGTGTTGCATTTTATTATGTTGTGCTTGTTTAACTCTGTGAAGCTGTCTTACTTTACCTGTCTAAAACAAATGATGGTCTAATAAAAACAAGAATGACCAATAGTAAGGCAGGAGAAAGAATAGGCAGGGTTAGTAGGCAGGGAGAATAAGTAGGAGGAGAAATTAGGAAGGGGGGCAAGATAGAACAAAGAGAGGAGGACATCAGGGGCCAGTCAGCCAGCTACACAGCAAGCCAGAGAGGAAGAGTGAAAGTAAGGTGTACACAAGTAAGAAAGATACAGACCCAGATGCTCAAGGTAGACAGGATAATTTATGAAAAACTGGCTAGAAATAAGCTAAGCAAAGGCAGAGCAATTCTAAGTAATAATTAAGCCTGTGTGTGTGATTTATTTGGGAGCTGGGTAACTGTCCCACACAGTAAAATAGTAAAACAACCAACAACAGAATTTTCACTGTTCTTGATTTCTCAATGTCTCTTAAAATGAGACAAAATATGATCTACTTCCAGTTTCTTGACTTAACAGAAAACTAGAGATATTCATTGAAATCAGGTCAGTGCCGAGAAAACAAGCAAGCGAACAAACAAACCAAAAAATCCACATTTTATTTCCTTGCCTAAACATGCATCCAGCTGGTTCCTTTCTAGCTTCCTCCCAGCTGAATTATCATTCTACTTGGTTAAATGGTTGTTCAAGACCAGTGCAAGCATTTATTAGATGCATGTGATGGGTGTTATAACTTCTTTAATAAATTAGCAGAAGTCTTTGTATTGCATACATACTCTCCTGGGCCAATCCGTTCACAGCAGAAGATTCAGCATACATGGAACAAAGCAAATAAGAGGAGGACATACCCCACAGTTATAGAATTGATGAGAGCATGCTTGTTCACGGAACTCCTTACAGGACAAAATACATGAGAAAAAAAAGCCACGTGGAATCATGAATTCAAAATGATTATGTGTCATATAATTTTCTACGTAAATCAGGGATTTAAAATCTAATCTATAAGCATAGGATTTCTTTTTCTAATGAAGCCAAGTCATCATTTACTTAGTAAGAGTGAGATTTTACTTTTTAGAAGCAATACTGAAATACATAGAAGAGAAAAGCAAATAAGAAAGGAGAGTGGGCAAAAGCAAACTTTGCAGTAAACAAGGGGATCTTGCAAAGATGCCTTCTGCAAATGACTTTTGTAATAATGTTAAGTGTAGTATGCGGAAATGGTCTAAGTCTCAAGTCATCGTAATTAAGCCTACACAAAAGAGTGTGAACTCTTCCACTTTAGAATTGGAAGTACATTTCCTGCCTTTTATTAACCTTTAAAATCATACATTTTCATCACTTATTTTCATGTCTATACAAGAAAAATTGAAATATAGTTCTTTTAAAAGAACACCAAAGTAGAGCTAATGCAAGGTTTTATCGCTGAGAACGGATTTCTATGTGCTCTTTTGCTTGGGTTACAGAAGCGCACAATTATCTGCCGGGTGTTCCCTGCCAGTGGACTCAGTACTCACAGTGATTCTTTCGTCTTTATCATCCAGGGGTGAGCCATCCTTTTTCCAGGAGATGGTGGGTTCTGGATGGCCCCGAGGAGGCTGGCATTCCATTACTGCAGGCTCACCTACAGCCACCATGACATCAGAAGGGTTTTGTCGGAAGTCATCACGTAGAACTGTAGGGACAAGATTAAATCATCACACTCAATGATGGAATATGCAGTCCTTATCTCCGAGCTGCAGCAAAAGTGACATTTATTAGAATATACTCCCACTAAGAGCTATCTCAATGCAGCTTGAAGAATTCGTATCTATTACAGGCATTTGCCGATTAGAAAAGGTACTTGTCCCTTAAGCATACTCAGAATGGATTATTTCATATTCTTCACAGGCCAGCAAGCAGGTGCACGCTGCTGCTTCTTGCCCTCACAGTTAGCATTTCATTTGAATTGCATGTCTTTTCTGTCCACTGCCTACATTTCTCTCGTCCATACACTAATAACTATAAATGAATCCTCCTTTAGTTACAAAAAACACCAGGACAATGGCTTCTATCTATTACTCCATCGATTACACACACACAAGCAAAAATATGAATAAGGACATTTAAAAGCCCACATTTAACTGATTTTTATAGGTATTTAAATTATTGTATATAACCGTATTGTCAATGTAATTTAAATATAGTCACTGTAAAAATGTCACACGCATTTGACAATGACTGAATTCTGAGCATTTTTCTATTGTCAGAGGATAAGAAAGAGTTAGATCACATGTTATAATTAGCAATGGCATCAGAATTTATGTCCAAAGTTATTTTTTGTTAGGCAGTATTTTATTAAATCCATAAACTTATTTAGAATGAAGTATACTATTCATCTCTTATACTGTGAGTTCTAAATGTTAATGGAACAATCTATTCATGTCATCGCAACTGGACAGGAATGCACTATTAACATACTATAAAATAAGCGGCATTATTTTCTTAGTGATGGTAAGGAGGAAATGTGGGAAATTAAGCAAATAATTAAACAAATAATGTGCTCTAAAAACAATTCATACAGGAAAATTGTCCTCAATAACTTGATAGTATCAAGAGGTCATGAATTAAATCACAACTGTGTCCTTTGCTAGACAACCCTGAGCATACTATTTATATTCTGCATTTTAAAATACAAAGCAAGGAAGAAGACAAATGCATTAACACAATGTCTAATAAATCGTTAACTTGTCTATAGTTATTTTCCTTCATTCTGTGTGGAAGATACGAACCATCTTAGAGAGGAATTGAAGGGGACACTTAAAATGCATATTTGTAAGTGAAGTACATACATCTGCAGTGAATGGTGTTTATCTTTAAAAACTACTGATTGAATTTTAAAACTACGGTTGTGTATTGGAAGGAATATATTTTCATCCAAGTGGCTTTTAACAATGCTTTAATAGATGAAGCACTATGATACTGAAACCCAGCACTCAAAGTAAAACCATCTCTAAATTTAGCTCTCCTAGCCTCAGACAAACTTACTGGCTCCCAGAAGTTTATATTTTTTCCTTTCATTTCTTTCCCTTCCCTCCCTTGGTGCTAACCATGATCATGTAACTCAGAAGCCATGATACCGGTGGAAAACTGGTTTCCTCTTGCATCCTGAAACAACATTGGCGCAATAACAGCAGGTCAGCCTGTGGAAATCCCTGCTTCTAGGAAGAGTGTGGCTTCCTACCTCTGGAAAGAACAGTGAAACGGAAAAGAAAAGAAAGTATGGCTGGACCAACTATTCCAACAGTAACTTTTATACTACATGCTCTTTAATCAACACAGACATACAGTGCATCTTGCTGAGTTGAGATGTCTTCATTACCTCATTAACAAAATAAACAGAGCATGAAGGCTTTCATCAGTTAGAAGCTATATTGTTATTAGGTGTTAAGAATGAATAACAAACAAAATGTAAAGTTTACAGAAAAAACAAATTAACTGGCCTTAACAGGAACACTCCCATGCTGATCTATGTTACTAATCACTGACAGCACCCCTGAAATGTTTTAACAGCCCCCAAACACACAAAAGTAAAATATCTTTCAGATGAAAGCAACTACGTTTTGCATTTCTTTCCAAGTGGTAGACTCAAAATAATCTTGGTCACACTTTATCTTATTTATAAATTAGGATCATAATCTCCAATAAGCCAACAAATAGTAAAAAGTTGTATGAAAGTACCAAAGGTTTATGTTCGTTCAAGCTATTGTTTCCATTTATCATACTATTCAGGCTTGTTTTTATAGTGGATACTAGAAAGCTAATAAAGTATAATCCAGGAAAGATTGCTGCTTAGATAATGCTCATGGAACCATTTTACAGCTGTAAATTGTAAAAATTCAGGTTGCATATGGCTGCATGAAGGCGTAAGTCATAAACAATCCCACACTAGTTTGGAATTATGATTAAAGGGTGGTACTTATTTAAAGGGGAAAAAACTTACAGATCACCGTCCCAGACAACAGCCCTCTGTGCAATCAGGAAGAAGTCTAGTCACCAGAAACGGAGCAGGAAGTAAAGAGAGCGAAAAGGGAAGTAGCCGCTTTTTTAAAGGGAGAGAGACCATACCCCAATGGGCTGGTATCTCAGTGGCTATTGGCTGGAGGAGCGGAAGGACCTCCCGTAACAGCTGCAGGCAATGTTTCATAAATACATGACTTTAAGACCTTTCCCTTATCAATAAAAATAATATTGCTTACCTATATTTGTCTTGAAATTTTCCTTTTGAGGATAATATTATATGTCATATTAATAAATGACATTTTTATTTAAATTGTCCAATTTTAAAAGCTTGTATATAACCAGGTGGTGGAATTCCTTTAATCCTAGCACTCTAGAGGTAGAGGCAGGCAGATCTCTGTGAGTTCAAGGCCTATCTGCTCTACAGAACAAAGTCCCGGCCAGTCAGGGCTGTTACACAGTGAAACCCTGTCTCACGAAATCAAAACCAAAACGAACAAAAAAATCTGCATGCATATGTAAGCGATTAAAAATTGCTCTCTGTGCTGTTCAGAACCTGACAATGAGCACTCCAATTAACTTAGAAATTAAAACGAATTACAGGTTGGGGAGATGGCTCAGTGGGTAAAGTTGCTCGCTGATAGGCTGATTACGTGTGTTCAATCTCGAGAATCCAGGTGGTGAAGCAAGAGAAGCAGCTCTTACAAGTTGTCCCCTGACTTCCACACAGGAACGAACACACACACACACACACACACACACACACGGAGAGGATTGGATGGTTGGAATAGGAGAGAGCCCTTGTTGTTCTTGCAGAAGACCCAGGTTGAGTTTCCTGAACCCACATCCATCTGTAAATTTAGTTCTTGGGGATCTAAAGCCTTCCTCAGCACTAATTATACAGGTGGTATATGGACACACATGCAGGCAAAGCACCCACAGACATAATAAAAGGAATATCACATTAAATCAAAGTGTAAAATGAGAATCTACAAATCAGAACTTCTCAAGGGAGAGGAGCATGACACAAAAGCGATGACAATAATAGCGGTAATCTTAGCAATGCTGGACATTTCATAACTGTCCATTGCTCAGCATCCGCTCTTTTAATCATTTCCTCCTCAGCAAAGACTAAGGCTGGAGAGAGATCACTAGCTTTCTAACCCACATGGACAATGAGCACGGAACCAGGGCCAAGCTTCAATCAGATCTCCAGCCACAAAGGAAGCTTCCCCACCCAAATGCGTGTCTACCAGTCTTGTCTTAACGCTATGTGCAGAGACAAACCCGTAAGAGTCATAATGCAACTGATACTTCAGCCTCCTTCCAATGGAACAGAAGTTGGCGGAGAAATTTCCCTCCCGACAGTCATATGGCTATCCTCTTCACATTCTGTACTCTACTTTCGCAGATCGTCCCGAGTTTGGAAGGGACCTCTTCACATTTTGAGCAGCACACTGCGAGTCAGAATTCATTATCCAGAATACATATGATGTGTTACTTCTCATCAACAGTTTATTTCAACCACAACCCGGCTGAACAGGCTGTATAATAAGAAGGCTTTTAATTAAACATAGGCATTTTAATTAGAACTTGGTGTCTTGGGGAAAACAAAAGAAGATAGTATGTAGGCTCGGGACCTATTTTCCTGCACAAAAGGCAATATTATCAATGAAACTTGGCAGCAAGTGGTAAAGTTGTGTTTATGAGGAGAGAAAAAACCAAAGTCCTTAAAAAGCATAGGGAAGGAAACTGGAGAAGAAAATATGTTAGAAAGTATGTACTTAATTACAAAAGTGTAGTTTCCAAGTATTACGTGCCTAAGTAAAGTATATCACTCTAGCTCTTTTCTGAATTATTAAACAATGTTCAACTGGAGGTAGAGTATAGATGACCTATTTTTACAATATGTACGCCATGACCCCTGCTTAAATGTCAACTCACAGGTTTGTGCTAAAAATTGTTATTCAATTTCAAAATTAACTCTTTGATATAAGACATCTGTACTAATTACAAATGTTGTGCCTGTTAAATATGCTATAAAGCTTTTCTATTTTCCTAATACACAATAAAAATATATTGAAACAGGCTTGAGTTAGGGAGTGGGCTCAGTTAATAAGACACTTACTGTAAAAGCATTAGGACCTGAATTTGATCCCCAGTCTCCACATTAAATGGGGAGAGAAAAGTGAGAAGGGGGGATGGGGAGAGCTTGGGGAATTGGGATGGTTGGGATAAAGGGTGGATATGGGAGCAGGGAAGTATATATCTTAATAAAAGGAGCCATTTTAGGGTTGGCAAGAGACTTGACTCTAGAGGGGTTCCCAGGTGTCCAGGGAGATGTCCCCAGCTAATTCCTTGGGCAGCTGAGGAGAGGGAGCCTGAAATGGTCCGATCCTATAGCCATACTGATGAATATCTTGCATATCACCATAGAACCTTCATCTGGCGATGGATGGAGATAGGGACAGAGACCCACACTGGAGCACCAGACTGAGCTCCCAAGGTCCAAATGAGGAGCAGAAGGAGGGAAAACATGAGCAAGGAAGTCAGGACCGCGAGGGGTGCACCCACCCACTGAGACAAGTGGAGCTGATCTATTGGGAGCTCACCAAGACCAGTTGGACTGGGACTGAAAAAGCATGGGATAAAACTGGACTCTCTGAACATGGTGAACAATGAGGACTGATGAGAAACCAAGGAAAATGGCACTGGGTTTTGATCCTACTGCATGTACTGGCTTTGTGGGAGCCTAGCCTGTTTGGATGCTCATATTCCTAGACCTGGATGGAGGGGGGAGGACCCTGGACTTCCCACAGGGCAGGGAACCCTGACTGCTCTTTGGACTTGAGAGGGAGGGGGAGAGAAGAAGGGGAGGGGGAGGGAAATGGGAGGAGGGGAGGAGGCAGAAATTTTAAATTAAAATAAATAAATTATAAAATAAAAAACTAAAAAAATGAAATATCAAAAGAAAACATAATTTATGTTTTACAGATATGATAAATTTGTACAAATTGCAGATTTAAGAATATTAAAGATTCAAGACTTTCTATAAAAATACTCTAGTGGTATAGATTCATAATCTCATCATTGGCTTCTGAAGAATAACACTAGGGATGCCCTTTGGCCTTCAGAAGCATAGGCAGCCAAACATACACAGCCTCTCACAAGTGAAACAGACACACACACACACACACACACACACACACACAGAGAGAGAGAGAGAGAGAGAGAGAGAGAGAGAGAGAGCAAAAATAGCAATTGAATAGGATTGCTGCAGGTTATTTTGAGTCACCAGACATATTTTGGGAGCTGTACAGGAATGTACAGGAATATCTAAACAATTTGTCTTCTGAACTTTTAGTTAGGAAGTGATATTTATAGGACAAAGAGGTTTAAATATCCTAAAATACTCAGAAATAAATTATCAAGTTTTAGTTTTAAATAGTCAATATGCACAAGAAGAGAGCAAATTAAGTATGAAAACTAAAGTGACAGAATGTAAAATAATACTCCACCAAGTTTGTTCATTTTAAGCCACCACCTTGTAATGCCATTAACGAAACTATTATTTTCAAAGATCAGGTCTGTACAGAACTTTGAATTCACAGGGATAGTTTCTAAAACACTTTACTTTTTAACGCTGACACCGAATCAACCTGTGGGTATCCTACCATACTTTCGTCATCGTCTACAAGTGCTTTTAATGCAAGTCACTTTAATTTTGACTTTAGAGTTATGCTTTGGTTAAGACTCTGGGGGAAAAGCATGTGGGAAGAGCACTAATTTCTTAGCTTCTGAGATTTTACAAACTTTTGAATCTCCATCTTAGGAAAGAAGTACACTTTTTAGTCATCTGGTGCTGGTAGATGCCACGAGTCAGTTAATCTTAGAGAACAGTTATGTGCAAACCACTGCAAATAGAAAGAGATGCTAATACCAGAATAAAAGCAATCCACGGTCCTCTGTTTCTTTATATAAAATATATAGAAGGAGCAAGCTAAGTTAACACGTATGCACGCCCCTGTGCTCTGGCTCTGTTGGGTTACAGCCTTGGGAGCACACTGTTCTTGACAGCCTCCTTTTTTCCTGTCATGGTGCAGAAGGGGAAAAAAAAAATCCAAGACGTTTACATGCTAGGCAAGAGGCAACTTCCAGACTGGACCTAATTTGGCTCTATATTTCCATTTTGCAGAAGCACAGACAGCATTGGGATGCTTCCTGCTCTGTGGGTCAGGAGGCTCGCCAGCACTTATTACAATGGCACCAATTCATGGAGTCATATGAAAGGTAAGTTTGGCATGCTAGGTTGGAGTGAACATCTGTAACGCATTCCAGAGAAAAGTGGACATTCACAAGAGTCGACATGTAAAGAGCTAAAACCCAGTAGATTCGAAAGTCTGAGACAACAATAAAAATATGTTTTACCAAAGGAGGGAAACATCAAGGGGCTAACTCGTGTCCACTATATTAAAAATGTCAGTAATCTACTAGATGTGTGCATATTAAAGACTTGTATATAAAGTATGAGTGAAATTAATTTACTGCTAAAAAATGCTTCATTTATGGAGCAGAATTTTATTGGCCCGTGACACATGTGAGTTAGAAAACGGAAGTCGCAAATTTCTGAATTACCAGTGATTCTTGCAGGACTTCATGACTGTGATAAGTATACGCACAATGACTCAGTTATTTCCACACAAAACACAGTTTTACACTCTATCTTGATAGGGTTATTATGAAAACTAATTATTTAATGTTTATACAGGACTTGCCATTTTTATGGGGCATTACATCTACAAAGAAGTATTGCTATTAGTCACTATGTAAGGAATTGCCAAATTTCTCAGCTGCCAGTACAAATGGGAAAGAGGACAAAGAATGCCATTGATGAGAGCCTCTAAGCACCAGAATAAAAGTCACACTCAGGAATACCCTGGCAGGGTTAAAATAACACAGACAAAATGAGGATATCTGAGCTATGGGACCCTGATTAGAACAAGACAGGCAGGCATTCTTTCTTTCATAAAATCAACTTTATATTTAGTATCCTGCACTCAGAGAGTCCTTAAGTGAAAGAATATTCTTCTGTATTTACTGCCTGCCCATATCTGAAGGTCAACTCCATGAGAAGGAGGAATCTGTCGTCATCACCTCCATATCACACTGCTCGGAACAGCGCAGAGGATACGGCATGCACCAGTCAGTGTTTATAGTGCACATTTTGTGCATTAGATAGAAGCTATGAAATGGTGAAGCCATACTGCATTAGTCCTGTTCTCATGAGGCTTGAGATAAAGGAAGGTGGACAGACACTATGTAAGTAAATGCTACACATATAGAAAGAGGGGAAAATATATTGCGGTAAATAGACAATTGTTATTGTACCTTATTATAAATAAATGTACATGCATATGCAAATATGCATGGATATACAATTAATAGGGTATATTGTTATTCATTGTTATATATCTTATATAATATACTGCGTATATGCTATTATTATGATACATGTAGGAAGGAAAGGGTAAGGAGCTCTGTGAAAGATGCTATGTAGGATCTCTGAAGAAGGAAGAGGGGGATGAAGGCTAAGGAATGAGCAAGAGTTATCCTAACGAAGCATGCTGCAGGAAGAGGAAATAATCTGTGTGGAAAAGGAAATCTGGTACAGTAAAGGAATTCCAGAGACTCAGTCAAGTTCATAGCAACATGACTTGAGTTTGACAGGAAAAACAAGAGCAGTTGTGCAGGGTGCACAGCGCCTTACACAATGAGCTAGTTTCTACTTCATGCCCCAGCAGGACTATCAAAGGTGTTTTGGGATCCATCTATCATAATGGAATACTCATTTTGGCTGCTCTGTGAATGAACATGAGATGGAAATAAGAATGGAAGTGGACACAAACAATGAAAAGGCTGCTGTATTAACTAAGAGGGAAAAGGCAGTGGTGTGTGTTCTGATGTTACTATCAGGTTTGGAGCAAAGAGGGGCAAATTAAAAGCTCATCTGTAGGTAAAAATAAAATTGACTTTATGGGGGTGAAAGTGGACGGAAATATATCAAATATATATCAAAATCGATACCTACATTTCTTGTGTGTCAGAACATGTGTTTTTAATGTACAGGGGAATACACAGACAATGCACAGGTAAATTCTCCATGGAGAAGAACAGGAATGCAAATGTTTACTTTTAGATAAAGAAAACGTAGGGATAATATAAAATCATTTAGGTGATTAAAATATTACAGTTTCAAATTCTGCTCCTTACAAGTTTTACTGACTGTGTTACGATACCCCAAATCTCAGTTGCTAAGTGACAATATACCTCAATCAAATTAAACTATATTGTGAATTTTGAATGACTGATTTTAATTTAAATTGAAGCATATGATATATTTTATCTGACTTAAATACTTAAAACACACTTGAGAGTCACCATTAAAAAACAATTACAACCTAACAGGAATATCATCGTACATCCATGGCCTCCATAAGAGTGCTAACACTATTCAAGGGACTTTGCAAGCGGCCATAGTAAACTAGTAGGAGGGATTTTTGACCACTGAGAGCTGATATGTCTTAAAGAAGATTAGTTTTCTCTAGCTGCCATAAAAAAGTCTAGCATGTAGCGAGTATGTAGTATAACAAATTAGAGTTTTGTTAGTAACCACAAATTGAACATTTAGCATCGACCTTGACTGGCCTTCTGGGAAATGTCCAGAGTTGAGAATGTTGGCTGACAAGAGACTTCTACTTCTGTGTCGGTTTGAAATATACTCAGCTGAGGAAGTACTGCCACTTGAAGATACTATGTGAAGTATTATTCATTATTAGCTCACACAGTGACTTTCCGTAGTTCTATTAAACTGTGTCTTATATACTCATAAAATCATGCAATCTAAGCATGAAGGCCCTAGCTTCTATTCCCACCCGGTATCACAAACAAGGATACAAAGTCAGACAGTGAAGGGCTCAAGATTTTTCTCCAAGTCACTAGATAGGCACAGCATTAGATCCCAGCAATAACTACTTCCATACTAATTGTTACAAGGGCTTATGTATTTTACAAAAAGACCAGCATGCTTTCTAAACAGAATATTTGATAGGAAATAAAGCCATGGGGGGGGGAGAGAGAGAGAGAGAGGGGAAAGAAAGAAAGAAGAAAGAAAGAAAGAAAGAAAGAAAGAAAGAAAGAAAGAAAGAAAGAAAGAAAGAAAGAAAGAAAGAAAAATATACGCATAGTGTTTCTTTATTTCTGAAGCCCAGAAGAACTAAAGGACATTTCAAATGTTCCTAGGGAGTAAAGGGCGGGAGTGCCTAGCAATGCTAACATTCTCAAGGGAGAAAAATCCTCACAGTTTAAAATGATCTTGTTAAAACCTCCTTGGCAATTGTGAAGCCAGAGAAAACAGCAATTGGATTTAAAAAAAAAAAAATCCTTCTCACCAGTGTATCTTTGTGCAGCATAATTAAAGTTGCCAATTATGACATTTCTCCCCCCACCCAAAGGAATATTTTCAATGATAGGAAAAACCCAAGTCTAAACAGCACACAGAGGGACACATCTAAACAAAAAGGTCTTTAATTGGTGACAATCTGCCCTAAATCACTATTACCATTGTCAAGCATAATGCCTCTCAGATCTGCTCATTCCTTGGATCTTCCCTTATCCAGGCTGTCTAGGGCGTCAGAATAATAATGGTGAGCACCTAACGGGGCTTTCAATCTCTGAGGACTGTAACAAGTGTGCAATTGTGTAGTTGCGAGCTGCCTTTTCCTAAGAATGCAGATCCCTTGGGAGAGAAACTCAGCCTTCAGCTCTCTGGGCAACAGGGTTTCAAACATTTAGCTTTTGCTGAGAGCTGCAAACACACTAACAAGCTCTGACTAAAGGAAAAAGGAACTAAATGAGCTGAAAAGCATCATATTATAAATCATCTTAATGATGCTAATTTTATCAATAATTCTACTTTAGGCAATAAGCAACTTTCTCCCTCAGGAAGTATTAGGTGCAAAAGAAAAAATATCAAACATGATAAGAAAATAACTACTCATAAGATTGTCAAAACATCTCATGTTATGGACCACTCTTAAATGTGACTGTGTGTATTTAATTTTTTTATATCACATATTGGAATTGAAACATCTATAATCCAGGGAAATTCCATTCTGCAAAATGTGTTATTTGCAACAACTCCCCACAAGAACCTTCGTGTTAGTCTTCGTTGAGTTTACTGAAGGCAAATCATACTTAGCCAACAATCAGGAGGTCAATGCATGCCTTGGAGTCCTGCTCAGCCTGTGAGGCAATGACAACACACGGCACCTCTTTCCCAAAGGCACCTGGCTCACATAGAAAGAGAGTCACAGTTTGGCAGACTAAGATATGATGAATATCTAGGCTGTTTGACAAAAGGTACCGATGATGCTCTTCTTCTTGGACAGCCTGGCACATGGACTTCTTGATGCTTCCAAAGCCTTAATGAGCACCATATCCACGGATGTCAATTTTAGTTCAGTTCCTCACTAAGCAGAAAGGTTTTGGGGGACACTGTAAAACTTACACAGGGAAAAGTGAGATAGGACTAAAGAGATGCTTCAGCTGTGAGGAGCACTCAGGGCTCTCCTAGAGGACTTGTGGTCACAATAGCCTCTTAATCCAGTTCCAGGGAACCTGACATCTTCTGGCCTTAGTAGACAGTGTACCACATGGCAACAACAGAGGTACACACCCCCACCGCCTACCCCAAACATACTTTAAATAATACTGCCAAGTTTTTGAATTACCACAGTTTATGTGATAAAGACTAATATAAATAGCTTAAACTTAGAACTTCACCAAAGATGGTTTCAAATGCAACAAAGGAGCAAATAAAAAATGTGGCTCACAAGAAAAAGAGAGAGAGAGTGAGAGAGAGAGATACCGGGGGCGGGGGGGGGGCGGGGGACGACGACACAATAGCCAAAAATCTAGTCAAAACCGTCCTTCATAAGATCTAGTCTATAACATAAGCATTGACCTAAAAATAAGTTTTAAAAAGTTAGTTAAAGAGATGACTCAGTCTGTAAAGTGTTTGTCTTGCAAGCATGAGGACCTGAGTTCAGCTCCCCTAAACTCATGTAAAAGCTGAGTACAGCAGTGTAGATCTGTAACCCCAGGCTGTGGAAGAGGAAACAGGCAGATGTGCAGCACTTCCCAGACAGGCAATCTGAGCAAACCAGTGAGTTCCAGGTTGAGAGAGAGAGAGAGAGAGAGAGAGAGAGAGAGAGAGAGAGAGAGAGAGAGAGAGCCTGATGCAAAGAGTAAGCTGGAGAACAACTGAAGAAGACAACCCATATGGACCTCTAACCTCCAACTATGCGTACATACCCACGCTCATATGAACACGCCCACTCACCCCACACCATGTGCCCCCACATCCCACAGAGTTTTGTGATCCTTTGAAACAATTCCACTGAACCACTGTGATTCACGATTTACCCTACCATTTAGCTATGTACTTTTGCCTGTTTATCTCTGGGTTTACCCCCAAATATTTAACCAACTGCGGAGTGGAAATATTTTTAAATTGCATTTGTACTAATGTTTGTGTGTGTGTATTCATGTTATTCAAACCACAGGGTATAAACAATTTGCATAACATCACAGTAGGACAATAGGTAAAAGAAGTAAACTATATATAATTTAAAGCATACTGTGGGCATGCGTAGGTTATATGCAAACACTCTGCCATGTTGTACTAGGTACTGGAGCATCGTTGGATGCTGGTGTGTGTGTGTGTGTGTGTGTGTGTGTGAAACCAACATTTCTGGTAGACTTTGAGAGCCAACTCTAAGCCTATGTACAGTTTAAGCTGTAGACTTGCTCTTTACTTCCTCATCTTGATTTTCTGTTCTCTAGTCCACCATCACTACTCCCCTGTACTAGATATATACAAGGAAAGGTTTGTTTGTAGTGTCTATTGATCCCGCTTGGTCAGTTTTCTGGAATACCAAAAAACTGTGGAACTTGTCCTACTTTTGTTGTCTTGAAGCTTTGTTTACCTCTGAAAGAGAATCACAGAAAGATCTAGAAGCTTTACGATGCAAAAGATGTAGAAACACAAAAGTCACAATAGAAGGAGTAATTTCATAGTAAAGGCATTGTCAGGAAGCTACATGAACAATATAAAGTTAGAATCTAGAACATGTAAAACTACCACAAGGGCTCCCCTTTGATATCTAGGGGATCAGACCTGGACCAGTGCCCTAAAAAGAATCTCCTTGCTGGGTGGTGGTGGCACATGCCTTTAATCCCAGCACTCCTATTCAGAGGCAGAGACAGAGGCAGGCAGATCTCTGAGTTGGAGGCCAGCCTGGTCTACAGAGTGAGTTCCTGGACAGCCAGGGCTACACTAAGAAACCTTGTCTAGGAAAGTAACCAAGAGAAAACAAACAAAACCAACAAGACTCTCCTCCCTCTCCTCTAGGTGAAAAATTTTCCTAATAGCCCCTCCCCAGTATCAAGGAAAGCACAACCTCAAAGCCTGGCTGGCTTTTGCAAATGAGCCACTTAAAGAATGATAAAAACCATTAGCAACTTGAGGTGCAGAAACAATACAAAGGAAGCTCCAAGTTTAGCTGCTCTGCAGGCTCATTGTGGATTAGCCTCTCCTTTAACAGACCCCAGTTGGGGTGGTAACATCTTTTGTAATTTTAACAACTGTAGATGGTTTTAGCTTTCAAATAGCACCTGTGACTTTCTTGCCAACTAAAAAAAAAAATTCCTCTGATTTTTTTCTAAGCATTGAAAGACAGTTCTGTTTTTATTGTATTGTTTGTAACTAGTCAACAATGTTTGTCATATAATTGTGCCTATATTTTAAATATGCTGATACACATGTTTTATGTGCAGTTCACTTGCTTTTTGACACACATGCAATAAGTTCCCTCTCTACAGCAGTAAACCTTGAATTAAACAATAAAAGCAAAAAACCAATCATTTTAGAGATCACTTTATGAACTGTTAGAACAAAAACTAGAGCAACTGGCTTTCGATTGTGTCCAATTTTCTTAGCTGCAATTGTTAATAATTACAAGGAAGCATGTTGGTAACACCATATTTAAGATATTTATTAAGGACACAATTTTCAAATTGTATAATTCAATATCTTTGAAAAAAATGTGATATCAAAGTTAATGCATCTATCCTTCATAATATAAACTGAATTGTGGCAAACCCAACCAAATTAAAAAATCAGTATGACAAAAATCATGTTTACTTTAAAAAATGACTATTTCTATTATTATAAATAATAAGACAATAAACTAGTTTCTAGTAAAGTAGTTATAAAACAATTTTCCTATGTCTAAAAAGGTTTTCTTTGTCCTTTAATAGATCTCTTAGGAAACTAAATAACTGCCTTAACTTAAACGCCTGGTGGTAGAGGCCTGGAACCCCAGCAATACAAGGCAGATCCAGGTTGAACTCTTGAGTTTGAGTCCAGCCAGAGCTTCAAAGAGAAACCATATCTCGAACAACCAAAATAATGAATGAATGAATGAATGAATGAATATGTGACGACTTTTAGTAAAAAAATGACAAATGATGATGAATAGATAATCCTGCAGACTTACAGGCATCAAGGAGAAATTCTATGGTTTTAATGAGCAAATGAAATATTCTAAGTTTAAAAACAAAAAAGCATGGTTAAAACACAAAATGCCTTTTTACCTAAATACCAAAAGCCAAGATATAATAAAATTAAAAACACATTGTTGCTCCCAATTTCAATTGCATTTCAGTCTGCTACTTGTGCACTGATTGGTGTGCATTGCCCGTAAAGGGACGCTTATGTAAACATACAATGAGAAGGATGTACATCCATGAACATAACAAGGCCTCCAGACAAAGAAGATCCCAGCATTTCTCAACTCGGTTCTTCTTTTCCTTTTCCATTCACAGGACATAGGGAAATAAGCTTACTTGAGTCATGTATATTTGTGCCATAAAGTCCTCTTAAATTCCAAAAATTATACACGCGAATGACATACTTTTTATAAGAAAATTTGGTGATGCTAAATTTTAAAGATGAGAATTTTAACGAAATTAAGATAGACAGTTTTATGGTCTCTTCTGACTACATAAGGTCTGCAGGGTCTTTACTAAAATGTTGCAAATGACACCATTTCTCTTTCTTCAGAGAAGCATTACATAACACTGCGTTTAAGTATCTTGAGCTTTACACTGTTAAAGTTTTGTTGATAGAATCAAAACAAGGGCCTATGCAAGCATCATGAATAATACACTGAAGACCACTACCAACATTTATACACTATCCTAGGATTACAGCGGGCATGTCACAAGAGCTAATAAATGTGGAGATCACGAGCTGAGCACAACCCAGCATGTGATAAAGTGCACGCGAGGCACACATGCATTTTACTTCAAACTGTATAAATAATTGAAAGGCTCTACAACTATGACCTAAGTAGTACTTGGAGAAGCGTATTGCTGTCACTAGCAGGAATAATGGGAGGCTACTGGAAAGAGTGGCAATTCAAGCATTCCCTCTGACCCCACAGGCTGCAGATACAGAGTATGAGCAGCAAACTAGCACTTAAGCAAAATTGGAGATGCAAGAAAACCTAAATTACTATCTAGCTCTCCTTTGGCTCCCTAATGGCTTGCAAATGAACTAGTGAACACATCTACACCAGTTGTAGAAGGCTTGGGCACTGACAGGCCTGAGTATTTTAACCCCTGAACAGTGCCTCCGACTGAGTCAGTAGGGCATGTGTCACTTCAACATCTGCATCATTAAATTCACATCCTAATCTGCCCGATTATATTCAATGTTGAAGTATGCTTTGAAGTTATTGTGAATTTTAGCTAGCTATGTTTAATGTGCTTCAATCCAAGACTCCATAATATATGTGCATAAGACTTAACATGAAATTTATCTTCTCCCTAACACAGAAACCTCACCATTTGGTATTATTAATTCACCGTTGATCTTAATTCAGTAGGCAGATATGCAGATCTTATTATAAGGGAACATAAAACACAGTCTCCATTTTTTATTCCTCTTATCATGAAACTATATTTGTTTCACAAGAACAATTTGGCTAACCCTTTCTCCACCTCACTTCACCTGCACCCATTGTGTTTTCTACCCTGTTCCTCACCTCCAACCCTAGCCTTAAAGCCAGTCAGTCTGTATTTAAGAAAATTTAAGTCGCTATGGAGAATGTGAGCCCTTTAGTTGGGCAGGGTTATTGTGACACATAAAATCTTCTAGAGGAGAGTCGGAGGAAATGTGATGTCTTACAAGATGCTAATTCAGTTAGAAGAAAATGAAAGCTGCTTGTGGTATGATTTTTTCCAAGCGATAATAGTGCATCTTTAAGCAACATAAACTCACACACACACACACACACACACACACACACATATATATATATATATATATATTCAAGAGTGACAGCTTGTCAGGGAAGGATGACTGACCCACTCTAACAGCTGAAAGGTTCAAAAACAACTTGATGGTATATGACTCATGTATATGCATGGGTGGGGAAACACACGTGTGTGTCCTGGCACAATTGTAGACATCAGAGATCAATTTACAGCATTGGGTTCTATCCTGTGGGTTCTAGAGATTGGAATGTGATTATCATGCTTGGCAGCAAGTAGATTTATCCACTCAGCCATCTCTCTGGACCCATAACTTTTTCTTTTCAGGAAAAGATATACAGTAGTAGTTCAATTAACATAGAAGGACTTTTTAATACGTTCTAAAGTATAACAGTTTAGGGATGGGATAAAACATAAATAAACAAATATATAACTTGTGAACTTTTTATATATTTATTATTGTGAATGTTTCAATAAAAAGTGCTTAAATGTGTTTCATTCTGTTTAGTCTAAGCATTCATTTTTCAGATGGAAAAACTAAGTTTCATAAATTAAAGCCATTGGTTAACTGAAATTGTTCAGAAGTTCACTGACCTCCAATTAGACTATCTTTGCTTTGAGACAGCTTGAACAGATTCCAAAGATAACTAAAAGCTTTAAAATTTAAAAGGGTTTAACAAATCTTTGAGAAGCATTTAAAAGTATTTGCAAACAGCAGGAGGAAGGGGCCTCATGGAAAGCCCCTGGCCTACATGAGTAGATCAAGGTGGTTCACTGGGGAAGGACTGCTGATCGCGTGGTTTCCCCCGTTAGATCAGCCTCAGAAAGTTCAGACTTAGGAGACAATTATATTAATACAGTGAGTGGTCGTACAGTTGGAGGCAGCAATCGCAGGAGGAAATTAGCTAAACCAGCCCCTAAGAGCTACTTCCATTTGCTGCGGCATCTGTTGGTTTACATTCCTGCTGAACATCCTTCCACCTTAGGAATTCCACTCGCGGGCTCATGAATTTAGGTTGAAGACAATGTCATCCTAATCTCTAGCTGTCACAGAGATATAAGGACTGTGATGATCAAATAATGGTTCATGCTGTCATCATGACAGTTTTAAAAATGACAGGCCTTGTAGAACTGACTACTTACTTCAAAAAGAAAAGCTGCAAAGTTAATTGGATGGCTATGTGACTTTTTCTTTTTTAAAGTAAAAGATGTACTTATGGGGAAGGTACAGCTGTAATGTTAATTTAAATTCAAGCACTTCAATGAATCAGTGTACATTTTATATTTTATTTCTGAGACAGGGTCTCTATGAGAGGCTGGTCTCAAACGTTCTCTGTAGCTAAGGTATGTATCATCGCATCTGGTTTATGTGATGCTGGAGATTGGACCCAGGTTTTCATGCATGCTAGCTGTAACAGGACTACATTTCTACTCATATTTCATCTCTTTCAAATGTTTATTTTGAAACTATAAGGACTCACAGCTTCCTATTGTAAGCTACTTTCTGTAATCAATAGCTGGGGGGTGTGTGCTTGCAGGAAGTACAAGGCATTGAGTTCATAGCATGGTAGTGTGCTCGCAGAAGGGACAAGGCATTGTGTTCAATAGCATGGTGGTGTGCTCGCAGAAGGGACAAGGCATTCCGTTCAAACTCCAGCACTATTATACACACACACACACACACACACACACACAAACATATATATATCTTAAGTTTAAAGAGAAGTCCTTCTATTAATTTTTATGGGCCACAGACATTACTTCAAGGTTTATTTATATAAACCATGAGGTGACTTTGATGTTTACTCTAAGTCTTACAGAAACTTGACCATTACTTGGGACTTGATCAAATAGCTTAAAACTATATGTGGGTAAAACAGCAGACTAATGTTCAAAGGTTGGGTCCTATGTAACTCAACTTCACAAGGAGATTAAGGTTATTTTAGTTTGTGTTTTAAATGTACATTAAAATTTATTAGTAAAAGAAAATTTGATTTTTCTAAAACATTTCATTCCTCTAAATACAACAAAATCACTTTTCATCAAGAAATTATCTTTAAATTATGCCTATCAAACAGAAAAAGATAATTCCTTATGATGTTTATAAAGGGGAAGAGTAAGGAAATTGTCTTAACATAGAATAGGAAAATGTACTTTTAGATTATTGTACTAAGTACTAATAGCAACACAATAGCACACTAATGGGGCAGTCATTCAAAATGTGAGACGGATGTTTGAGGGAGCCTGGGAGCAGCTTATTTTATCACAGAGGGCAAAGCTTGAAGAGCAGATGGTACCCAGGATTTCTCAATGAGCCCAGCATCTGTGTGTACAAGTTGCATAAATGCCAATTAAAATGTGTCCGAGTAAATTTACATCCCTTGCTGATAGAAAGCAAGCCAATCTTGCTGGCTCAGGATCAAGGTTAAACTTAACCATCTGCTGAACTCACAGCAAGTTGCTCTCAGATTGTATAGAAATTCCCCGGGAAATAATAAAAACAGGACTCCTATTGATTTGTATTTATTTACATTCATAAGTCATTTCTAAAGCATTGGGCTAGAGCTCAAAGGGGGTAAAAAAAGTTACTATTTGTATGACTTGGCCAAGTATATTTTGGGCCTCATTTCTAACAAATACCTCTTTGATTAAAGTGCCTGCTTGAATAAATTTCCCTAACCTCCTTGCAACTTCCTAGTTGAGGTAATTTTGTTTAAAATTTATCCTTTTAAAATGATCTTGAACAAAAGAAAAAGGCATGCAACAGCAAGTCTGTCGCTTCCACAGGAAGGAAGGGCTATGCACCTCAGATGGACAGGCGACCATGAAATCATTGGCAGCATTTTTTTTTCTTGAACTGCAATAAATGATGTTCACTAGGATTTCTCTTTCTAGATACTTTTTCACCATCCGTCTCCTAGTCCCAGTTCATTTGTGCCTACAGGAAAATCTGTTGGGTCAGTGTAGGCTTGGGATTTTTAATTTCCAACTTCCTATAAGTATATTCTGAAGTCAAAATCTTATCTTGTGAGTAAAACACTATATTGCAAAGGAACATTATAAGGCATAAATTTGGAATTCCAAAATAAATCTGGTAATTTCTGGGTGGTGGTGCCTAAGGGCCTTTAATTCCAGCACTTAGGAGGCAGAGGCAGTTTCGTTGGGCTGAAGATAAGCCTGATCTACAGAGTGAGTTCCAGGGCTAGCTCCAAAAGCTACACAGAGAAACCCTGTCTCAAAAAACAAGCAAACAACCAAAACATCCTGATAATTGATATTTAATAATTAGTGCTTATGTATCTAGCATGAGTGTTTCAAAACCTAATGCTTGGTATCAAAACTGTGTTGGGAATGAGGTCAATGACCTGGCAGATTTTCTCACTAGAGCCATATGAACTTTAGTGGGAGGAAAGCAGAGACCTACTGAGCCTTGAAAACCAGGATGCTCTCAATGTTTTTGATCATTATATCTGAGTAACATCATGTAGAGGGTACACTGTACAATACACACACACACAACAGTTTTTTCTCAAAATATTTCTTACAAGATGTATTTGGTTAAAACTGTTATCTGAAAGTTTATGAGAAAAATGAACACTATGAATCATTTCACATTTTGACATTAAAAAAAAAACACTTCTTCCAAGTACCATATGTTTCCAGGACAAACTGGTCAAAAGTTACCTCAAATATTAATAGCCTATAATTTTTTACTGATGGCTTTGGATAGAAAAGAAAAAAGAGCATTATGAAAGGTGGGCTTCCTCTAGGATCAGTGTGGTATGCTAGGCAGTCCATAATAATTGCTATTCTCCCCTTAATTGTGTCTCCCTCCTTCTATTTACCCATAACAAACTGTCTCTGGCACAGAGTATGTGCAAAGGACACTCTTGTCTTCATTCATGTTTGCCAGTGTTAGTGCTGGAGTACTTTGATATTTTATGGCCCTTCCTTTACTTACCTCCGGTCAACACCAATGTTCTGTTCTTGCCTGAATACCTTACACCGGATAGCACTTCCTCACAGAAGGAATGCAATACCAATTTCTCAATGAATAAGATAATCTCATTTAGATTTTCAAGCTATTCTGGGAGGTATGCTCATTTCTTGGTCATTTGCAGCCATGAAAATTTTCCCTAGGAATAGCAGCCAGTATACAAGAAACAAGGACAAGACAACACACAACCAACTCCCTAGTGTAGGCTTTGGCAGTTGTCCATTCCCTGGTTGGGCTCTAATGCTCTACGTGGCTGGAAATGTGACAACCTGAAATCATTAGTCAATTTAAGTATCCCCACAGCCTTCAATGTTTACATGCATTATGATTCTATCAGCAAGGCTCATTGGGGAAATACCGTTAAGTGCTGTATTCTTTATTACAACAAAAATATTTGTTAAGACATTCTTTAATAAAAATTAAATTAGCCCTTTGGAAGCTTAGACGAAACTCACTTCCATGGGCTGGGCAGCACAAGACTTTGTAAAACAACCAAGAAGGGATATTTCAAATTATGTTTTTTGTTCAACAAGCATTTTAGAACAATACTTATTAATGCCAATAATTGTTAAGGAGACATTATTTATGCTCTGTAAATAAAAAAATCCAATGGCCTTCTATTTTCCTTACTATGGAAAGTCTTGAAAAGATATTGAGTATTTTCTATTTGATGCATATCTGTTAGATACACACTGAGATGAGAAAGACTGGCAACTGAAAAACATTCACAGTATTTCATAAAATTTTAAATGTTACTTATAAAGAAATGGATTTGTTCCATTTCCCATGGAATTTTATTCTCAACAAATTACAAACTTCTAATAAAGAATGTCATATACTTTGAGGGAGCGCATTATTTGTATATTCCTTGGGATAAATAGCTGGTAAATTTGTACCCATCACAAGAGAAAGCTGATTAGCTGGTAAACCATCCCCTGAAATTATGGCCAGCTTATCTCACAGAAGGTTTTCCACTAAATTACCCAGATGAACACAGGCCTGGGACAATTGCACTCTAAGTAGCTTACATGAGCAATTCCTGGGGGTGAGGGTGAGGGAACTGAAGCTTTTAAGAAAAACAGAGATGTCGATTTTCCGACGTGCAAACAAGACTGCAGAGGGTGACTTTCTGTTCCACGCTGAATTCTTCTCTACATGTATCATGTGTACTTAATAGAAATATCGGTGAAATGAAAGGAAGTGAGGCTGGGCCGACTCCCAGGCATGTATGGAAGGAAAGACTGCAGGCACACACAGCAACAGCGCTTCCTTCCCTCAACAGCCAATAATTTAATCACTCCTCTGTAGCAAGAGGCAGAGTCCCAGGAAAAGATGCAAATGGCACATGGCTCCAAATAAGTGCAAAGACTTTGTTCTTCAGCTGGCCGAGAAGAAAAAATTACGAATGACCCCACTTTCAAGCATTCAGGACTTTTCTCTCTAACAAGCCCGCCTTGTTACTCGTACTCTGGTAAGTTTCAGGCCCTTCATTTTACTTTTGTCTTTGGCCCAAAGTTCTGCTCTGTTGTTGCGAGCACAATTTTTATCTGGGAACTATTTCTGGCCTTCAATTAAAACTTTTCTTTTCCCTGGTTCCCTAAGCTTTTGACTTAAACAGTTCACGTGAATGTCTCACGCAGGCTCTGCCGATGCAGCTCCTTCAAGCTCAAGGCCACCCAGGACGGAGGAAATAGAAAAGAGCACTGCGCTGCAATTCTTTAAACTCCCCACCTAGGTCCTTGCCTACCATGTTGAATTTAAAGAAGTCTCTGGGATTCACAATCTTCTTATGGTGATTATAGCATCTTTTTCCTCTATGCTTAACTTTTGTTTTCCTTCATTGATCATTGATTCTTTCCCCTATTCAGCAATAGCGTCCAAGAAACCCTGTCTCGAAAAGAAAAAAAAAAAAAAAAGCTTTTGTGTGTAGCAAAGACTCAGTGAGTATTGTTTGATGAATGATGGCATGAGTGAGCTTTGGATTCCTTGTCAGTTACTCCCTTGTGTGAAAAATTCTTTAAAAGGGCTTTCAAAAATAATTGGTCTTTGGTGAATTTTAATATGAGCTTATAAACATTAAGCAAAGCTGTGATAATTAAAGTGTGTTTGTGTGTGTGTGTATTCACAAGTGCTCAGGAGGATAAGGGCATGTGCATGTGTGTGCTTGTAGTGAGAGGAGAGGTCAAACACAGGTGTTCATCCACAGGAAACTATACACTTTTTTTTTTAAAGACTATACTACAATTCACTAGCCTATAACTCGAATGCAAAGACTTGGCTAGGCTGACTTGCCAGCAGCTCTAGAGATCTGTCCCTCTAGTGTTGCAATTACAAGGAAATGCAACCAAACCTGGCCATTTTCTTGAAAGGTAAATGACTTACCTACAGAGCTATCCTCAGTCCAACCATCATGACTACTGCAATAAAATGTCTTCTAATGACACTGCTATTTTTCTATGTATATTAATCTGCATCAGAGTATGGATTACGATGTGAATGGTACTGTTTTTAAGAGCAAAGACCATAGAGTTTCATCACCTGGGTGAAAACAGCAGTTCTCCCACTTACATTGAACATGACTTTGGCCAACTGGATGTTCTGCTTTTGCCCTTGGATTTATATATATTGAAGGGTTATACATAAGAATTAACAATAAAAACGATTAGAGAGTTTCTATAAAGAATTAAAAGTGATTAAAAAGCTGCAACTACCACTTCTGGAGCCAGTATTAAATAATTGCTTGTTAGTCTTAACAAGTAACTATTATCAGAGGCTATCCCTTGGTATGGGAGGTCATTCTGTCTATGTGCTACTTTTATTGCTTAATGAATAAAGAACTGCTTTGAGCCTATGGCAAGGAAGAACAGAACTAGGCAAGGAAAGCTAGGCTGTATGCTGGGAGAAACGAAGCTGGAGTCAGACAAACACCATGAAGCCACTGCCAGAGTCAGACATGCCAAAACTTTGCCAGTAAGCTACTTCCCTGTGGCGATACATGGATTAATAGAAGTGGGTTATATTAATATAAGAGTTATCCAATAAAAAGCTAGAGTTAATGGGCCAAGCAGTGATTTAGTTAATACAGTTTCTATGTGATTATTTGGGGACTAAGCTCACCAGGCAGCCAGGAAGAACAAGCGGCCCTCCCTCCAGCAATCCCGAGATTCATCATTATATTAATTCCATTGGTTGCATGAAACTGGACACAAAGAGATGGTTGGTTTTTGTTTTCTAGTTTTTGATTTTGTCTTTTGGTGGTGGGGGGGATAAAATCACTCCCTGCTCATGGTAAACTGAGGAAGAAACTCTTAACATGTGCTAACCCAACTAGAAGAGAGATAAATAGTGGAGCAGTCACCTTTCGGTTCTAACTAAAACTTCTTTGTCTTATCTTATCGTAATAGGCTACTCTAACTCTAGAAGGGCAGAATGGGAATTCCAGAAAAAGTAAACAGAAACGTGAATTTGAGGAGGATTTCAATAGAGACACAAAAGACCCTGAAAGAGAAATGAAGACATACTTGTTATCCAGTTTTTCACAAAACACATACGCATTAAATGGTATCTGGGGCCTCACTGCTTTATCATTCTTGTACATATTGAAATTAGGGTCACTTATGCCAACATTCTCTGTTCTTTGCATTGTTTAGAGTGAACAGCCACTCAGTAAAATCAAATCATATATTTCAGTTGGAAGATCGCTAATTTGAAAGAGAAATGCTCTATTCTCTAAAATTTGGGGTGCTGACATGACATTACAAGTGGAAATTTCCACACCTGACACAATATAGCTGGTAGCAGTTAAAATGCAGGCATGCAGTATAGCTTGCTTACTCATCCTACCCTATGAAAAATCCTTCTGCCTTCCAGTGGTCCTTTTGACTGCCAACTTGACAGAATCTAGTATTATCCAGGATACTAATCTCTGAATAAGCCTATGAAGAAGTACACGGAAGAGGTCAACTGATCTCTATGTAGGCTGTCTAGGTGTGATTGATTTCTATGTAAGTGTATCAATGATCTGGGTTCTGAGCTAAATGGAAAGGGGAAAGGAAGCAGCTACTGCTCTCGGTTTCCTGACCACAGAAAACAACACTACTAGCTGCCTCATGTTCCTGCTGCCATCACTTCCACATAATGAAAGACTGTACTGTTCAGTTGTTCAGTGTAAACTAAAATACACATTTCCCCTCTTTAACTGTTTTTCTCGTGTCTTCTGATATAGTAAAGATAAAAAATAAAAGAACCCCTCACTAGGTTGTCATATATCATTTTGCACATGCTCAGATTCTCCACCCAAGCAAATGCCCATAAATAGAATGGAGAGTACAGTCTGTGCGCACAGTGACCCACTCTTCACTGGTTTTGATTTTATTCTCATAGAACTTTCTCATAGCATCTCATTGTTTTTCGTATGGAATACGGTACTCTTTGCTGTTGTCGTTTAGAATATTATAAATGTGTTCTGATGATTCTACTCCATTGCCTGCTAACTTTGATTACAATATTATATTGTATTCATACAAGTTACTTCTTTCTGTTAAGTAATTATGAAAGAACATAAAATGGTGGCATGTTAGTAACACGTGTTACTAACAAAATACTGATGCCCAACAGAGAGCTCCCATGGGTGGCTGAGATAGCAACACTTTTAGTTTATAATGTTCAGTGCGCAAAAACTTGCTCATGCACAAAATCATTAAACTAATTAAATTATCTTCACTTAATTTATATAATGCATTTTCAATACATAAATCAATCTTGTTTATACTTGAGTCTCATCCCTAAGACATACACGTGTGTGCGTGTGCACATACACACACATGCATGCACACACACACTTGAAATTTTTGGAATCACTGGGAGCATATGAAATCTTTTTTAAAAAAAAACTGAACCAGTAATAATAATGAAGAATTGTTTTCCTTGTACTTCTAATATAACAAATTGCTTTTCTCTCCTGTTTTCTCTGTAATCGGTATGGAAGTCACTCTTCTAATCCCTTTAAGTGGTTCTTATCCTGGGCTGCACACAGAAATCCCCCAGGGACACAGAAACATTTAGATGTCTAAGTCTCCTGGGAGAGATTTAGAAATAATTGTTCTGGGAGGTAGTCTGGTGATTCCAGTATACAGTCATGGTTGAAAGCTACCATTCTAATTAATAATATCTGAAGTCAGGGAGCAACATTTAAAAATTACAGGAAACAATCCATCAGTACTAGAGATGGGTATTTTATTGGTCTGAATTTCTTTATAAATTTTAATTATTGTTTTATCTTATTACATGTGTATATGTGTTCTTACGCAAACATGTGTATAAGGATCTGAGTAAGGTAAATTTTTCATATTGATAGTGGTATTGTGTATGTGTGTGTATGTTCACATGCAGACATGTGCATGCCCATGTTACCATGTTGTCTTTCCTTTTTCCCTGAGAATAAAACATTCTGTCTTGGAGGGAAACTTAGGAAAGGTGAAATGGTTGGGTGTTCTGTGGGATGATGAAATAATGCAGGGCAGCTCCTTAAAACAGGAAGTAAACTAATAATTCAGGAATTCCCTGAAACTGACAAGATTTATGGTCCTTTCCTCCTCAACTGTATACAAACAGTAAGGACAGCTGATAGAAGACTCTCAGACAATTATAGCCACAGGAAGAAGCAGAGAACAACTAAGCAGCCAGAGGAAGGGCCCAGTGAGCTGTCTAGAATGAAGAAATAAATTAATAAAAACTAGTTGAACTTTCTGAAAGAACTTAAAACGTGACTGTGCTGTCTACATAGCAAGAGTCTTTAGTCATGAAGGATGAAAGATTGAGGGGGTAAGAGATCTTGTATGGTTTTGAAGAGCCTGTCAAGACTGGCAACAGCACAGCCATCCTGCAAGAAAGCACTAAAAGACTGTAAGACTGTAAAGTTCATGACGGCTATGTTGTAGTGAGGACCTCAAAATGTCAGAAATGCCACAGTCACAGGATGTTCTCTAAAAAAATTTCAGTGCATGGCATGGAACTGGCCTAAGGGGTGGGAGATGTGTGCTGTGGATAAAAGAGTTGGAGAGGGGCCGCTTATCAAGACCCTTGAAGGCCAAACCATTCCAACCTGCGTCCTAGATACCAGACACAGCATTTGGGATTTTGTGCTTCCTCTGCTGGGTTTCAGTCTTGTTTTGTTCTGGTATTTTCTTGCTATATTTACATTTATTTCTTTGAGGATGGTAATGTTTACTTGGTGCCGTTTCTATATTGGAATTTTGGAAATAACTAACTCAGAAGAAACTATGTACTTAATTAATCATGGTAGAAAACTGTGAAAGAATGTGGGATTTCTGAAGTTATTTCTGAATGTATTTTGCATTGTGAGAAGGTGACGAGCCTTCAGGGTGACATTTGGGAAGTTATGGCCCTATGTCATGTGTCAAGTTGACAGAGGAAGAAGTTCTGATAGTTAATATTGATAATCAACTTAACAAGATTTATAATCACCAGGAAAATAAACCACTGGGCATAGCTTTCTAAACTGGGTTAAATGAGGTGGAAAGATCTACCATAAGTATTAGCCTTGGTCCTTACCATTTTTTATTATAATATTATTACCTTATAATTTATCATTATCATTTTATAAATGTACATATAAGTCTTGGAAACCCCAGTAATTCAGTCAACATCCCATAGTTAAGAAGTTAAAGAGCTACACCCAACTTCAGACTGGTCACTCCTACAGGAGTGATTCTCTTCCATTGTTCATTTGCTTTTAATTAACACATGAAATAGGTTTTGTTAGGTCACCTACAGATGTCATTTTCATTGGTCTTCCATCTCCATCCCTCTCCACTCAGCTGTGTCCCTCTTCCCCTCCTTGATTCTCCTAGCACTTGCATTTAATGTGAATTATGCTACTCTCTTTCCCCCCTCCCCTTTCTCTCAATGCTTCTTTTCCTCTAAGAACACTCCTTTTCTACTGTGGATCTTGAACTGCTGTCTCTATCAGAATCATCCAGATGGTTCTCATGAAAAGATGATTCTGGAGATTGTCCTCTGATTGCTTTTCTTCACTTATTCTGGTAGAGGACCTGAGAATCTGACTCGTTAGAAGTCCCCAGGTAAGAACCACTGGCATAAAAAATTAAATACACTGATTTCACAGTTTTATTTCATGGAAGCATCAGAGATTGAATTAGTCAACATGTATGAATGAGTCACTGTCACAGGATCATTGGGATATGGTTGTCATACTCTTCATGTGATTGACAAATTAGACTCAGTGTCTCTCACAGTCAAATCAAAGTATGCTTGTTCAGTTAAAAACAGAAAATTTTCTTTCTTTCTTTCTTTCTTTCTTTCTTTCTTTCTTTCTTTCTTTCTTTCTTTCTTTCTTTCTGCTCTGATACTGATTTTTGGAAGCAACTGATATTATTTGCTAAAGGGAATGCATTCACCCAAGGCATATTCTTACCATAACTTCTTTCCCTGGAAGATGGATGGAGGTTATTTTGTGTTTGTTTACTTTCATTGTCTTAAGGAAAACACACACACGTAAGATGGCAAAGTATCAGCTATATACAATTTCATAATAGATAAATATACACTAATCCTAGAAAATTTGAAAGAATTGGAATTAAAAGAAAATCACTCTGAGAGCTTGTAGTAATCTATGTTGCCAAGAAAATGGCATGCTGACATCAAAGTCCATCCTTTTACTTTGTATCCAATTGTTCTTCCTCGTTTTTTTGAGGTATTTAATACATTTAATATAACATATTTCTTAAGAAGACAGGATTTTTACTGATTCAACTGGAAATAATTTCAAACTATTTCGTCATTGGCCATATCTTAGTGGTGTTTCCTCATTTAGTTAAAAAGAAAATGATTGAATTCCCTAGACATTTGCTTTTATAGTTATATCAGGCTCTTTGCTTAAATTGACAACACTGGCATTTCCATGACCAAATACTAAATTTATAAGATGATAAACTAACGGAGAGATAAGAGAAAGATATGGGCAAAGCACTCTACAATTTCATAATTTCTAAATGTTCGACTGTGAGGCCGACAAGATTGCACACTATAAAAAAGTTAATACTACCACAACTTACAGTATCGAGGCAGGTAAATGCCTCTGGAAAGAATTATGAATGGAGCCATTTCAGTAATCCAGTGTAGGCTGGGCCTAACAGTAAGACATAAAGATCAGTATTGTCATCCAAAATAATAAACCCCTCTTGGTAAGTTTGAATGAAGTGCTGAAAACTATTTCTAATAAGTGTTGAGTGATCTTGGCAAATCTAGAGCAATAGACCACACGTAACGAAAATCCAACAAGTCATCACTGGTTTTGTGTCTCGGGAGAAGAGGACTAATAAAAGTAAGATTATCGGTTTTAATGAGAAAATAAGACAAAAAGTAAGGTCGGGTATTGATATTGATAATAGTGGTCACATTTCAAAAGCATTCATTTGAACCCGACTTCAGCTTTTTGGCTCAAATTGACGAATGAAATGAGAGTTCAAATATGGAGCAATCTTTTAATGAGTAAGAATGTGGACTTCGCTATAGTCTCTCAGCACCTTGGAATAAAGAAGTAATGGGTTCGCAGCAATGATTTGTGACTGACATTTAGAGCAGCAGGGATTATATTTCACATACCAATAAAAATAAACCACATCTTTAAAATAGAAATGATGGCTCTTGCAGTGCTCTCAGAAATCCCTATCTTCTATTTTTACTGTATCCTTTGAAAAGTCATAAATGATAGGCTCTTTATTTCCATCATATCCTTGCGAGCTTTGCACACACTCTCCTCTTTTTCTTAAGTAAAACCTCTTAACCTGAGGAAATGCTGGGGCTCCCCTCCCTTCCTCAGTTTTCAAGGACAATAAAAGAATACTAATATTTCTCTCTTTTTTTGAGCTCATGGAAACTTTCAGTCCAGTAGATAATGTACTCGAGAAAAAATTCCCCCATTTTAAGGGAGTTGAGCTCTTCATGCAGCTCTGCTGTCAGTCTCAACTCAGGCCCCACACTTGGGAATCCAGATCTGGCAAGTTCAACCCCATAAGCTCTTCTCATTCCATGCCAGATTCTACTTAATATTTTGGACTAGTTCGGTACACACAGAGAGTAAGTACTTTGACAAAATCCCACCTTTGTTAAAATGTTTGTATCAAAGTTAAGCTGGGCTTCATTGAGTCCTGTCCACCACCATAAACCATTACAAAAACTGGGAGGCCATAGGGAGACTAAGAGATGAACTCCTAAATCTCCCTGACATGGCACAGACTATTCTTTCTAATTTCTTTTCTTCTTCCCTTCCCTTCCCTCCCCTCCTCTTCCCTCTCCCTTTCCCTCTCCCCTTTCTCTCCCCCCTGTTCCCCCTCTGATGTCCGGAGAACATTATTTTCCTAGCAGTTTCTGCTTTGCAGTTTGGAACTTGGATGCATTGCCTTAAATATTTCTACCAGAAAAAGCTGCAGATCAAAATTCCATGCTTGATTAGATTAAGTAAGTAAGAAGAATTATCCCACAAACCAGAATACTCAATTGCAAGGAAGCTACAGGAACTGTCCAGAACAGGGGTCATACGAACATGAGGGCCCATTTTTCCTTAGCATTCCATTCTCCAATTTCAACTTTTGTGCTTCTTTTCTCTTGGTGGCAGAGAGATGACAGCTAGAATTTGAGGTCTTGCATTTGGGAACAGTACCAGGAGGTAGGCAAAGAGGGAAAAGCCATCCTGATCTGATGAAGTAGCTTCCCTCATCTTTAGATGTGACGAGGAAGAAGCCCTGTGATAGGGGGATGGTTTAACAGAAGCAGGCATTCATTTACTTGATGCTACCTAGAGGATCCTCCATTTCTATCTGGGGCAAGAGAGAAAGATACAAAAGATCAAAACCAAGGTTCTGCCCGCATAACCGGATGGAGAACGGCTGGAAAACACATCACCCCATGGGCCATTTCCTACTTCCTTGTCTTCATTCAGTTCCTTCTTGCTACTTTTCTTCCTACTTTCCCTTATTATAAGTACCTATTAGATTAGACGATTGGTTAAAACACACAATATTAATGGTTTCTATGATGGTACTTTCTTTAGATAAGTACAGAATTCATATCAAGTTTCAAAATGTTTAGTGAAAAAAAAAGTAGCACAGCATGACATCAAGAGTGCACTGCTTCAAAAAAAGAAAAATACCAAAGTCTCACAGGTGTGGTTTAAGCCTTTATACTGACATTTCTCTGTCTTTGAGACTGATACCAATTTCAATGGCCAATTTGCAGACCTGGGCAGATATCCTGAGTCTAATAAAGTTCACAATTTAAGACTTCAGTAACATGGCACATCTGGCTGTACAATCTAGCACTATATTATCTTTCTTTAAATATTCTGTAATTTTTATCAACTTCAAAATCTATGCAAATCTGTATTTTTTTTAACCGTGTGCTACCTACATGTTTTAGAACATGTCTCTTGCCTCTTTATCTGCCCATATCCTTTTCCTCTAAACGGGCTTAATAGAAGGCACCCTACCATTCTTGCAAACCTGTGATGGAGATCAGAAATCCATACATCAAAGTGCTAGGTAGCCACATTCTCTGCAATTATTCTAATCATCGATGTATGCTGTTCTCTTGCGGCCGCCACTTCCTAGCAAGAGGCTGCTGTTGCATCTGCTCCTGCCAGTTTGTCTCCAGGATATGACAAGAGTAAAGCTCTAAATGAGCTGAGCCATCCCTGATCGCTGCCCAGAATACCTATTCAGTTGCAGGTATTTGCCAGCTATCTGCTGTGATGTTACATCGCTTCAGGCTGTGCTACAGGGAACCCTCATAAGGCTTCATCTGCCTGCCATGTGCTCAGCTCTCCTCCAGCCCTGGGGAGTTGACTTTCATGTGAGCAGGGTTTCAACTTCTCAGGATTGCATGAATCCTGAGCCCTCATTGCGGGAAACTATGCCCTACCATCTGGTGTGAAGTGTGCCACTAAGAGATGCTGATAGACTTTGTCTCGTAATTGAATGTGCCCCTGGTAGGTGTCATTTCCATAGACAAGACTGGGCAGCACAATAGCCTGGTAGAATTTCATTTTGGTCTGGAATGTTTTTCTTTGTTGTCATCATCCTGTCATGCTTGTAACTGTTATGAGTTTTAAAATATGATTTATTGCCTTACCTGTTAATGTGCCTTTATTAGGGAGTCAGCTGCTGAAGTAGCAGAATTTGGTAACAAGCTATTTCACAAGGAATTATGCAGCCACATGGTTGAGAGCATCCAAGTGCTGCAGGAGTTGAAAAGACTTAACAAGTAGAAAGGTATAAAGGGCAAGTCAGAGGAAAAAACTGAGCAAGTGAAAGTTAGGAATATATATATACTTGTATCCATGTAACAATAATGAATGAAAAAACAGGTCATGGATTTAAAAAAGCAAGGAAGAGTATAAGAGTTTGGAGGGAGACAAGTGAAGGGATAAATGATGTAATTGTACTTTAATCTCAAAAATAAAAGAAATGATTTACACATATATATTGCAGAATCACTTTTTCACTGAACTATAAGCTAAGTGTTCTGTATTGATTACATTTGTGACTTTAAATTGTAATACTTGCACAAATTTCTATGTGTAGCACAAGCTCAGTACTCCACTGTTAACCCTAAATTCCCAAAAACCCAACAAATAAATGAGAGGTCTTGATGTGTTGGAGAAGAGCAGGGTTGGAGGAACAGAGCTGTGGGATTTGAGCCCTGCTCTCTCTCCTGAGCCAGCTTTATGTGGGAGAGGTCCCCTAACCTCCCTAACCTGCACTGTTCACCAAGAAAATGGAATAATAATCAGTATGTTTATTTTACTACATTATTAGGAGAATCAAAACAATGAAAATGCATAATGAAATCATTCTGAATATTATTAGTGTGCTTAATAAAGGTTTCTAACAACATTGTTGCAATAAAGATTTGAAGGTGATGTAGAACTGTGCTTTGGAAAGTGCCCCTCATTTTACATGCAGGGGAAGACAGTCTGGGCTGTCCAGGAAAGGCAGACAAAGAGCAGGGTTACAGAAGACTCCCCCATCAAGGGCAGAGCAGAGCAGCAGCTCCGCTGCACTGGCATTCTTTACCAGTGAGGCCATTACTGGACTTCTAAGCACGGATAATTTCCAATGACTCATTTTAAATACTCTTCCCAAATTTTGTTTATAAACAGCCCATTACAGAACTGGTAATGAGATTTAAGAGAAGGCAACCTCTACTGAAAATTACTCAACTGAAATTGTGCCGTGCATTCAAAGGACTGATGCATTATTTATGTTTTCTTTGCAGAAAATAAACTTTGACTGCATAAAAACATAACATTACCATCTAATGCTGCTATGGTTCGGAGTGTTTCTCAGAGCCCCAGATATGACTGGCCTGTGGAGCCCTGGGAAGCTGGTGGAATTTGTAGGAGGTAAGACCCAGTGGAAGGATGGTGGCTGGGTCAATGGAGGTGTGCTCTGAAGGAGCCATAGGAATGACAACTTCTTTCCCCCCTCTCCCCCACATTCCCTCCCTCTCTCTCTCCTCAGCCCTGTCAGTTAACTGGCCAAGACAGAGTAAACAGATGGTCTGCCGCCACTCCCACCATGATGTACTATAACTCTGCAGAGGCCCTAAGTAACAGGGCCAAGTGACTGTGCATTGAAACCTCTACATTTATGAGCCAAAATAAACTTTCTTCCTTTTAGTTGTTTATCTTAGGTAGTCTGTCACAGTGACATAAAACCGGCTAACGTAAATACTTACCCTAGATAATAATATTCTGATCTAACTGTATTCCCCAACTACAAAGGAGATCAATTACACAAGATAAACAATGAAATATGATAAAAGTCAGAGCTCTGACTCATTCCTTCAAGCATCCATTGAACTAACCCCATCTGTATACATGAAATTTCTCAACAGAATAAGAGGGCTTTTTCTTAACATAAACTCAAGGTCAGAAATTACAGACCCCTCCCATTACAGAAATATACTAATTTATGCATCCTTGCATATGACAGGGATCTTCAAAAATCTTTACAGATTTTGGAAGAAGCTTGCCGTATATAGAAGAAACTAAGACAAAAAATGGCCCCCAAAGGGAGTGACACCTTTAGGAGGTATGTCTTTGTTGGAGTAGGTTTGGCAATGTTAGAGGAAGTGTGTCACTGTGGGAGTAGGCCTTGAGGTCTCCTTTGTTCAAGCTCACTCAGTGTGACACTCAGACCACATCCTGCTGCCTACAAGTCAAGATGTAGGAATCTCAGCTCCATTTCCAGCACCGTGTCTTCCAGCATACCACCATGTCATACCATGATGATAATGGACAAATCCTCTGAAAATGTAAACCAGATCAATTAAATGTTTTCCTTTATAAGAGTTGCCATGGTCATGATGTCTCTTCACAGCAATAGAAACCCTAACTAAGACAAACATAGACCGCAAGTATTCCACAAACAATTAGGCACAAGTCAGATAAATATCCTCAGCTTCAATATCACCTCGGAAAAGAGAAATTCTATTTTTTTTTAACCAGTCTCTACTTTGATTCTCCTAATTCTGTTGTATTATTTCTAGTTCTGTCTTCTCTACCCATCTGAGTCCACGATCCTTTGGTCTATCACAAAACCCTGTCAGGGTCAATTCTATGTCCGTTTGTCACCTTTACATCATATTATTTAAATTTTCTTTTCTCTAACCTTTCATCTTTTTCAATTTTTCTCATCTTTGTGAAACAAGAATATGGTGTCCAAATAAATATTTGAAAATTTTCACTGACTTGGTTAATATTCCAATAGTTTGTAATTTTCTTCAGAAAGGAGTCCAAAGCTTTTTATCATAGTTTAAAATTCATAATTTAATCCTTTTGACCCGGCCTTAGCTCTCATCTTTCCACTCCTTACACTGCTCCGAGAACCAAGGTTCTAGGTAGTTTAGTGATGCTGTGATTGCTCATTAGCATCTTCTTCATTGCTACCCCAGTCGTCAGTCCAACTGGACAAAAGCCACTCTCGAGGAAAGTTTAGGTTTCTGAAGCCTGTTCCCTATAGAAGACACTACTCTGAAAATAGTCAGTGGAAAATTTCAGAACTAAAGGCTTCATAGCCTTTAAATCCTGTGTCATTCTGGATCCTGTGTGGGACACGAATATCTCTTTGTCCAGTGTTTCCACACTATATATAGAACCTCGTTGAATACTCTAAATACGAATCAGTAGAGATAAATTTTACACAGTTCAAATCGTATGGGATCAATTCAATACTTTCAGAATATTCCTATTTATTTTTAAACTCCATAGTGTTCTAAACACATGTACTACATAAGAAGGTCCTGCCTTCGAATAGAAGCAGGGCTCTGGCGCCCAGAGTGGTACAACACGGTAGTGTTTTTTGTCGTCTTCCAGTGGGCTTCTTCTCTGGCGATTCTAGTACCCAGTGGAGTCCGAAGAAAACTAACAAGAAATAACAAGAAAGCTTTCACAGACTAGCAGAGGGGTTACTGGAAGACTGTAACAGTTGAGTAACCTGTAAAATAACTAAATATTCGACTATATACAAAAAATAGAACCATTCCCAATTTTCAGTCTTTCTCAGTGTCAACATTTTCTTATGGGAAAAAATGGTAATAAATTAACACTAAAAATTTTTCAGCTTTTAACCAAACCATATTTAAAATGAGATTACAAAAGTCAGCAAAGCAGAAAGTGGCTCTGCATGGTTGTATTATGAGGATTCTGGGCAGATGAAATGGTGCAGTGGGTAAAGGCACCTGCAGCCAAGCCTGGTGACCTAAGTCCTAACCTCAGAACCGATAAATGACTAGGAGTGTGACAAGCCCCATACTTTCCCTCTGATGTCTACAAAGGTTCCCTGACTCCGGTACTCGCATACATGTACACTCATTGGTTTTAAATATCTGTAAAAACCAATAATCTAATGAGAGTTTGAGTGTTCTTCAGGATATAAGGAAATAGGAGAGTAATGCAATGTGCTATCAAACACTTGGTTTTTAATTTTCCTTAAAAAAAAAAGAAAAAAAGCTTTAAACACACTTGAAATAATTAAATAATTTCTTAGTGAAGAAATGCATCAAATTTTTCTAACATATGGGATTCAGGATAAAGAGGGAATCTTTTATTTAGGAAACATTCTCTAAAATTCAGGTGGGTGTAAAGACTGTGGTTTATTTTTTCTTTCCCGAAGTATGGCATATTGTGTATCATCACTTGGGGGAACTTTTTTTTTTCTACTTAAAATGACTTTCATTAGCAAATCATACTGTCATTAGAACAGGTTCCCCATTCAGGTTGCTCACGGGTGCTAAACATGATAATTTCACCAAGGTACCAAATAAACATGTTAGAGCAGATGCCCAAAATACATAAAATTACTAAGTGCCAGGCACAGATACTATCAAAAATTTTGATTGACTCAGACTTTGTTTGCTTTGCATTGACTTACCAAAGCCACAGGCTTAACAGTCCTGTTTATAAAAACAAAGTTAGGCAAGCTCGGTGCACAGAACAAACAAATGTGAACTCATTTTTAACTTGTGGATGCATGCATGCACATACATCTTTTTATTATCAGCGTGCTCCCAAATTAAAATTGTTACCACATGCTAAGTAAACTTTTTCAGATGTTCAACAGAGAAGATCAAAAGAGATTTCATCATATATTTTTAGGTCTCCAACTGGGCAAACATATAGAAACACAGACATGTCAAAACATCAAGTCACCCAGAGGTAGAGCAATTTGGAAATTTTCAGTTCACTGAAATGTCCGTGAAGAGTAGCTTAGTGGGCTTTCATGCTTTCCTAAGGGGCATCTCACAGGTTAGACTATTCATGGGGAAGGACTTAGCGCTTGTCTGGAGGGAAGACATTAATGGGTACCACAGAACATCAGTAAACAGGGAAGAGAGACTCCAGCTATCCTTCCACATAGATAATAATGAAACAATACGCGCTGGTGGCAAGGAATGCTGGGTAATGAAGATCCATCTGGGATGGTTTATCTACTGAGTTCTAGGGGTGATGATGTGATAGATTAGTGTCATGTCCTGAGGTTTAAAGACATTCTGAGAATTCTCTTTGCCAGCTACAAATCTCACAGCTTTCCTTCAACCCTACTTGTAGGAAAGGGAAATAAAAGATTTGTAGAATCTATTCTATTATGGGTAAAACCCAATTGAATCTATAATTTGTTCCAATGAAGTATAATTTCGTTACCATTACCCTTTGCAAGCTTCTACCTTTCTCACCAGCACCCCCTTCCTTTCCTCACCAGCACCCGATACCTTCCTCACCAGCACCCCTATACCTTCTTCATCAGCACCCCATACCTTCCTCACCAGCATCCCATACCTTCCTCGCCAGCACCCCATACCTTTTTCGCCAGCACCCCATACCTTCCTCACCAGCACACCCATACCTTCCTCAGCGGCACCCCCATACCTTCCTCACCAGCACCACCACCACCCCTCATACTTAGTCTGCTTTGTTAAGCCAGGGCTGTTTCTCATAAAATTTGTCAGAAAGTACATAGGTGTATTGTCATCAAAAGGATTCTGGCCAGAATGAGTGAGCGCCTAACATTTTAGCTGTCTGACTGAAAGTTTGTTCAGCCAATTTTCAATTTTGAAATTGCCTCCTAATATTCCAAGGTTAAAATATAGGATATACAGTTCATCTTTTTAATCATAAATCCTTACAGTATCAGATGTATTCAGTATCCCAATATGAATGAAAACATTATGTAAAAAAATTGATCTCAGGCCTAGACACTTGGCTGAGCAGCCAAGAGTGCTTGCTGCACTTCCAGGGGACCTGAGCTCCATTCCCAGTACTCCTGTCTCATGGCTAACATGCACCTGTTAACTCCAGCTCCTTTCTCTGACCTTTATGGTCATGGGCATTCACACACACAAACCCACACACAGACACACATGCATACACATAGTTAAAGTTAAAAAAATTCTTAGAGAATATTGGTATCAAAACCTAAAATTACAATGCTATTTTTCATTAGTTGTTTATAAATTCTATTCTAACTCAGTCACTAACAAAACACATTTAAGCAAAATTTAAAAATATAGGTTATAAATATGCAAACAGGAAAATATTACAAAATGCCTATATAGAACATGAATGTAAAAATAGTGAGCAGATATATCATAGGGAAATTTAAGAGTCATAAATATGCTGTGTTATCTACATATTACTCTTTTAATAAATTATTATTTTAATCATGTTTATTATTTTTTAAAAAGTAAAAATAAAATGGGTTTGGAAATGAAATGCTTTTAAGTAATTTAAGTACTGGAGCGTTCTAGGAACATCTGGAGGTATGTCTGCAGATGTGAGGCACATGGCATGGCAACAACAAAAAACGGAAATACTTCTCTGCGTTCATGATGATCCACTTTCCGGCTGCATGCCACTGTGTTAATTTTTAGAGTGGTCATATTTAACCACATTCAAAAGATATTTCCTCTCATACCTATCTGATTCTATCAAAAGGATGAAAACTGTTACATCCTTTCAATGGTAGTCACTCTTTCCAGTCCTTCACCATGAAGATCAGATGATCCAAGAGGCCGACCAGTGGAGGCAGGAAGAGCTGTCCTGGGAAGCAGAACAGCTCGACAGCCAGAATGCTACTAGAAGAATTCCAAAGACCGCCCCAGCCGTCTAGTTAATTCTCTGCGAAAAGCAAGTTTTCCTGTGCTAGCTCAGGTCTACTGTCTCTTTACAAAGACTGACAGTTTGCGAAGAAAATGGCCACAGATGACACAGTGCACTGCCATCCCTGCTACTTCCTAGAAGAGTGTAACAAAGAGCTTAAAACCCCTGGCTTCTTTTAAAGCACAAACTGGGCAGGAAGATCGTTAAATTGAGACGGAACACACTGCAAAGTTCCTAATCACTGGAAATGGGCAGAGGTCTCAAATCTCTCTTTCCTGTATGATAGCAACAATATTTCAAATATACAACAAAACATGTTTAAAGAGTTAGTTAAACTCACTATTGAGCACAAAATAAAACAAAAATATTATGGTTTGAAGATACCCTTGATTTTGTTTATTGAGCCCACAGTTATTTTAAGCTCAACGAAGAGAAGATTTAAATCTCACAGAAGACTCAAGTCACAGATGCTAGGGAAAGCACCTGTGCACTTCAACACAAGTAGCAGCATCCATGCTACCATCGGCAGTTAATGCATTTCTTAAAGTTCTTCCCAACATTGTCTTCCCATATTGAGTATAATATGTGAGATATAATAATACTGATGATTGTGTATAACACATAAGAATTAGTCTTTGTCATATTTTCCTATAATTATGTTAGCTCCTGGAAAACCAACTGTGTTCCTCTCTGGAGAAGGCTGCCTTGCCTGCTCCCAGTTTTCCTGAGTTCTCTACAATTCTTTGTGTAGGGCTGAGCCCTCATGGGCATATCCTATTCCCTTGGCCATGTGCATTCAGCTTTGTAAGTACCATGAGGCATTATTTGTAGACTTCAGTCTATTTACTTTCAGTGTTTCTAGTACTAACTCTATCCGAAATCTAAACATTTAAATAAATGCAATATGAAAAAAAGCTCTGAAGTTCCCCCTTCCCTCAAACACACACGCAAAAATTATTTCACATTAAAATCAAGTTCAGCAAGTCTTGTTTCTCAAGCATTTCAGCCTAGGCTTCTTTCTTTCCCTCAAACATCTTTTGTGTATATAACATAATTAAGGAAACCACAACAGTTATTCCGCGTTTTGCCAGTGGGAATGTTTTAAAACTAAGACTTCAAAGTCACTTCTCCCTCACACCCTTCCCCACTTTGGAAAAGAATCTTTATTATACCCGCTGCCCCTCACGGTCATGCCTACTCTGTACCCTTACACATACTGAAACAGTGGTGCCGAGAGCAGGCAAGAATGAACGAAACAAAGACATGTTCTCAGGGAAAACATCAGCTTTCATGGGTAAATGATCTCAATAGCAGAAAGCTTAAGTACCCATTCCTTCATCCAACTAAACTGGACAGAGAGTGAAAAAAGGAAGAAAAAGGAAAGGAAGTAAGGGGAGAGGAAACAGGAACTGTTCAAGGACCTCTGCACAGACTCCTCTGGCCTGAGGCTGTACTTTTGTTAAGAGTTCCAACAACTAGTGGTTTCCTCTGCTGGCATTTCCTCCCTGCACTCGGCACCTTTTGGATTTGTAACACCACCCTCAAGGGCTCACTTTTGAACCTTCCTTTGGTCACTAGAGTTCCTTCTGTTTTGTCTTTTGCAGAGCATCTCACGTATGTGATGTAATATACAACAGCATCGTGGTCCACATAAAACGTCTTGGGTTGTTCGGAGAGCTCAGCTTTTGGTCTGGTATCTAGTACAGTACGTTTCTTTCCTAATACCTAAAAAGCATATAACAGGAATGAGAGTTCTGATAGCTATGGCTGACATCTGGGCATTTCCGTGTGATGCTAGCAGTCTTCTAAGACTACAGCTGGACCACCAAGTCAGAGATAAACCTGTATTATATAGGGAGACCCAGTTTCATGCAACATCAGCCATAAAAGAACTTTGAAATACTAATGGAGACAAAAAGAAAATTGTACTCAATTTGATTATTAATTTTCTCTGTAAATGTGTATTTTATAGTTTACAGGAGTTTCTATAGAAACCATGTCATAGTTCCCACATCTGTAGTCCTTTGGTCCTTTTTGTAACCTAATGTAAAAAGGTATCTCTCCCAAATGAAAAGGCTACGGGCGATGAAAAATAGCACAGGAAACTGGCTTTCTAAGCAAAAGGAATTTTCTTCCCATAGGGAAAATGAGGTTTTGTGGAGTTTTTGGTCCCTCCATCCTTGATTTGAAAAGATGTTGCCATGTTTCACTAAACATAAGATGCCGCTGCAAACATTACCCTGATTTCAGAGCCATTAAACATGAAGAAAAACAACTTTTTCCAAGTGCTCACAATCACAAAAGCTACAGAGTTAAGCTACCAGGCAACTTTCTCACATTTTTTAGGACCAAAGGGAAAATGAAGTTTGTTGTATACAAACAAAAGCTTATAGGAACAGATGGCTGCGTCCTCTGAAGTTTAATTTAAACATTTAAATGCATGCACTCAGTATATGCATGTGCATTTGCTCATATGTATGTGTTGATGTGTCCTTGTGTATGTGTGTGTATGTAGATAAAGCCAAATATGGGGGGGAGGGCAATACCAGAAACAAGAGGGGCAGAAGTATAGGACACTGATCTAGTTAGTACCGCACACGGTAAAATGAAAATGAACTAACGCAGTCCCAACAATATAGGTAGCCAACGACTGGCAGGTAGACCACTGCTAGAAATGTTAGCAACATTCATTTTTAAAGCTCATGTATCGCAATAACACAACAGCAATGAATGTGGTTTTTTTGATACTGAAACTAAATTTGTCCACTTTTCCTCATGTGGGTTGAGTTAAAAGTAAAATTAGCTAAACATCTAGGTGAAGTAGTTGTACAAAATCATTTAGTTCATAGCCTATTATATGGTTTTCATCTCCATAAAACACCAGAAGCTTTTCCTGGATCATAATTAGGTTTTTAAAAAAAATCAAAACTTAATGTTATTATGTCTCTTTAAGTGCTACACTGAGCTACAGCCAGAATCACTGATATAATGATGAATATAGACTACAACGATTTGTAAATTAAATTGTAGTAATAGCCAAAGAAGAAAGACACAAATGCCATCATTTCAATGGCTTAAAAACATGCCGTTAAAAAAAAAAAAAAACACAACAGCAATAACAAAAAAACACCCTGATTTTAAAAATGGGTTTCATAACTCAGCACTCATGTTTCAAGCAACTGTCCCAGGTTGGAGTAAGATGCAGGGAAATTTGGACCTAAAAATGTAAGACATATGGTCTTGATTGCCTTTTGCAGCAACGTTAAGAGTTCAGCGTAAAGAAAAGCGTTCCAAACGCCAGCTTGCAAACTGGATTTTTATGTGAAACTCTAATAAAACAGCAGCAGATGTTTCTATGCTATTAATTTGTTTGGGACATTTTTGGCTAGTTCATTCCAAATCAACTGCCAACCCTTGTCCAACAACTGCAGCTCTCATTTTTTTTCTCCTCCTACAGTGGGGAGTAGGAAGGAAAGTTTTGCTCGGAAATAGCTATTGCACCAATTGGCCGTAGTCTGGAGAAAGCGAATGGCTGCAGTTTTGAGCAATTTACCCGAATTTGCTCAAGAACTAGCTTTAAAAAAAAAAAAAAAAAAAAAAAAAAAAAAAAAAAAAAAGGCTCTTCACTATTGGTGGGATAAAATCATTCTACCAAACAATGACTAAAGCCAAAAATGAAGAGTTATAAAGGTAGCGAGCGGGTAGACATCTACTGAGTAAAATACAGAATTTCTTAAGAATAAAATTAATTGAATTTCTTAAAAGGACTAAGTACATAAGCCTTGACTTATTTGAGTTCTAAGTGTTCTTTTTTTTTTTTGGTTTTTTTTTTTTTTTGGTTTTTCGAGACAGGGTTTCTCTGTAGCTTTGGTGCCCGTCCCGGAACTAGCTCTTGTAGACCAGGCTGGCCTCGAACTCCCAGAGATCCGCCTGCCTCTGCCTCCCAAGTGCTGGGATTAAAGGCGTGCGCCACCACTGCCCGGCTCTCTGTGGTTTTGGAGCCTGTCCTGGAACTAGCTCTTGTAGACCAGGCTGGTCTCGAACTCACAGAGATCCGCCTGCCTCTGCCTCCCAAGTGCTGGGATTAAAGGCGTGCGCCACCACCGCCCGGCCTAAGTGTTCTTATACTGGTTAAAAAACTGCTTTATTCTGGTTCTGATTTACATATGAAAATGGCTAGTACTGTGTAAACTTTACAGGACACCAGAGCCAATCCACTTCCATTCCTCCTATCCTACACTTATAAGACATTCTTTTTGTGTCTCTTCCCATTTTTCACATGTGTATGTGTGGTATATATATATGCATGGTCTTGCACGTGTGGAGATACACGTGTGTGTTTCTGTGTGCACATGTGTATGTTACATGAGGCCCTGATGCCAAGAATCATTCTTAGTAACTCTTCCACCATGTTTACCGGGACGGGATAGCTCAGTTGAACCCAGAGTTTAGAGAGGCAGTCACTAGTCTTGCTAATCAGTTTGTTCTTGGAACCCACTGTTTTTGACTTCTAGGACTGGAGTCAAAGTTGCGTTGCCATACCCACACAGTGTTTAGGTAGGTTTTTGGACTACTAATCTCAGGACTTCTTGCATGCACAAATAACACTTTAGTAACTAAATCGTTTTCCCCAACCCCTTTTAACCATCATTTTCTAAAGCATTTTTTTTTTAGAATTTCTTTATTTTTAAATATGTGTATGTATGTGTGTCTATGTGTGGGCATATGCACATGAGTGGAGCTGTCCACAGAAGCAGTTACAGACAGTTGAGCTAGACAATTCCAGTTAGATGCTGGAAAACAAACCTGGATCCTTTTAAAAGCAGTATGTGCTATTATTAACCACCGGACCATCTCCTTTATAATTCATTATTGATGCTTCAAAGATCTGAAGGTATCAACTTCTGTTATACATTGTTGATATTTGTTAAAACAACATGCCTCACCTTCAAAAAAAAAAAAAGAAAAGAAAAAGAAGCAATATTTAAAAAGAAAAACACTTTAGTCTTGCCTGAAATCAGTCCTTTTCCTGCCCAGTCAACATCCAAAGAAAAAGGAAAAGCAAATAGAAAAGGAGCCAGTTGATGCTTTCCAGCATAGCCAGGTCTGTCCACTCCTTACCTGTTTCCCTAGGAAACTGGGCTTTTCGCTTTCCGTGGAATTTGCTCTGGCGGGTAACACTTGAGAATTCATTTCGAAAGATCATTCTCAGCCCATAGAGCTTTATAGTATTTTTTTTCCAAGATTACACAGAAATCCTTAATGAGATTTAAATGGTAGCCCCAAAGCCTATTACTCTATGAAATTACTCAGTCTTCTAGCTAAAGTGCCAAAATAATTTGGATCTTAGTTTTGTTTCTCAAACAAATGTAATAAAGTATCATTAACAAATTCAACTAGAGCGGGTTCAAGTTCAAAACGTCTACACATTCTAGTGTAATTAGAGACAAGAAGTTTTAAAGCCCTAATGGAATTTGCTATAATTTTCTCTTTAATTGGAAACGGTTTACCACTTGGAAGTGTTCTATGATGTAAGAGCCAAGTAACAGCAAGGCACCTTATAGGACTCCTTTTCTATACACATGGACTCCGATCCTTTGACACTGCACTTGATCTTTCAGGTTGGTGGAAAGAGCTAAATCTTTTAACACCTCTCCAATTGCCAGAAAGCTGAAATCCATGTTCATTTGAAAAGCACTTTTGTGATACAGCTTCAGCCCGTGTCACCTGTCCACACGTCTCTTAGCTTCACATGGCGTAGGGCATTCTCCAGAATTTGATATCTGTCTAGCCTCAGAGTAAATGCTAGAATACTCCCCAAAGTCTTAACTAATTAACTCCCATTTGTTCTCTCGGTCCCAAATTAGATCTTTTATTCACTGTAAAGTTTTTAACTCCCTTCTCCTAACAACATCTATCTTGCCAAGCTGGTTTTTTGTATGTTCAAGTAGAACTAAAAGTCTATGGCTCTACACTGACTTTTCAAACTGCCCAAATTCCTTTCCAGCAGCTTTAATATTACTTTGAAACACCCTAGCAATGTCTTGAATATAAAAAATTAATTAAAGTATAATTACTTGATTTCCCCTCTTATCCCTCCTCTCTCAAACCCCACAGTGTCCTCTCCCTTCAAAATAAAAGGCCTTATTGTCTTTGACTATTTTATATATGTTTACATGCATATATATATACATATATATATATATATATGAACTCAACCTGAATTGTAAAGTTCATTGAACAGTGAGATTGTACTTGAACATGGATTAATATTGTTTTAATAGCGGATTTGGTTATGTATAGACCATGAACTTAAACCAAGACTAAGCTTTTAAAACTTAAATTGTATCAAAGTCATCCCCAAGCCCTTCTTAACCGCCTGCTCAAATCGCATTTCTCTAGCTCATTCTAGACTCAAAAACACACTCCTATTTGACTATCTGAGAATAACGTATCCACGAGTCTAACTGCCTTGTTTATCCATCCTCCCACCTTTCTCAGATCATTTCATCCAATGAGGTTGGGATCCTTTCCTGAGCGTGTCATTCATTCTTCGCACAGTGCTACTGCAGGTTCCGAGGAAGTCCTCTGTCTGGGTGATGGATACTGCAAGACTCTCTTTGCACCTTCAGATGGACCCTCAAATGTCATGTACTCAAAGGTCTTAGTTGAATTTCCTGACACTTGATCTGACCTAGTGTCTCGTCTCTTCTTACCCTCAGTTTTCATTATCTAACAAATACTTTACTTTTACATACTTTTACCATTTACTACCTGGTCCCTCTAGCATACCATACTCCCCCAAAGAAGGATTTCATTCTGCTGTTTTGCTGTGTTTGTCTGTCATCCTAGCACCTTGAGCAATGTCTGCTTTCAATGTAAAAATACCAAACTGAACAGTGTGTGATAAATACAATTTGGTTACATGTCGATTGATCAGCATGTCATATAGGCAGGCAGATCTCAGTGAAATCAAGACCAGCCTGCTCTACAGAGTGAGTTCCAGAACAACACAAGCTACACAGAAAGACCCTGTCCTGAAATAAATAAACAAACAAACTAACAAACAGATAAGTTTTAAAATAATTCCTAACCTGAACTATTTTTACGTGTATTAATAAATCTTTTTAAATGACAGGAATAAAACATCCAGAGCTAAGTTCTAGAAATGAAAAAGGATATGCTAACATTTTGACAATATTATATAATCTGAACATCAGAAAAAGTAAATCACAACTTTTACTCATTGAAATGTAGTGACAGAACATTTTAATACCAAATATTTCTCCCCTAGAAGCATTAAATGCACACACTCCACTTTTACATCAAAATGGATACTGAAGTCATTAAAGTTTAAAATTTATATCATGTCTTATCTGAAAGATTATGTTTTCAAAATGTTTGCATGAAAATTATTTCTTATAGCTATTGAGTTTTACTTAAAATATAGTTATTTACAAAGATACAAATGTATTGTGATTTACCTGACCAAAAATGAATATATATTGTCCCAAGATACAAATGTGTTATGATTTACATGGCCAAAATGAATATATACCATCCCAAGATACAAATGTATTGTGATTTATGTGGCCAAAAATGAATATTTACTGTTATATTCTTCCAGGAAAAAAATGTCATCATATAAAAAGAAGCATATTTTATGTCTGACACATTTTTTACTTCCGTCTCAATATAATATAGCTGATGGATCAAATATTTCACATCTGACAATGAGACTCAAGTCCATTAACTACCACTGCATACTGCTTTCCGCTCTACATCATGGGCTATGGTTAGTGATAGTCACCATGATCTCTCTGTATGTAATAATAGCCATCCTTTACTGAAAGTGCCCAACAGGCAGAACTTACTGCAGTCCCACCTCTAGGCAGAAACAACATGTAATTACACGGGAGTAATTCCTATTAGGGCTGGGTTCAGATTAGAGCTATTCATGAACTCATTCAAGTGAAGATTCCACTCCACGCACATCTTGGGCAAAGGAGCTGATATATCTGGCTTGCATATATGCCAGGTTTCGTCTTGGTAAATTGCAAACATGAGTTCCTGAGGCTTATCTTTAAAAGGTGCAAGTTCTTTTAAGAGTAACCATTGCATTCCTGACTGATCTCTTCGTTTTACTCTTTACCAGCTGCTCAAAAATGTACCTTTAATGACAGCTTTACCCTTGATTCTCAAGGGAGAACTTGTCTATTTTCTGAACCAATATTCTCTAATAATGACAAAATGGTAATTACATATGCAATTCAAAACGTTTCTAGTTACCACATAAAAATGAAGAAACTTATTTTTATATGTTTTATTTAACTTGGTGTATAAATATTATTTCAATGTATAACGTTAACACTTTTAAAATACACTGAAATGACTTTCCACGCATGAATCCTCTGTGGTTAGTGACTTACAATAATTGAAATTAAAATTACACAATACTAATAAGAAAAGAAAACTGAAGATAAAAAATAAGAAAAGTATAAACCAGCCCAATAGTGAACTTTTTAAAATTATTATGCAAAATCTGGGCGACTGAATTCATACAGTACACATAAAAATGTGAGCAGTCATGTTAAATAGTGGTTGATTTAAGGCTTTAAAAATTTAAGGCTTTGCTAAAACTTAAATACGGATTCAGTACCCTTCTTTGAAAAAAAAGCCACAAACCAGTGGATAGTTCCTAAGGTATTAACATGCCATACTGAAAGTGGAAATGTTACAAGTAGTTCTTTGTGAGTAAGTAATCAGTGAAAACAGCTCTTGTCACAGCACTGTAGTTATCCAAAATACAAAGCTGGGGAAAGTCACCCCCAGAAACTCCAGTGTCACAGGAACTACCACTCTCAGGCCTATGAATCCCTAAAGGTCATGTCCAAAGTGTCTTCCCAAATGACAACCTCCAAGACCAAACTGGCCAGTGGCACTAGGTGAAGACCCTGTTCTTGAATTCATCCTTTAAGACTGGTCCACTTATTGAGAGGGATCTGTCGTTATGGGCAGGGGGCTCCACTGCAGAGCTTCTGTGACTAATGACAGTGATCAAGGCTTTGGCAGGTCAGGTAGCAAAACAAAACACAGCTGCGGGCATCTACCTGGGAGTTTGTTGCCTATAATCTGCTAGTACTGATGAAAATATGGCAGCCGGTAGTAAGGGTGAATGAATTTCTCACTGTCACCATTCCTAGTTTTGCTACAAGGTTATATGTGAGACTATGGTTGCTCAGTGGGAACACAGAGACATGTTCCAGCAGCAAATCCTCCTGCATAAATATGAGTATCTGTACCAGGCTTTTGCTTTTAGGCCACCAACCAGCTCCCAAATGTTGACACAGAGACTTCTTAGTTATAAATGCTCGACCTAGCTTGGGCTTCTTTTGGGCTAGCTCTGTGAAATTAAATTGACTTGTTTCTTTTTATCTACCTTTTGCCTCAGAACTTTGTGTTTCTTTCTTGCTTTCTCTGCTTCTCCAGTTTGGCTGGTGGGTCCTCGGCTTCTTGCCCCCACCGCAAATCTCTCGTTCTCTTTTCCCCCTTCTTCTTTCATTCTTCCCTTTTCTAAATTTCTCCTCTTGTTTATTCTCTCTGCTTGGCAGACCCATGGTGTATGAGGTCCTTCTGTATTTGTGTTGCTTTCATTGGTTATTAAAGAAACTGCCTTAGCCTAGTTGATAGGATAGAACTCAGGTAGGCAGAGTAGACAGAACAGAATGCTGGGAAAAAGAGCAGAGTCAGGCTGACACCATGGTTCTCTTGCCTGAGATGGATGCTGGTTAGACTCATGCCAGTAAGCCACAGTCAAATGGTGATACAAATTAATGGAGATGGGTTAAACTAAGATGTGAGAGCTAGCCAACAAGAGGCTAGAGATAACAGGCCAGACCGTGATTTAATTAATACAGTTTCTGTGTGGTTATTTTGGGTGTAAACTAGCTGAGTGGGGTGGATGGGACAACAAGCAGCCAGCTCGCTCCTGTTACAGACCCACCTATCCTTTCTCTGCCTCACTACTGGGCATTCAGCTCTTTAGTAGACCAATCAGGTGCCTTAGGCAGGCAAGATGAAACAAACACATCTTAACATAATTAAACACACATTCTTACACTGTTAAAACAAATGCAGCATAAACAAACATACCAAATCTTTGCTAGCTAGCATAATGTTCCTCATCAAGTATCTCCATTCTTATGGTATGTTCGCCCTGTATCTAGACTGCAAATGTTAAATTTGATAATAGATTTAGTTTTTTCTTATTGGTTAATGCTTTTTGAATCATGTTAAGTGCTAAGTTGCTTTATTTTTATGTTATCTGTTAGGGGTTTTGTATCATTTTGTTTTGTTATTGTTGTTTATTTTTACTTTTCAAGACCGAGTTTGCTTTGTAGCCCTGGCTGTCCTGGAACTACATCTGTAGATCCGGCTGGCCTTGAACTCAGAAATCTGCCTTCCTCTATCTCCTGAGTGCTGGATTAAAGGCATGTGCACCACCAGTGGCATGTTCTGTGTGCTTTCTTGGTATTTATGGGCTTAGATTCTGCCTTGCTCTATAGTGTATGGCCTAAGTGTTCACTTTTATTTTTCTATTTCCCATGTATAATAGCTATTTTCCTGGCAATTTTTCCTGACGAGGTCATATTTTCAAACAGCCTATAGTAAGGGTCAGCTTTATCCTAAATCAACTTTCACAGATCTGTGAGAGTCCAAGACCCAAAACTTATCCATAATCCCAATGCAATATTAACTATTGTTATCATTTTATATAGAAAACTTTCAGATTTAATAAGGCAAAAAACTTTCAAATACCTCTTATGGTTCGGTTAAAAGAAAAAAATATATATATCAATTTATTGAATCTTCTGCTCTCCTTTCTCTCACACAGGACTGTTGAGTATTTTATTGGAATTGAAAGAAAAATAAAATCCTCATTTTCAATTAATAGGGGGAAAATGACTTCCAATTAGGAGCCTCCAGAGCTTTTGGCTGCCTAACATCATGAGAGGTTTCAAACTTTTGATTCAGTCAGTAATTCCATCTCTATAAACTAGTCTTTATAATTGACCCAGCTTTATGGAGCAGAATTGAAAGACTATAATCTAAAGAAAACATAAAGTGCTCCAATTTGAAAGCCATGAGATTTTATATTCAGCCTACCCTCCACAATTCTGCAAGGTTGTATCTATGCAGGCATTAGTTTAGTGTGTGCACTGTGTTTCTCATTAGAGGCAAATTCCTGCAACACAGAGAACAATTGGCTCCCTCCAGCAACTATCTTCGTACTTATATTTTGCACTACTGCATTTAATGTTTTCTAATTTCTTGAGTATGTAGGAAATTCCCAGCAATAAAGTCATTTATTCCTACAAATAATCCTATGGAGAGCTTATTCACAATCGTCTCTGTTTTATGAGTTTAAAAACTGAATGTAACAGAGGTTAAGTTGTTTTCCAGGACAAATAGTTACAAAACTGCAGGTTGAGCAGACGTTCCTTAGGGGCTGGGGGATGGTTCAGTGCTTGCCATAGAAACACAAGAACAGAATTTGGATCCACTGAACATGTGTAAAAGCTGAACAGGCTGGCCCACAACCCTGGTCCTTGGAAGGCACATCCATGGTTCCGGGAGGAAGCCAGGTAGTTAGACAGTCATATTGGGAAGCTCTGACGTCATGTGAGCGACTCTGCTTCATTGAGTAATGTGGAGAGTAAACAAAGAAGAAATCTCCCAACATACAGTTTAGACTGCACATGTACACACATGCACACATACACACACATGAGCATCCGCATATATGTGAATAATCATACAAACTCATGTACTCAGTCATGTGCAAGCAAGCACACACACACAAACAAACACACACAGATGTTTATAAAAAAGATGTTTATTATACTAGAAAAAAAGCCTAGAATGATTTTGTTGTATGTTTTGTGTTTTTGTTTCATGGGATATGTACCAAGTACTAAAATATCTCATCCCAAATAAATTCAAAATTCTACAGAAAAAAAAGTATAAGATAAAAGAATGGTACCAGAACTCAGATTTTGGAAGGAGACTGATGTAGATACAGTATGAGTGATTAAGGTACACAGCATAAATTGAGCTCTCCTTTAGTTAAATCATTCATTATTGATAGGTCAAATCTACACTAGGATTTGAGCTTCCCATTCTGGAATGGTTCCATTCAGTTGTGGCTAGATCCATGCGAAGTCTCTCTGCCAAGAAACTCAACGCATCAGGGAGTCTCACAAACTGATCTGTAACTCTATTAAAACTGCTACAAATAACCTCTGAACAGATCGACGCTTGCATCATTCAAACCAGAAGTTCGGTGGCAATATGCCATCACAGTTTCGCTCTCAGCTGGGGCCTAAAACGTGCTGTCGTAGCCTTCTGTTTGAAGAGGTAAGTGTTACTTCCCCCTCCCTCCCCATCAGATCCTCCACATGTGCATACACAGTGACATGTAGAGCTATCATCTAAACTGCTTTGTGATATTTATTAAATTAAAACACGACTCAGGACAGTGTAACTTAACCTGGCCCCCAAGGAAAACAATTCAAGCCAATTAGTTACTTCCTCTCCAACTTTTTTTAAAAAGCAAAATATATGAAGAAAAATTAAACTTTTATATAAATGTTCGCATCTATGAATTAATATAGTATAAACTTCCAGTTGCACAAAAGTAGAGAGCTGCTCTTATGTATATTCCGTGGCACTGGTATTTGTTCTGTCATTCACTTCTGTAGTCACTTTGACAACGTTGAACCTCTCTGTGAATCTGCCTACTTTTAATGCTCCACCTTTTCCTCTGAATTGGTAGCCTTTCATATGTTACAGGTTCTAGGTATGAGTTTACAGACTTTTTAAAACTGCTTTTAAACTGTCAACAGATTGAAAATAAAAACACATACCACCCCTTCCTCCCCAGCTCCCATAACATCATATAATGAATGCTTGGATTTGGCCCAAAAAGGGCAAGGTTGCAACATAATTTAATTTAATTCAATTCAATTCTACATAATTCAATTCTTTTCAACAAACTTTCACAGACATCTATGGCTGTTCCCATTCACCATGAACCTATGTCCCTTTCCCTTGGTATAGAAGCAATTCTTCAGGGGCAGTTTCGGCATCATCACCTTTGCAGAGAGTAGTTCAGACAGAAAAGGAAAACTCAAAAGCATGACTTCTTCATGAGCAAGCAGAGTTCACTGTGCACAATAGGTTGACACTGTGTTAGTCCTTCAAGAGACTACATGGGACTCCCTTCAGAGTTGTGTATATGAGAAGAGAAGAAGCTAAAGAAACAAAACTACACATGCAACTGTCTTAGGCAACAACAACAACAACACACACACACAACACACACACACGTGACTTGATAAGGACTAGCTCGGGAAATGCTGTTAGCATAGTCTACCCACACTCCCAACTTGATCAGTTGCAAGGGAAAGAAACAGTCCCCAAACACCTCACAGACTAGATAATAAGTTTTCATTAGTCCATAATTGGGTGGATAAATTTTGTATACACTGACTAAACTGAAAAAATATAGATTTTACGTGTTGCACAAGGATTGTGTGCAGACTGCAGGATGCATAAGTTACAATACACATCACGACTTTCACTGCTCTTGAAGAGTCAGTATCTGGTGAGTCAAAAATCACCTGCCTCTATCATTCTGGTTCAGTTGAGAGAGACTACTCAAAACCAAAATGGGAAAGTTAATAAAGGGAGAGATTTCTGTTTATACTCTACCATGCAGACAAATATCTTCCAATGATTGAAAATTAATATTTACAAAATTGAGTGGAATATGCTTTGTTCATGCACAATGGTGCATTTGTTAGCAGTGACATATTTATCTGCCCTTTCCTAGTACTAGGAAAAAATTATGTCAATTTTCCCTCAGACTGCCTTCCTATTCTGTCACACAAATTATTTCATGAAACATGAATCCAAATGTTCTGTTCTTTTTCAATATCCTTTCACCACAAATTCCAGAGTTCTGAACTTCATGGCTCTTCAGTAACAATCCAGTCCTTTTATTCAAAAAGCAAAAATGCCATACTGCTGTTTTTAATCAGGCTACTTTTGCCTCGTCTTCAATAGTGAAGATTTAGCCTTTTATGTTACAGGGAAACATTTTAAAATAATAACAATAATTTAAGATGGCTTTCTTCCCTCATATAATTTCAGGTCTTAGGATATTCATGTCTACACATCTCCATTTGTTTCTACAATGCTTTTGTTTCTTACATAGCGAGTTTCTAAACTGCTACTAGAAATACAGTAAATGTCATTTTGATGATGTGTCATTAAACAAGTAAATATTTACAACATACATGAAGTATCTAGATACGAGACAACTCATTTTCCCATTTAAAAAATACGTGTGTGTATCAACTCTAAAATCTAAAGAAAAATGGGAAAACAGGCTAATATATTCTGAAATATAACAAACACGTGAGCTCCAATAGTTGAGGACACTGTGATGATCATCCACTAGAAACTGAGTGGCAGGAATACTGCTATTCCTTTACTTTATCATCCAACCTGCAAACGCACATTTTCAAGCTGGTCTCTGAGGTTTAGCTTGTCCTCATTTATAGAAACAGCCATCATTATTTTCTGCTATAATTTTTTTTCATGGCAAAAGGGATTAGGAGACAGTATCCCATGTAACAAACGCACTACATGTTGAGGATACCTTTGAACCTCTTCCTTCTTTCCCCATTCCTATGCTAGTGTTACAAGCATGCACTCCCATGCCTGGTTATGTGATATGGGGCACTGAACCTATGGCCTTCTGCTTACTGATAGTATTCTATCAGCTAAGGTACCTCCCCAGGCTTCTCTCATCATCTCTGAACTTGCAAGCGGTTCCTAACTTCTACCCAGCACATCTTTTCCTTCCACTACTCACTGGTTCTATACTATCATTTTTCACATTGCTCTGGCAAAACACCCGATGAGACATTAGGAGGACTGGGGTTTATTTCCACTCAAGGTTTGTGTTGGTGCAGTCCATTATGGCAGAGTAGGCAGGACAGCCTGCGTTCTGTGGTACCTGCTTGCTCACATCACAGGAAGGAAGACCAGGACAAAAACTGAAATCACACTTTAACCTACAAGACTCATGCCCAGAATATGATATCCACTTCCTCTAGCTAGGCCCCTTTGAAAACAAAGTTTCCACAGACTTCCAGTATAGAGCTACCAGTTGGAGCCCAAGGGTCATCACATGAGCCAGCACAAGACATGTCACATTTAAACTATGATAATTGCCTACTCCGCATCCATCTTTGTTGTTGTTTCCCAAGATGCATCACTTCCTTAGATATTATTTCGCCTGGAACCCAATTGAAAGTAGACGCCTACAAATATTCTAGCTTACACTATTCATTTATCTCCCCATAAACTTTCTAACAGTATAAAGTGAGTGTATCCATGCACACAGAAGATCAATACAGATATCACAGGGCGATATGAGCAAGAAATAAGAAATGTGATGTGTCAAGCTCATGGGGGCCAGGCGACAACAGAGATGCAAGAGCAGGAACTAGAAATTATTATGTTTTCGTTGCTATTTCTAGAATGGCATCTGGGCTATTGGAGGAACAATGGAGTTTATTGATTAAGGCAAATCAATAAAGATGCAGCAATTTAACACTGGTCATCACTGGAAAAGAATAGGTTGGTTTGTGAGGTGACATATCTATTAAAAATGATCTTGATCTTCCACCCTCTTAAAGTGATACTACTTGCTCATTAGACAGCTTTTCCTCAATAAAAAGCAAGTTATCAAGGGTCCACTCTTGCTGATCTTCTCAGGACAGAAAGCTTATTGTAAGCTGGTTTTGAACAAAACATCCTAGTAATCGTAAATGGCAAACATCTTCTTACAATTCCATTTTGCACTTCAAAATACAATGATGGATATGAGAATGCATCAGAAGCAATGAGGTAATTCGATTTACAAAACACAAGGCATGCAATCAAACAAACCTAGAGTGGAGTCCTGATCTTACTGTGTGCAATATTGATAATTTTGGGTAAATTACTTAGACTGTGAAAAATTATTTGTATCCACTGCATATAAAGGTTCTCCTGATTGAGGTAAGGTTGAATGAGCCTAAGCCAAGAAGGCAATGTGTTTCCATGCAGCTGTGGCAATAACTACAGTGATTATTGTTTCTATTGTTATTACACAACATGTTTAAATTCCCTAATGGGTTGTCTTCTCTTTATCCCTATTGCTACTTCTACTTCTTGATACTTGACGCTTCCATCACATCTTAGAGATGCGCCATTTTCCTTCACATTATTATTACTTTCACATGAATGTTGGATTCTGCTTTTCACCCTCTCATATTTGTTTTCTTTACTTAAAATAACCATTCCATTTCCCCTGAAATACTCAACTTAAACTCCATTTAAATCTTCCATTTTTGCAAGACATGACTTCCCTCAAATATATACAGAATTAGCTGGTTACAAATGATTGTTTTAAAATAGGCATATACTACAGAGGCTTCACAAATTGGCCTCAAAGAGCTCCCATTCAGAATTACAGAGGAATTTCTGAAAGCTAAAAACGGCTCTCCAAATAGTAAGAACAAGAATATGCAAAGAAAGCCTGACCCATCCAGTGTTAGCAGAAAATGTGCCCTGAAGCATAACGGTCTCCAGCCAGATGATATTATTTATCAAACAGCCCTTGATTTAGACTAGTGGGACTTTTAACAGAAAAGAAAGCATCCCAAAGCAAAACATATGAAGAGGGGTTAGAAATACTTTATCTCCCACAGAAGTCTGCTCGAAGAGAGCCAATTGGGTCTTTCGTGAACCCAGTAGCATTTAGAAAAGCTGGAGGTATCCGTTTTCCAGAATGCAAAGAGAGAAGCAAAACCACATTTTGTACCATTGATTTTCCTGCTTCTTGAACCATACCATTAGGATGATCGAGAGTGGGTACATGGGCCCAAAGGTGTCGTTCTTCATATAAGATGTTTAGCAGAGACCCTACCTGACAAACTGAATTACCTCCATGTCTTCCCTGTTTCAAGTTCATGAGACTGTAGCTTTGTGTAAATCCAATGTGGATGCCAAGTGCAAAAGCAATATTCTCACAGGGACAATTACTTCATATAAATATGCTGACACTGTTCAGTCTCATTGAGACACTTGACTCTGCAACATCCTCAGGACATGTATTAAACAAAGGGAAGGATGACTTCTGCTGACTTTGAAAGAGTGGAGGTATCCACCAAGACCACTTCCCAGTGGTTCGTATTGGAAAAAGGCATGCAAATAATAACACCTACTAACTCATGCACCCAAACATCACCAAATCAGCAGAGCCTACTCACAGCCCAGTTTAGAGTGTAGCTGCAGACCTGTCACATTTTCTCCTTCCTGGTAAGTCAGAAGTCAGCTGTAATTCATTAAGGAAGTTGTCTGAGCAAAATTAAACTTTCCAGAAACACATCATTTGACATAAAAGACCTCGGCTTCAGTAACAGCATCTAAAAGGACTAGCCCAGGGTTTGCACATCAGTTCTTTCATCTTGTGTCATCCTATAGTAAGTGCACAACAATGCACAACATATTTTGTGGAATAATTAAGATGACGCAGCACATTATTGCTAAAAAGAACTTTCTGTTGATTGAATCATAACAGAAACATCTTTCTCAAAAAAATTAACTTTGTATTGTGCTTCATTTTGGAGTCATAAAATACCATGTATTTGAATTTTAAAATTAATAGTTGATGGGAAAAAGTAATAATTCTTTGTACATTTTAAGAACTCCGGGAGTCAGGCAGTGGTGGCATACGCCTTTGATCCCAGACCTGTGGAGGTAGAGGCAGGCAGATCTCTGCGAATTCAAGGCTAGTCAGGTCTACAGAGTGAGTTCCAGGCTCGTCAAGGCTGCACATTGAAACACCATCTTGAAAACAAAAACAAGCAAGCAAACAAACAGGAACCCTGGGAAAGACTAAAGTGTCGAGAGATCAACTAGAGAGGCATAAATGTGCATTAGCATGCTGAGCGTGACACGGATCATATATACATCCATCATTGACATTACTGTTGGCAATTGTGTAAGAGTTGAACCTGATTTGGAAGTTGTTTTAAAACATATTCTTCAGAGACAAAACTATCCATTGACTGAATTCAAGAGTTGTTATAAAGAATGGAGGGAAAGGGTTATAAACTGAGGAGTCTTTAGTATCCAAATATCCCAACCCTTGTTTAGATATAGAAGTTCAACATAATTATCAATGTTTCAAAGCAATATACTCGCCTTTTTTTGTTTGTTTGGTTGGTTGGTTGGTTTGGTTTGGTTTTTTGAGACAAGGTTTCTCTATAGCTTTGGTACCTGTCTTGAAACTAGCTCTTGTAGACCAGGCTGGCCTCAAACTCACAGAGATCTGCCTGCCTGTGCTTCCCGAGTGCTGGGATTAAAGGCCACCACTGCCCAGCTTATACTGACCTCTTATAAAGCCTGCATGTTCACACTGTGTATGTGGACACACCGAGATGTCTCTTTGTGACATGAATCAGCTAAGGCAATTGTCTAGCATGGCACCTGCCATTTTAAATTCGGCAAAGTTCCTGTTCCCTGGGCAGCAATGTTTCTGTAGCTACTTCAAAAGAGGACTGTGAATATATAATATGCATATGTACTTACATTTTATTTCAGTCATGTGAAAATAGAAGGGGAAAAGCAAAACTAAATCTTGACACTAGCCATGCATATCATTCTCAAGTATAATTCTAAGTGGGAATTAGCATAGGGAGAAGCTCACATTAATTTCTCATGAGAGTTCCAATTTAAGACATATAAAAACCATAAAACTGGGAGAAAAATACCAAATCCTGTGTTTCAACAGTAAGATGAAATAAGAAGCTTGCTCCTGTTTTAGTTCTCATGGGTGGTATATATCGCTACATATGAATCTATTAAGATTTCTCTTCAAGTGGAGTGAAGGCTGTCTTTGGAGCCATCCATACCATATTATTTGTATCGTATGGTAAACGAAGTTAAAAGTAACATATGTAGTGTGAGCTTTTGAATAAGAAAAAACCCGGAGCCCCAATTTAGAGACAAAGCTCAGTTCAAACAATAGGTACGTGCCTGTACCCTTCCTATAACAGTCATCTTCCTATTGGCATCTACGGTGCACTCACTCTAGGACTCCACCAGCAGACAGCAAACTATTCACATGCTGAAGTCCCATTAAAGCAACAGTATTTTTGCCTGTGATGAACATACATCCTCCCATATATGCTAAATGTTTTCAAGATTACTCATAATCCCTAGTACTTTCTAAAAGCTACAGCAATGGTTACTGAATTGTTGGAGGAAGAGTGATAAAAATGGGATGTCTGTACATTTTCCGTGAAAACGTAATTTTCCTACAAAACATTTTTCCCATTCATAATTACCTGCATGTCATGATACAGAACTTGGAAATATGGAGGGATGGTGGAGTGGCTCTACTTCACAAATTATTTTTTCATTTCTTTCTGGTGCACACTAAAGTGGCGTCAGGGTGGGGGGAATGGTGTGTGTGTGTGTGTGTGTGTGTGTGTGTGTGTGTACAGAGAGAGACAGATGAAAAATTCCGTTTAAGGAATCGGCTCATGTCATTAAGGTGGGATGGCACTCTAGTGTGCACAGTATGGTCCTGTGCACTAGCAAGTTGGAGATCCCAGAAGAACTAATATATAACTAATACCCAGAAGAAAATTTTCTCTTCTTAGAAAAATTCCAGCCATTTGAAATATTTGCCTTTTAACTTAAATACACTGATTTAAACACTCAATATAATTCAAAGGAAATACCTTCACAGCAACAAGGTTTACTAAGTTTCTCCATGCAGTCCCATCCTCAAGTGGACACAGAGTATCAACCGTCAGATCCAACTCAAAGTCTTACCATTTGAAGCAATCACCTAAATGTCTAAGTTAAACCCAACTTCGTAGCCAGGTCCGCTTGCTTTTGTACAAGCACTGACGGTTCAGGATGGGAATCTGGAAGACAACTTAGCGTATCCAAGTACTAAAATAATGCCTGACTACAACATTAATTTTGCTTATTTTTCACAATGTACAGTTCATGTCAGCACACTGGTCCTCCAGAAGACAGTTCCATCTTGTCTGAAGAATGATTCTTAAACAAGCTCCAGAGAATTTCCAATAGGGCAAAGGTGGCAAGGGGAACAGACGGTGCTGTTGGGAACACATCAATTTACTACTGCAGTCTTCATCTCATAACCGAGGGAAGTGTTTCATGTCACTGCTCGGCAAGCTTCCTGCCATCAGACCCTGAAACAAAAGGTTCCACCATGGAAAGGAAAAAATATTGACAATGTATGAACCTAAGAATGAGGGAAAAAATGGAATTCCACAGTGATGCCTTATGAATTTCTATACTTGTATAGGGAATACATGGTGCAGCTTTTGAAGAACTAAGACTATTTCTAATCTATGTTCCTCACTTTTCAGACGAGCAAAGGGGTTGCCTTTGATCTAACAAAGGTTATAGAGCTTGTTCAGCAGAGAACCATACTGGACACCACAGAGAGCTTTTGTCTTTCCTTCTCTCCTATGGCATTTGCCTTGTCAGTGAGAAACTTCTTGATCAAAGACTGCACTGAGCCAAAAATATAAATATTCTGTGGTATAAGTCAAGCCCTCTGCCGGCTTCATACCTAGGATAGTACACAGAGTGACCTTTAGTATCTTCCCACAGTAAGCCTTTTATGATGAAAATAATGTGAAATGTGTCTCCAGGAGCCACTCAGCTGATCACAGAATAACAGTAAGCAAAGCTCAACCACATAAAAGCTCAGTGGTTTGCCACCACTGGAAGCAGAAGACATTGCTCACTGGACAGATGCTAAGATCCGAGTGTCTGAGCAGGGTCAAGTCTTGGGATGTTGTAGCTCCTTTCCATCAGAAGCAATATTCGATCCATTAGCCTATTTACAGATGTGGAATTACATTGTAAGATTCACTTTCTAAATGAAGCAGGCTCAATGTCTGAAACAGAGCTGGTCCCTCATAAGAAGGTGATAAAACCGAAAGAAACTGTTCTTTTTTTTCACTTTACTTAAAAAAAAAAAATTGCAATCCTGACAACGACTTTCAAAAGACAGATACACTTCTAATATTTCTGGACACCCAAGAATATTAGAGCTACACTTATTAAATTTCATTGATTTTTTTCCCCACCTCTATTCGTGGAATCATCCAAAATATGAGAGGATATGTCAAAATTAGCTCTGTAGCTTTGAGCTTATAACTCTGTGTTGTGTGTGTGTGTGTGAATGTGTATGTGTGGTGTGTGTGTGTGTGTTTTGTACACATGTGTAAATGTGAATGTTCTGTGTAAGAGACAGGGCATGCATGCCCATGAACCAGCCTCCCTACAGGTCAGTGCTGGGCATCTTTCTTAACCTCTTGCCACTCTATGTTTGGAGAAAGAATCAGTTCACTCTGCATGTAGATGTAGCTTGTTATTTTTGGCTAGGCTGACTGGCCAGCAAGCTTCAGGAATCCTTCTGTCTCCCTGTGCCTGCACTGAGGTTAAAGACGCAGGGGGCCACATCTGACTTTTTATGTGGACCGAACTGAAGTCTTTGGGCTCTCACGGCAATCAGTTTACTTATCGAGCCACATTTCTAACCCTTCATCCCGGTGTGTCAGAACTGAAAGCATCTGTTTGCTACATACAGAGCTTTACCGCGTATTTATACAGTCCATCTCTCCCGGAGAACAAGAGGCATGCATGTGGACATTTCATCATGAGCTAATGACTTTTGTCTCTCATGGTTTTCCCTAGGGTGGCGCTTGCTAAAAGTGTGCCAGTTTCTACTCCTGAAAACTGTAGAGCTCCCTCTTAAGAGAAAGGTATTGTTAGGTAAGAGTTCCAACCTTCCTCTAAGAAGTGATATGCTTGAGAAACTGCCTGTGTCTTTGGACTTGCACACATGCACACACAGTAATGAGAATAGATAATAATTCTTTCATAAATATACAAATTTATAGATGAATCAAAATATCCCCCAATAACATTGAATCAGTTCTCCATTATCATAATCAATAACTGAGGTAATCACATCATGGTTTGCATTGGATCACACTTGGGAGATTTCAGCCCATCACCAGCCTTGTTCTATGGCTCTTTGACAGGGGAGTAAATTCCAACAGGGTGTATGGAGTAGAATAAAGATGCCACTTTGAAGCCATGAACAACAGGAGAAATGGGAGTGGGCTACCTATAATTGTCTCTGGGCCAGGACCCAGTGTCCTAAAGCCACCTGAAAGACCGTACCTCTTGTACATTTCCACCCTCTTCCACTACTGCCCAGTGAAAGAACCAAGGTGCCAGGAACATGTGCCTTGGGAGGCATTCAGGATCCAAAGAACAGCTTTGTTTCGTGCTTAATTTGACTATAGACTGCATCATAAAGACAGATGAAGGAAGTTTATCTGAGTTGTACTCGTCCTGAGTTTGGCTGTTGTGTTTGTAAAGTCGCCAGTGAAACCCATAGCATAGATGTTCATTTCTGCAGCACGCAGAGAAGAGGGAGCACCCTGCCTACCCTACAATGCTGAGGGCATATTCACCACGTGACTCACTATTTAAAATCATTCATTAAAAGTGAATGCTCTATGCAAAAGTGGGCAGTTAAAGGAGACAATAAACAAATGTTGGGAAAATATTGGGAAAACATACTGGGAGAATTTAATTATAAGTCCCTGGGGATTAACATTACTACTGTTGTTTCTACCCGGGAGGTTGTTTTAATTTGCCCAGAAAAAAATTACTCCCTCTCATTCATCTTTCTATTCATTTCAAATAGCTCAACGAAGATAATTCAATAGCTCAACGATGATAATTAAATGTTAGTTATATCTTAAATTTCAGGTCCTCCTTGTTAACCTTTCTCCACAGCCATTTTCTTTTCTAAACTCAAAATATTTTCTTTGATCCATCCTTTGTTCACTTGGATAAACACAGATATTTATGCAGGTGCACACATATGCTCTATCCCTAAAGCAGACTGCGCCAAAATTACTGAGCTCTGGAGACCTGTGTACTCAGAAGAGGGCTAACTATGACCTACTTGTCATTTGCATCCTGTTGCTAAATAGAACTGCCTGCAGACAGACAGCTCCTTCACTCGTTGCTTCTTTCATGCCCTCATTCAACACATTTTTATTAAGTGGCACCGCATCCGAACATTGTGGTAACAGCAAGATACAAGACTCTACACTGGGCAGCAGTTCAGTAACTGGAGCACTCTGCTTTACTACTCTTGAAGCAGAGAGCAGAAACATGTCAGTCATTTAGAAGTATAGGAGATGGAGCGGGGGAAGACCTGCTAGGAGGTATATCTTAAGGGCAATGGCCAAAGAAGGAACACTAGTTCCGTTTGCTTGTGCACGGCTACAATCCCAGCAGCTGGGAAGCTGAGGCAGGAATGTTGTAAGATGGGAACACACTGGGCTAGTGAGTTCTAGGGCAGCCTTGGCTCTGCAGCAAGGCTATGCCTCAGTGAACTACAATCGAAGGTCCTAGTGCCTCAGGCTTTGAATCCCAGCTACTTGGGAAGTGTAGGCAAGTAGATCTCAAGTTGAAGTCTTTTACAGAATAAGCTAAAGTCTAGCCTGAAAAACTTAGGTAGATCCTGTCTCAAAATTTAAAAAAAAAAAAAAATGAAAAGAAAAACCCTAAAATAACATAATTTCAAACACTTGAAAACAAGCCAAAAAGACAGAAGGAATAACTCGAAGGAGTGAAGGATGACTTTATAAGCAGAAGAGGAACCAACGAGAGTAGGCAGCACAACATAGAGAAGAACGTGACAAGATGGTGTTTCTATTTCATCACTGAATTCATCTCCAACATTCACAGTCTGGTCCATCTGCATTTATTCACCATCCTGGTGCTTAAGTCTTCTGATGACCAAAGCATGAGTAACTAGAGAGAAGCTAATTTCTTGGAAACATATAAAAAGATACCTAAAGGTAAGGACTACACAATCTGCTCCCATCTCCCTCCTGTAGCCTGAAAAGACTATCTAAGAACCATCTGACCAAGCTGACCCAGCAGAACTGTCGTCCTTTTCAAACTGAACCCATGAAATTCTAAGTTGTGACCTCTAAAAGACAGCTTTTTTATAGTAAAGAATATATTTGTAATTTTATTTTTATTTATTTGGATTTTTCGAGACAGGGTTTCTCCGTAGCTTTTGGTTCCTGTCCTGGAACTAGCTCTTGTAGACCAGGCTGGCCTCGAACTCACAGAGATCCACCTGCCTCTGCGAGTGCTGGAATTTCTGTTGTGAAGTATTAGTCCTGGATAAGATTTCCTTCATCCAACCTAACTATGAAAATAAATCTTGTTCTTACAATGTAAGCTTTTGTGTCCATAATAGTATGCATAATAGTAAAATCCTTTAAAAAACAATACAAGGGTTTTACCAATGGGATTTTCCACTTCTTTTCTAAAAGGCTGTTGTAACAGCATGGTGCCATGAGATGAATCAAAGCTCATTCTCTCTCTCTCTCTCTCTTCCTCTCCCATATATATATATATATATATATATATATATATATATATATATATACAGATGCTTATGTCATATAGAGTTTCTCTTTTTCATACAACAGAAGGCCCCATTAGAAGCACCCCCTCCAAAGCCCTGCATGTGTCCACGAACTGAATTTTTCTTCCTCTGTGATGATACCATCACAAATTATGAATTTAATAAGATTCTCCAAATGTTGCCTTCATCTGCTTTCTAGATGGAACAAAGGGCAATCAATACAGAAGGGAATTATCCCCAGAAAACAGCAAGATGAACACTATCTAGTATAAGTAGACAGAGACGCCGTTTATAACTGTGCAGACAGGTCATTGGAAGATGACATTTTTAAGACAGCCATTCGGTGTCATGGGTTTATAAGCAGCATTATTAATGCCTGAAAATCAAAGGAATAAAGATGTTCTGTGACACAGTGGCCTGTTTTTTTTTATATTACAATATTGTCTGATAAGTTTCCTATAGGGAGTACTTATGACTGCATTCCAAAAGAGTAATTTCGAGGAAAAGACATACTGTTGGGAAATGGTACACCCTACAGTTCTAGGCAGACAATATGTCTAAGAAACTATGTGAACCTACAAATTATAAATTTGCACATTTAATCAACTGAGAAATGCATGTTTCATTGTATCTCTAACTGTTAGATTAATCTTCTACACCTCAATGGAGACAGCCAAATTAAACATATTTAAAGCCATAGTTACATATTCAAGGTTTAACTAAAATTATTCCTAACATACAAAAGTGAAAGTCTAATTAGATAGACTCCTGGAGATGACATTTTTATTCTGTGTCTTAAGACTTTTAAGAACTTAAAAGAAAATTTCAAGTTACATTACTTCTTTCAGTGTGGAATAGTGTAGTTACAACTGGGTTTTGCCAAATTTATTATAGAGAAATTAGTGATGTGGAATTCTAGTAAGATTAAAACATAAAATATTGAAGTTGAATAATGTTGCCTAATCCAATTATTCTTAAACCTCAGTGAACATTTAGTAGCACAAATCTGTAAAGCAGTACTCAGAAATGCCTTTATAAACTGGGAAGACTTGAAAATTTCAGCAATTACAAATTCCTTTACAAATCACCAAAAACCACTCGTATCCTATAGTTTTAATTGAGAGGCTATCCTGTAGCACTTCACTGACTGGGATAAGATAGGTCAAAAACAAAGTTAAATCATTACTTGTTGATGGGAAATCTCTAAATATTTGTCTTGGGGTAAGCTGGACTACGTGGTTGAAAAGGAAGCACCATATTCCTCCAAGACTAACTTCTTCTTCCAGAAAACGCAGAATGGTATTAGGGTAACAACTGTAGAACACAGTGCTCCGTTCTAACAACTGTTGCAATGCTTTCAAGTTTGCAAACAAAGAGAAAGTACATAAACATAAGTTGTAACTTACAAAGTAATACACACACACACACACACACACACACACACAGTCACTATGGCAGCTATAAAGGTTTCTGCTGGCCTGTTAAAGAGTAATAAGATATCTGTCACACCATAAGGCCTAAACTTAAACATAGTATAACTGGACAGTTAAAGCACTTACATTTATAAAATGGATATAGTTATAAAGAAGAAATGCTAATTACAGGAAGATTAACAATAAAGTTTCATGGTATAGAAAAGTAAAATGATAAAGAAATGATAAAGATAGGTATACCAAAGTCATCCCTAATGTAAAAACATTTAACCATAATTATGTTTTGTGCTATATTTTTAAAGTTTGCTCTAAGAAACCCCAAACAAAATACTGAAGCTTAGAAAAAAAAAAAAAAAGGATGGGCAATTTTATTAAATTGGCAGGTTAACACACGGTTGAATATTCCTAAACTGAGTATCTGCCTAAATAGTTTGATATAACAAAAACAAAAATGGAAATTTTGTTGGATATATGATCTAGTTAACACAGATCATATTAGTGAAGGAACAACATTAGTGAAAGAAAGAAAAGCCACAGTTCAATCTCACTTAAGTAGTTGTCTTTTATCAAATATAATATGCAAAAATAAGGCAGAATTATTGAATTGTAAAAGTAATCAAATCTTTTCCTCTTGTGCTATTATGAATATGCTATCCGATGCAATAAGATAAGAAAAGAATATAATAAGTGTACAAATGAAAAAGAATGAAAATAAATAAAGACTCAATTTTTGTGATAGGCATAAAAATCTATTGTTATCCTTTTTGTGACAATCTGAAGTGGCTGAAACTCTGTAACAGTATATGATAGAGGCCTCAAATTAAATAAACTGAGAAAATGCTATGGCAACAATGCGTTGGTGTTACAGGCAAATAAATAAAGCTATATCATGGAGTCAAGAAGCATGACCAACATTCTTCAAAACACAGATTATTAAAACTAAACAGGAAGAAAATTCATCCTCATAAACTGTGAAGAAACTTAACCATTTAATGTTGTCAAAAAACAAAGTATGCTAAAATACAATCAACAATAGGTGTGGCGAACCATTTAAGGAAAGATAGATATGCTCAACATCTAAAGATCAACATCAAATACTAGATGGATACACGAAAATACCATCATATAATGACATAATTTATATTATAAATATGACATGTAGCCCTATAGTTTAGCTGAATATTAATATGCTAATTCTGCGATGTATTTAATTTTGAATAAGATTTTATCTTTAACACTTACATGAAAATTCCATGTAATGCTAGAGTTTTGGGGTGCTAAAGACAGTTGTATATGTAAAGAGACTCCTATGACCTCAACGCAGCAAATATATTATCATAGAAGATTGAATCTAGATCTTTTTAAAGTTTAATTCATGTTGACAAGAACTCATAAGTTCATCCTATCATACCCTCTTTCAGTACTTTAAGAAAAAATGAAAATAATGACAACAAAAACATCAGACTTGTCCATCATAATTAAAGGTCATGTTGAGAAGTCTATATGCATTTAAAGATCAATACATGACCAGCAATCTCGTCTCTCATCTAGGCCTCTTCTTATTGGCTTATTACTTGATTCTGCTACTTACAAAGCTTCTCAATATTTTCCAATCTGGTACTTCGACAACAATCTTTATTCAAAGAGATAACCCAAAGCAGAAGGCTCAGGCTCCCTGGTAGCAACATTCCTAGAATTCTTAAGATTGAAACCAGATTTTTAAATGTCAGTTTCTATGGGATAGTGCAGTGTCTCTGTTTGTTGTGGTTTAAAACTGTTTCTAACAATGGTAGTGTTTGATTAACAAATTATTACCCTATGCAACTGTTCCCTTTTTACTCATAGCCGAGAGTCTATGACCCAAATTTATCATAAAGTGTTAATTCTGTAGATGATCTCAAAGAATAAAATGCTGAGTCACTGCATTCCCTTACAACCCACTCTTCCACACACAAGTGTGGTAGCTAGAATTCTGACCAATTTATCCTATCCTATGTGTTAATATATTACTATATTTCATATATACACATGTATATATTTTTTATTGGTGGTCACCCTACTAGAGTAACTTTTTTCACATACTAATGAAACACTACAATTGATGAAAAAGTATTTGTTAACAGAGATAAAGGCAGTGATGTTTATGGAAAAAAAACCCAACATGCTAAAACAAGTTCTTTTATGATATTCACATAACCCTTCATTAAAAACAAGTCCAAGTTCATCATGTAAAAGCTTTAATCCTAAGTAATTCATATCAAATAGTCCTTAACTCAAAATCATAGATTTTATATGCATAGGACAACTCTTTCTGTGGACTTCACTTGGCTGTTCTCTGAATTATCTTAGATCCCAAGCAGGGATGAAGAAAGCACACACTCTGGCCTTCTCTGGTGCCTCTCAGTCCTGTGCAGTGGCTCAGAATAAATGACCCCCATGAATCACCTGTTTACATTTCTAGAGATAACAGGGAACAAACGATAGCAAAGTGTATTAGCTAAATGATGAATATGCTTCCAGAAGCCACACGAGACATCACTGTGGTACCGAAGAGAAATACAGAGCTATGCCTTACCTGTCAAAAGTTATTTCCAAAATAAATGGACTTAGATAGCATGGCCAATGCCTTCATTTTGGCTGACATCATGATCAAAGGCAAATCACTCTATGATGGATTCAGCTGTTTCAATCACAATGAGGTCAAAATGAATGGATTAGTTGTTCAGCTGTCCTGATCATCCTTTAAAGGATATGATCTCAGGAGTTTTTTAAAAAAATGATGTTATATGGTGATCTAGATGATGTCTAAAAGTAACCAAGACTGTAAGTACATTTTTATGAAACAGCCTATAGATTATATCCAGCCTCACAACTATATTATTCTCTGTCATCTGTACCTAGATTTCACAATTTGAACACCACTAATGATCTAAAAACCATCAATGTAATGTGTCGCTGTTTCTTAGATGGCTATACATTACCACAATTTTTAATCTATTTTATTGTTTTATTTATTTATTTATTTATTTATTTATTTATTTATTTATTTATTTTTGTTATTTGGTTGTTTCAAGACATGGCTACTCTGTAGCTTTGGAGCCTGTCCTGGAACAAGCTATTGTAGATCAGATTGTAGATCAGGCTGACCTCGAACTCAAAGTAATCTGTCTGCCTTTGTCTCCCAAGTGCTGGGATTAAAGGCAAGCACCACTACCACCTGGCGACAGTGCCACATTTTAAAAATGAGAAATCCATGGCATGAGGTCACATTTGCTGAAGGTTATTCTACTGTGAAACCTCAGTCTCCTCATAGTAATGTGACCAGAAAGTTTACTTGAAAGAAACGCTAAACCTCAAGTTGATACAGAAGCCTAATGTGATTATGTTGATGTCATCAAAATAAGCCACATTATTCAAAGAGCGGAATTACCAAAAGTGAATTACATACTGTAGTTAGTATATACAATACCAATAAGGCAATGCTATCAATTAATAAAATATGTGCCAATAACACACAATCAACTTCAAATTTACAGGTTAATCATAGATAAATGCAAATATGTGAACCAAAACTCTCTATAACCCTTGACTATCCAAAGGAGCAAAGGAAAACATGGATAGATGTAAGGGAAAGCTGGTATTCACTTAACTTCCCAGCAGGCCTTGAAATTAAATCATTTCTTACTACTGAACCCTTTTGGCTGAAAGGAGGTGCAGTCAAGTGTAGGGGCTGGGTCCTTGGGCATACATAAGCCCAGTCCTACTAAATGAGACCAAGTGCAAGGTCTCTATGGTGAGCCTGCCATGCTTAATCGGCAAAGTAATTACCGTGGCCAGCATTATTGACAGCTGACTTGATGCAATTACCTGATTTTGACCATAAATGGAGTGGAAATAATGAGAAAACTAATGTATGACCTTGGCATAGAAAAAAGCCTTTCTAAAATGTCTCAAAAGCCAGAGCAATGAATGTTCAAAAAAAAAAATCAATGTATTTAATCACTTACATTTTAATTTTCTAACCGACAAAATAATAAAAGTTAAAGAAAAATGGTATAAACAAGATGGAATGAAAAATTTCAAAATTAAAAGATTTATAATCTTTATAGTATATTAGAGAAAACATCCAATTTTCTAATATACAGAGAACTCATACAAATCAATAAGCAAAAGAATTTGCATAGAAACATGAAGAATATTACTATAAATGTACATGCCAACTCCAAGGGATCTATAACAGCAAAAAAATGATATTCACATCATTACAATAAGGAAAATTTAAATGAAAACTGCACTGAAATTTCCATGCGCAAAAGTTCAACATTGGAAGGTTTTATAGTAGTGAAGTTTTCAGAAAAATATAAATTATCTTCCATTGCTGATGAGACAATTCCCATAACAACTGAAAAAGAAAGCCTGGTAACACCCAACACCAAGTTGCAGGTTCATATATGCATATATATGCATTTTACAATTATTGATTTGGAGGGAGGTGCTTGCCATAGTCATATATGCAAGTAAAAGCATAATTTACAGGAGTCAGCTCTGCTCCTGGGGAATCAATCTCAAATCCCATAACTTGTGTTAACTTCAAGCACCCTTACCAGTTCTCTGGACTGGTGCATATAATATTTAACCCATTGTTTAACTCAAAGAATTTATCCTACTCATGATTTAGCAAAGTAATAAAAAAATTAATTGCCCTCAATAATAGTATTTGGCCCATTAAAGGGCAATGGGGACCAGTGTGATGGCTGAACTGGTAAATGCCACTAAACCTAACAACCTGAACGAGATATCTGAACACCACATGGTTGAAGGCAAGGGAGAAACAACTCTCAGGTTACCCTCTGATCTCGTTACTTGAGTGGGGGTGCAAGCCCACAAACGCAGACATGCATGCGCACACATACACAAAGACACACACACAGAGATGGAATAAATAAATATGTTTTTAAAGGAACAGGAAATCATATAAATAGTCACAAAGAGGGAATGGAGCAAAGTGGGTTCTAGTAAGTTGAGAGCAATTCAGCTTCACACTAAGGAGTATGTAATAAGAATGACTCTACTCTAATATGTATAACAAACACATCCATATGCATAACATATTGCCAACACCGAACAATGAGTAAGTAGTCATGCCATGTGCTTAAAATTATCTCAGGAAGGCTTTCAAGATCTGGAAATTAAAGGGTTTCCAGAAAAAACTACAGATATGTAGACTTTTAACTGTGGAACGTTTATAAAGTTATGAATATGGAACAATAAGAATGTTTTTATTCCACTGATTTTTTTCAGACTCAAAATCAACTCACTTTAATCCAGTACTGGTATTGAGGAAAATAAATTTGTGACCACTCCTATTTGGATGTATGTTCAAATTACTCTACTTCTCCTTCCTGCCCTTCACTCAGAAATAAAACCATTTTAAAATTCACTGTCAGCCAGTGAGCTACCATGAATTAAAATCCAAATTTCACCAACTATACCAAGAACGCTCAAGCTAACTCAGGTTGACAATGAAGCTATACGTGGACCTTCTCTGAGGCCCTTTCTCTTCATAGCATTTACGTTTTGGATGAAGAGCTTTTCTGACCTTCACAGTCAGATTTTTCCCCCCTTTTGACACCTCCTTTTTCTGGCTTACCAAACTGTTTAATGTATTCCCACAGAAGTCCATGGCCTTTTGAGGTTTAAAGGACCTATTAGAAAAGAAGTTTGAGATACACCATAATTTTACAGGAACAAATAAAAGGTCAAAGGACCTGAGCTCAGAGATGACAAGACAGTTCACTGGTAAATCAATACAAGGCTTTGTGTTGACCGTGGCAAAGGATTTACGAGCAAAGGGCAAATCATTTAGAGAGTTCAGGGAAACCTCTGCTTGTACAAGAGAGCCCTCCCATGCTTTTCTACCACCTGAAACCCCTTGGTTCCTTATTCTAAATATAACAGAAATTAGCTGAAATTTAGATTCTAAATAGCCAATACTTTAAAGGAAGGGTTTTTTTTTTTAATGAATTTTCGATTAAGTTAAGAAAGCAAGCACACATACCATGGAACAGTATGGAAGCTAGGATGACCTCACAGTTTAATAATTAATGCATTCAGCTTCCACTTTGGTATGTGTAACACCTTGAAATTCCTCCAAAGCAGACACTGGAAAATGGAGGGTGTAGGGTTAAGTGAACCACCAAATAAGCTTGTGTTTAAGTTCAGAAGATCAATCTGATTGGAGAAGAGCTGTCTACAATGAACTTAATTTGTCAAGAAAACAGACCACTGTGATAAAATGGAGCTTAAAAAAAGGAGATTAAAGGAAAGAGGGGGGGAAAAAAGGGAAATCAGGATTTGGCTGGAATCCCAGATACTCTACAAAAGATTGATTTCAAAGTAAGTTTTTTGAACACATGGACACTTCTACTGTTAAGGCAGCCAGTAACCACATGTAGCTGTTAGAAGTGGAGTGTTGTAAACATTTATAGTTCTCGCAGATTTGGAAGACAGTAGAAAAGTCGGGATAACTAACAACTCACAGCTTAATTATCAATAACCTCGGTTTTGACTGTGGCTTAAAGCACATATATTTTTTAGCTTATTTTAATTAGCCTATTATTACAATTGACTTTATGTTTTTCATTTTTACTCTAAATGTAGCTACTCTAAAACAAAATACTCATGTAGCTCAAGTATATGACATCCTACTATGTTTATGTTTTATGTTCATATTGTTTTCACAGGTTCATTCTTCTTCATATGATTTGTGCATACGGGTATGTATGTACACACACACACAGACTCCCTAATAGAAACACAGAATCACAACACACACACACACACACACACACACAAAATACTTTTCAGACACATTAAAAACATAAAAGGCTATTGCAAATACTACACAAACAATCACTACCTTTGAATGACAAGGGTTCAAGAGCAGGTCAGTAGAAGCTCAACGTGATATTTGTAATGTCTGGGGAGCCCCAGAGGGGAAAGTGATCGCATGTCTACCTGTTCTAATCCCCTGCTAGAGCAGGCAATAGCTGCAGTAAGCTGCCTTTCTAGATAAGGGATACAAGTGATTACAAAGAAAAGCTTAGAAATCCATGCAGTCAATCATGAAGAAACAATGTGTTTGGCATTCTTCAGGCTAGCGAATTACATTTTCCATATTTAGCAGCAAGCCGTCCTTTGCTGATTTGTAAAGATACCTCCTGCAGACTGAAATACTGGGGTTTGTCTTACTTTACAAACTGTCAACAGCCACTGTCACCAGCCCCAAAGGTTTACTTTTTCTCTAGCCGTGCTCCAGTATGGGTATGAGAGTTCTTCCAACCACAAATAGCTAGGGAGCGGGTAAGAGAGATATAAATGTAAAATCTAATTTGTAATCTCTTTTGTAATTACACACAGAACTGAACCATGGAGTCTTCCTTTCCTTCTGTCACCACAGGCCAGCTTCCAGGGGCAATTCCCTCAAGAAGGCAAGGCAGGCACAAGAAGTTAAAGCGTTTCCCTTGTTCAGGCAGGGTGCTGCTGTAAAAACCAAAATTGACTAAAATAATCTTTATTTTTTGCAAACTGCCAGAGCCTTTTACTTCACCAACAATTTGATATAAACAAGTGATATTAAAATGCATGCCAATTTGAGCCTTCCCACATTCCAACTATAGCTAAATTCAAGTTCACTCTAAGACATCACCCTGTGATCACTCTTAAGACATCATCACTTAAGACAACAGTATCATCCCTTTGATGATGACATCTTTCTACATGACTCAAAATATGGGAAAATGATTTATCAAACTAGAGAAAAAGTACTCTGTGAATAGAATTTTTTAAAGTGTAATCTTCGATTCATGGATTCCACAACTATGAGATCATTTTCAGGATCACAACTTCAGTATTCCTTTCCTTTGTTCAATCGGCCTACAGACACAGGCCTCCACTATGTTCATAATGTAGTTAAATATCATACTCTGGCTGCCGACATTATGCTGTTATTACCTTAAAATGGAAACATTCATTTAAAGTATATAAGTGGCGTACTTTTAAAGAACCTTTCTGTGGTTTTCCAAAAGCATTCCAAAGAGGTTACTTACGTTGCTTTGAAACTGGTTTGAGTTATGGGAAGGCCATAGCCTCAGACCAGCAGCTGAGACAGCAAAGGAGATGAAAGTTTTCAGCTTTGAGATCCAAGGGGAAACACAGCTGCCACAGCTGGCCCGCTCAGATCTCAACACTTAGTACAGTGATGGAGAAGGTGATAATGCCGCGTCTGGTCGAAAAAGTGCATTAATAAAAACAATCTTTAAATAGAGCAGGGAAATCAATTAATCAAATCTAGGCCCTGGGCTGTAACATGAAAACATTAAACTACAGCAATAATAAAAAGCAAGGGAAGGGGAAATCCGCTTAGATACTTAAAGACATTCCACTCCTGGGACATTCACTATCTGACTCAAAGAATTCATTCACGAGATGCATATTAGCTGTAAGAAACCAAGTTTAACTTGGATGGGTACTTCCACATTATGATAGAGAACAGGAATTTGCCAAAGCCATATTTTCATATAATAGGAGCCAGAAACATCTCTGGCTGAGTCTTTCTCTTTCTCCTTTAAAATATCTATTTTATTTTGAAGAATGTATTTGTGTGTGTCGTGTGTGTATGTCATGTGTGTGGGTGTGTGTGTGTGTGCATGTGCACATTGGCTGTATGCAGGTGCATAGAGATACCCATGGAGACCAGAACTGTTGAAATCGCTTGGTGCTGAGTTATTGGTGTTTGTGAGCCACGTGATACAGGTGCTGGAAACTGAGCAGCGGGCCTCTGAAAGAGCAGCATGTGTTCTTAACCAACAAGCCATTTCTCCGGATAAGTTTTGTTTCTTTTTAATAGTTACAATTCAGAACACAGGCATAAAACTGGCTGATCTTAATTGTGTCAACATGTACAGATTCTGAAGTTTAACACGCCGACAGCTGCCTAAGAAGAGAGAACATGCATGCTTTCAGGAAATCACGGGAAACAAAGACACGATATATAGATAGAAAAAGTTTCTTCAAAGTAATTATAAATCTAAGAAAAATATGTCTTCAAGTGATTGTAGTGCATTTCATTTGTATTTTAATAAAAAAACTTGCCTGAGGATCAGAAAAGTAAAACAACCACACTGGTCAGTCATACAGAGCAGGCAGCAATGACACACCTTTAATCCCAGTAGGCACACTAGTTTGCCATAGAAATCAGGTGGTAGTGGTGCATGTATTTAATCCCAGAACTATAGAGAAATATAAGATGGGAGGAAAGAGTTCTCAGACACAGTCTCATTCTGAGATTCCTGGAGGCAGGACCGCCATTTTCAGACTGAGGTCAAGGTAAGAGCCAGTGGTTAGCTGCTTTGCTTTTCTGACCTTAAGGTTGAACCCTAATTTCTCTCTCTGAGATTTTTATTAATTGTGCAATAGTGATAATGTCTCCTTCCAATGAATTCAAAATTCTAAAATATCCTTATCTTATTGGCTGGAATGACTAAGTCAGGCAGGAAAGAGAATTCACATCCATTATTGCACATAATATAAAGATCAGAGCCCTGACTTACTAAAAACACGTAACTTCCTCAAGGACCTAAATAACTTAAAGGAAGAAATGCACCAAGCCCACTCATGGACTGGAAACTCTACAACACTCATTTTAAATGAATTCTGCTTTCAAATGTGTGGAGAGTTAGCATAATGAAGGGGGTAACAATACATCGAGAATTCTTTTTGTTTATATAGCAAGTGAGCATTTATAAAATGTGAAATCCTACAATAAATTATTAATATTACAAGGTAATGGATCATCCTTCTAACATTTTCTTTATTTTTTTAATCATCAAAAAGAAATATAAGACCAACCTATACGACATGAGTGCGAAGAACACGCAGTTACTTTTACTGACATCCCTCCCAAAAATAAAACCTGTAATGCCACAGGAGAAAAACAAATTATTCTGTATTGACAGAGCCAGCAACCCAAGAAATGTGTTTCCTCCAAATAGCCTATTGTCTATTTTACGGGAAAAGAGATTTCTGAATTTTGCATCTTTGCCCCTCCCCCAATACCAATAGGACATTTAACAGTGTTATATGACTTCAATGAAAAATACTTCCATTCAGGCATTCATTAACTAAATGTGTCTTGGCTCCTGAGAATAAAGTGGCTAACATCAGAGTCCCCTTCTCATGCCAAGTAGAAGCATAATAAATCAAGGTAAAGGCTTAGAGAATACGAGTCACTGTGTTATATAAGAGATCAAAGAATGCTGGTCATGGTGGCTTTTAGACAGTCAGACTGTCCAAAAGGCAGTGAGGAAAGAAGTATGCATCTGGGGATAAAATTGACCAGACACGCAGTATATGGCAAAGCTGGAGAGATGTGGTCCTTCGTGTATAAATGACATAACAGAGGGTTGGAGGTCTAAAAAGAAAAGGGTAGAAACAATGTAAAGTTTGTAATCTTGGTAGAGAAATGGACTCTAGCACAAAGCAAGAATGAAAACCTCAGAGAAATCAAGGCACACTGCACCAGACTGGCATTTAAGAAAGATCATTCCAGGCACCTGATTAGAGAGTGGTGTGGGGACCGAGCAACAGTGGACGTCTGCCAGTCACTGACTTGGGAGGCGATGCCAGTAAGTTACGTATGGAAAGATGATGGTGGCTTTCTCTGCCATGGTAACAGTAGGAAAACAGTTTGAGAGTGCAGATACATCACGGAGGGCTGGGATGGCAGGGTTTGCTGGTGGATTAGAAAAGAGAGGCAAGGCCGAATTCATAGCTCTGAAGTTCAGCAATTATGTGATGGAATTTCTGTCTTAATGAGCGGGAGGGGACTGTGAGTCCAACAGTCCTTAGACAGATGCTTTGGACAAAGGAAATTGAAATGTTTTTTTGGATGATCCAGAGGACATGTTGGGTATACAATTCAATGAGGAGTGACTTAAAATTACAGAGGTTTAAGGGATCTAAGCAAAAGCTCTTCACTTATTGGCAGTAACACACAGAAAATTCTCCTATAAACACATGTTCCTCAGAGAGCATTGGCAGGGACCACAGTTGCTTGAATCCCAGTTTATCTCTCATTTCCTTGTATCGTGCTATAACTACCTGTGAAGAACTGGTCTAAAGTTATTTCAAGAGCTTCACATTCTCCGTCTGACCAGTAGAAGGTGATAATTTTACGTATCTCCTGGGGGGAAGTGCATGGAGCAGAATGGCTTCTTTGTTGGTGGCTTAGACTCTAATGACAACATCAACTCAGATACGAAGTTAGAAATGCACACCTCTAGGCTCTGTTTTCTGCGATCCTAATTGTAAGTTATGTAAAGGTAGCATGTCATCTCCATTTCTAGTTCTAACCCCATTCTTCTAACAGGAAGCAAATACTCAAGATGAAGGCGCTAAATGGATTTGAGAGGAGACTGGCCACATTCCTCCACATTCAACCCTTCCTGTCAACTGGGATGTCCCACTGTTTTACAAAAGGATGAAGATAGGACAGGACCCTTCTTACTCTTATCTTCAACTTTTGCTCTCTCCTCTGAGATATACAATTTTTTCTCAGAGAGGAATGATATATATGAGAGTACAGAAATCTCCCAAGAACACATAAAAGAGCTGAAACATTCTTACTGCCTACTGAAGCCACTACTTTCACACTCTATCCAAAGATGCATCCTCCAGTACTTATGGTGATACCATTGACAAGCCTACTGCACTGCCGGGCATGTACAAATACAACACATGCAAATTTTGTAGAGAACATGCCTTATAATGAAGATAAATGACTCTAATACAGTGCAATCATTTGCTTTGCTATTCTTTTTGTTACTTCAGAGTGTGCTGTCCGTATTTACTAAAAGAGTAGTGCAATACTGTGTGCCATGTGATGCCGGCAAACTCCTCTGCCTCAAATTTAGCAGGTCTCTGGATTGCATCCGAGGCTCCAATGAGTGACCTACCCCAACTTAGCAGTCTAAGCAAACGCCATGAGGTTCACACAAGGTTGAACCTACTTGATGCATTACTCAGTATATGTCCCCAAACAAAACCGGTTGTATTAAATTTCCCTTAGGTACAATTTTGTATACGAAGCTACATGCTTAAATATGGATTAATATTTATCAGATACCTTTTTAGAAAAAGCAACATCAATCTCTTAAAAATTATTAGAAAATTTTAGGATTAATTAAGAGTCAGATAAGTTAAATAGGAATAAAATGAGGAAGACACATTCACAATAGTTACAATGAAAGCTAATAAAATAACAGCTGTGACGTCTCCTTTCGATTCAGAGTGATGGAAAGCAAGCATAGAATATTGGGAAGATCCATAATACAGAATGAAACAAAGTCTTCACAGTTTTCAGAGGACAAGATTTCCCTTTGAACAAGAAGTCTGCTGCAAATGAGAACAAGCCAAAGTGAGAGAACCACAAGGTGAGAGGCACAGGTGGTGAAGACGCAGCTAAAACCATTCCAGCAGGAAGGCTGTGTTATGTCCAGAAAATATTATCTGTCTCTCTGCCGCTGCACATATTTTTATGAATTGAATTTTGTGCGACCTATTGGTCTATAAATTCTTACTAGAAGAGAACACACCACAAAAGATTCCAGAAGATAATCGAAGTGAGAAAACATCTGCCTTCAAGTAATTTGGTCCTGGCCTGGGAAATGCCTCACTGAGAGATGCCATTAAATAATCATGAGCATATAAAGCTTCATTTTTGGAATACACATCACATAGCATATGTATGAAATATCATCAGGAAAATGTAATTGCTGACTGCTTTACAAAAAAGAGAATAAGGATGCTGGCTATTGCTGTGGCATTCAGAAATGTCTGAGACTTCGACCATCCTCATTTTCTCCCTCGTGGAGTACCCCTTGAGAAGAACTGCTTTAGTCCATACAAGAGGATATACCAGTATTTCTGGCATATATCCCCATTAGAAATTGTTCCTTTTCTTTTACTATATAACTAATTATAAGGTATGGCTAGTAATTCTCACAGATAATTGTCCGAGTTCATTAATAACAGATACTGAAAGGAGAATATGTACATCAGTTTTAGAAAATGTATATCAGAATTATAATCAATACTCCATGTAAAATATTATTTTAATATATATTTGTTTATTCTGTGGAACATTTGTTTAATGATGCAAAGATCTTTTGCATTTTTAATGTTGCATTTGTTTAACTCTGTGAAGCTGTTTTATTTTGCCTGTCTAATACACATGATTGGTCTAATAAAGAGCTGAACCGCCAATAGCAAGACAGGAGAAATGATAGGCAGAGCTGGTAGGTAGAGAGAACAAATAGGAGGAGAAATATAAGGAGAAGGAGCAAGATAGAACAAGAAGAGGAGGAAATCAGGGACCAGCCACATAGCTACACAGCAAGCCATGGAGAAAGAAGTAAATAAAAGTACAGAGGCAAAAGTTAGAAGGGAAAACTTAAGATAAGAAAAGCTGACTAGAAACATGCCAAACTAATGCCGAACATTTATAAGAAAGAATAAGACTCCATGTGCGATTTATTTGGGAGATGGGTAGCAGAGCCCCCCAAAAAACAAAGAGTAAAGAGCAAAAAGTAAACAACAACACATGCTTGATTAATTCTCAACAATACAAGAAAAGTTAAAATGTGAATAGTAAGACATAAGATACAAGAATAGTAATAATAAGATTATGTAAAAAGAAAACAATAACAAAAGATAAATGCTGTCAAGGTACTGTGGCCTTTGATGTCAAGATTTGGGTTACGTTTCTTAATTTATTCAAAAGTATTTATTTACCATAAGCCAACATACTGTTTTGCTTCAAGAAATACAAAACTGTTGGTTATTTTTCTGAGCATGACATTTCACAAATGTTAGCAAAAATTCATGGTATGATTTTTAAAAATGGTTTGAATAATCATCCCTGTGCATACTATAAATTTAAACAACTTATGAAATTTCTTATTTCATGTTTCTATTGCTATGTACAGACACCATGACCATGGAAACCCTTACAAAGGAAAACATTTAATTAGGGCTAGCTTACACTTCAGAAGTTTCATCACTTATCAACATGGTGGGCGGCATACAAGCAAACATGGTACTAGAGAAGAAGCTGAGAGTTCTACATCTTGATCCTCAAGCAGCAGGAAATGAACTGAGACACATTTCTTCCCAAAATGCCACACCGTCTCCAACAAGGCCACACCTCCTAATAGTGCCATTCCCTATGAGCCTATTGGGACCAATTACATTCAAACTATTACATAAACTAATGGGCTAGCTATTTCCAGAAATTTCAATCATGTTTTAATTTAGAATCAGTTCCTTAGAAATGAAACATAACATAACATCTAGCATGTGTTCATTTTTAATGGTTTCTAACAATCTCTAAAACTATTTAAGGATCTCATTTAGGATTATGGGGTATTCATAATTGAGCCAAGAAATTTAACGCATGCTAAGGAGATGTACAAAGCTGATTTCTGGGAAAGAGTACTCTTAAATATATTTCAGTCCAATTAAGTGAGAATCTTTATCATTACAACACATTTTTCACCTCTACATGATGTTGTAAATTCTACCTCCTGTGGTGTAACAGTTTTTATTAAATTTCTTCAAATAAAAACTAGTAATTCAGATAAGAGTAAGAAGTCTAGCATGAAAACTATAAAAAGAATGGCATTAAAATCTAATTATTTTTTGCATTAGAAATATTACTGACACATATATGATTCTTTGTTCTTATTTTTATGCTTTCCTTTTTGAGAAAGAAGAAAGATTCTCACAATGATACAAAGGAGGTAAGCAGGGATCAAATCATAACAGACTCTGGGAAATGTATGAAAAATCTGGGTTTTTAATATGACGAAAATCTGGAAACTTGGAGAGATTTTGAGGAAGTGAATGATGAAAAGTGTATCTACATACCAAGCGGATTTTTTCTTTAAGGGCAATGTGACAAACGTTTTCAAACAGATGAATAATACTTAGGAAATGACAAAGTACAGTCGTGGAGCATTAACGGATCAACAGTTCTATGAATATATCCTCTTCCTTCTGGCCAGTAAATGGGAATGGGATGGATAATGGGTAGGGAGCTTGCTGTCAAGGTATCTTTTAAGTGTCATTAACATTTAAGTCAGTAGGCTGATTGGCAAAAATTACCCTCAGTGATGTGACTCAGACTCAAGACTACATCAGCTCGTCACAGAGTCTCCCAACTATGAGTGAGTCCTTCAGATCCTGAACTTGCTTATTGCCACAATTACATAATTTTATTGGCCAATATCATAACATAAATCTTGTGCTCCCTCTCTACACAATGTGCATACAAAGAGAGAAACATGGAGCAATAAAGAAATGGAAACAGATTTCTTATTCCCTGTGTTTCAATAGTTGATAAACATGTTTTATATATGTGTCTGTGTGTTTCTGCAGTGTAAGGTGGTTCACTCAGCATAGTGTCATTATGGGTAGGTGTCACTTTGCATTCATTCATGTCTATATTCTATCATTTGATAAAAGATTTACACTAATGATGTCTCTGTATGTGTCCATGGAGACCTCAGTATATGAGTGCAGTTGAATGAGGGTATTAGGTTCCCTCGAGTTATACCTTGAAATGGGTGCTGGGAAATAATCAGCATCCTCTGCAAAATCATCAAGCAGTTTTTTGTTTTTTTTTTTTTTAAAGATTTATTTATTTATTATGTTTACAACATTTTGCCTCCATGTATCCCTGCAGGCCAGAAGAGGGCACCAGATCTCAGTACAGATGGTTGTGAGCCACCATATGGTTGCTGGGAATTGAACTCAGGACCTCTGGAAGAGCAGTCAGTGCTCTTAACCACTCAGCCATCTCTCCAGCCCCCTCATCAAGCAGTTTTAACTATGGAACCATCTCTCCTGTTCTTCCTACTCTATGAGTTTTGAAGATAATTATTAGTTTTAATTTTGTAACAGAAATAAGCAAGAAATTTTCTTAAACTAAAAACAAGAATTGGAAATTTTACATTCCAACTCTCAAATCTGTGAATTTGTCTTTTCATAATGGTAGTATACGTGTTGAAAATTGTATACAATTTTAACACAAGTTTGCCTGATAATAAATGCAATAATGTTATGTATTCATATATTTCAACTTACTTTTATGCTTTGTGAAAAATAATAATAAACTTAAGAAAACAAAACAAGGGAACAGGCTATTTCCCAAGGAAGAGAAATTAGCTTTTAATCTAAAAGAGTATAACTATATAAACAGGATAGTTTAACCAGAAAGGATATGAGCTGCTCAGAAAAAAATCAGCCAAATAAATGGACACAAAAACCCTAGTTTGATTGGTCATAACCAAGCAACACTGACATTGAAGAGATACCAAAGTACAAAACTGTGATATACCTGGTCTTAGAGGTACAGGAACTGTCTGTTTTGAAAATGTTAATACTGAGTTTAATACACAGGATACGAGGGTAGCTACTGAATCACACTTTGATCACATACTCTCATTTCACACTCAACCAGTACCATCCCAAAAGAAACACACCATGGTAAAACCACCAGAGAATGAAGTAAGATTTGGTGCCTGCAGAATATTAAGTGTCTGAGTGAACATTCTAGCATGAACATTAATAAGTTGATTTGAGCTTAACTGATGTGGTTCAACGCTGAGAAACTTCTCAGAGGGCTCCCTATTCTGTTTGGAAGCCAGGAAAACCAGGCAAGACCTCAAAAGTGAAAAATTCAGCAAGTGAAACGTGCAGAGCCATCCAGGGGTAAATATTTGCCGTGAACAAAGAGGGAAGGATGCCTCTGGATTGCCAGGCCAGGGGAGTTTTTTTTTTAATTGATAGTTTTTTATCATACTTAAATCAGATTGTTCTCTCACACTCTCTCAGGCGTCCCAGTACAAATGTGTCACTAACCATTCTTCATCTTCAACATCTTTGCTCAGATACATTTATAATTATTGGGTTTATACCTTTACCTTTAGAAATTAACTCACAGATATTAATTCACAGAAATTTACTCAAGAACATATTGGGTAGAATAGGCAATTTTGAAAAACACTAACTACAAAAATGTTTTGTATTAACTTCCAAACACTGACTACACACACACACACACACACACACACACACACACACACACAATCTGAGAGTGTAATCAGTTCACTCACTCGACATGAAATGATGAAACACAAAAGGGGTTTTTCCTCTTCCTTTTGAAATACTATAGGAAACAAAAGGAGGAAATAGCATCAGGATCCAAAATGACTTTCACATGTTGTTGTTTTTATACTAAAAGATGCATGTTTCAAAGTTAAAGTACAGCTAATTCCACGGGAAATTTCAGAAATGGTACACTACCAGGACTTTTCTTCTTGGAAAGCTTCAAGGGTAACAAATTACATTCAGAAAAGTAAGATCAATTTCCTAAGTAATCTACATAATGGTTGCAATTCATCTACAATTTCAAACATAAGAAAATGGTTTTGAACAGGAAATCTGGGTTGCTATGTCTAGGGCTCATTATAAATTGTTCAAATGAAATAAAAAATATGAACTAAACCCAAGAAGAACATTCAACCTACAGTAAATACAAAACACTTGCGATATATATATATTCATTCTATAAGCACGGGAGAAAAGACCTAAAACAAGCACATAAACAAAGTGAATAAACATGTCAGCAGGATAATATTGATGCTATCAAAAGCTAAATAACTTTCCTTGCCTATTACTAGGATGCCACCATCTTATGAGATAAAATACAACACCATAAATTTAAAGGTCACTGAATTTTTCAAGGTAACACAAACATTGTAAAGATGCAATTAATTCTCCCAATGGATAGTGCTGAACCAATAATTGCAAGAGTCCTGGATATGCCAGGGACTCTTTATCTCCTTCATGTGCCCTGATCTTTGGGTACAATGCAACTTAGTCAAATTACCCAAGCTCCTCTCTAATCTATTTTAAGTTGAGTGAACACCGCAATTATTATATTGCATAACAAACAAGAAACTCTTCATTTTATCAAAATAATGCTTTAAAGTTGAATACTAAACGTAATTTATAAATTTCAGAAATTTGAAAATTATCATCTTTGCTGTTCTCATGTGAAATAGCCAATGGGAATCCATAATTTATCTTTTAAAATCCCTTCTCCAAATTATGCTTCTTGTTTCTGTTTTGTTTTGTTTTTTTAACTAATACCTATATCATTAAACAAAGGGTAATTGCATTTAACAAGTAAGGGGTGTTTATTTTGGTTGTTTTATGAGGCAGGGTTTTTCTGTGTAGTCTTGACTGTCCTGGAATGCGCTCTGCAGACCAGACTGGCCTTGAACCCACAGTGATTGATCCACCTACCTCTGACTCCCTTGAGTGTTGGGATTGAAGGCATGTGCCACCACCACCCAAACAAGTGAGTTTTTAAACAATAGTATTCATGATAACATTCAATTTCTTGAATCAATTAGACTTGAATCATAAGGTTTTATGATAGTTAATTAATGACATACAATGTTTATTCTGTTATTTTATGGTTGAATGATGTTATGTGTGATTGATTGTTGAGATTTTGCCGTTGTTCTTTGGTTGTTTGTTTGCTTGAGATAAAGCTTGTTCGAAAACTTATCATGTGATACAAAATGGCCTTTAAAATCAGGGCAAAGCTTCTTCTTCAGACTCTTGAATAACAGGAAATAGCCACGCTTTTTAGCTTATTTATCCTCTTGAAAGCTACTCAGCCAGGCAGTGGTGGCACATGCCTTTAATCCCAGCACTCAGGAGGCAGAGGCAGGCAGATCTCTGTGAGCTCAAGGCTGGTCTAGTCTACAAGAGCTAGTTCCAGAACAGGCTCCAAAATTAAAGAGAAACCCTGTCTTGAAAACAAACAGACAGACAAACAAAAAAAGCTGTTTCTCAAAGTCTCAGAGAGGCAATAAAACCATTAGACAATACATTTGTGAAAACAAACACTTTTAGATAATACTAAGATTGTGTCCACGTGAAGTTTAGAGACTCATAGGCAAGTTTCAGTTTTAGTTTTTAAGTCTAATAATACAGGTGCATATTCATTGTTGGAGCAGCCTGTCCTTGAACAAAATTTATGGTCCAAGGTGGCCTCAAACTCAAGCTCCTGCCTCAGCTTCTTGAGTGCTGGAAGAATAGGTAGGCATTTGCCACTATACCATATAAGAATGAATAACTATTAGAGAAGATGAATTAACATGTTTACTTTATCTTATTTTAATTTATTGGTGTGGGTGTGGCTTTTGGAATGATTTGCCATATTGTGAATATAAGTATGAAAGAGAGCGAGCAGAAACTTGTGAGGGTCAGTTTTCTCCCCCCATCATCTGCCTTCCAAAACTCAAATCACCAGGCTTGGCAGCAAGTACTTTTACCCCATGAACCATCCTGCCCACCCAATTAGTATATTAAAAAAAAATCTTCAAGAATGTGGCAGACGGGGCCGGGCAGTGGTGGCGCGCACCTTTAATCCCAGCACTTGGGAGGCAGAGGCAGGCAAATCTCTGTGAGCTCGAGACCAGCCTGGTCTACAAGAGCTAGTTCCAGGACAGGCTCCAAAACCACAGAGAAACCCTGTCTCGAAAAACAAAACAAAACAAAACAAAACAAAACAAAACAAAAAAAAAAAAAAAAAAAAAAAAGGAATGTGGCAGACCGTGGATTAGAAAGAAAAGCAATAGCGCGGGTGCTAATATTGCCACTGCATCCGGGAAATAAGCGAGGGCCAACTGAGCTTGACAATGATGAACTTGCAGGTGAATGAGTTTTGAAACAAAGGCAACTAAGATATCCTCTGCTGACATTTTTGATATTCCATGAGTTAAAATACAGAGGATTACTACATGAGGTGCCTACCTATGTTCTTAGCTGCTATATAATTATTGTGGTTGAAAACTTGTTCTTGGTTCAGAAGAAGGACAGATCCACCCCATCCCAGGAAAGTCAGAAATACGAATATATGTATAAATGAGTATAAAGAGGAAAGAGTTCCATGTACATAATTTCTCTAGGCACAGACCAACATGACTGGACACAGCACTGAGCAGTCAGTCCAGCTGATTTTCTCTCCCTACAGCTTATACGGCTTGCATGCCAAGCTCAGTCTCAGCTCAACTTGAGACATACTATTAGTATTTTACAATTTTAATGTAACCTCAACTTAATATGAAATGTACTCTGAGTTTTTAAAAGAAGTGGAGGATTGTGGGCTTCCTCTTCATTATTTTTCATGAAATGACTTCAAATTTTAATCTGTCTGAGTCTCATACGCATGTTGATGACATTCTCGCAGAGACCTCTGACCTCCAGACCATTAACTTCCTCCTTCCGTCTTGCTTTTGGATAGTCCATGAGCCTATGTACTAGAGACACGCTTCCAAACTCCAAGCACTTTAACTTCACACCCTGAACCTCTATTCTTCTTCATCATTCACTTTTCTTGAAAACTGGTATCACAGCCCTTAGTTTCCTGGGTAGAAAGTTTTGAATCTGGATGACATATTCCTCCAACTCCTCTTTCAAGAATCATGCTGGTAGCGTTCCATAACATTATCGCCGCCCTCCATATCCACCACCCGATTCCCAGCCTCTGATTGCCTCACTTCTCTGTACAACAGCCTTTCAGCCCATCCTGACTTTCATACCTACTCCACATTGTCTCAAGACTTAATGTTTCTAATCGCAATTTTAACGCTTTACTTCCTGAAGTCGAAAAGCATCTGGGAGTCCTATTAAAAAGTTCTCACTTTGAATGTGCAAAATCCTGGTGTTGTTACCCACGGCCATGAACCTGGGACCAATACTGCATCTGGAGACCAGCAGAGCTCTTCACTCTCCTGCCATGTCAGGCCAAAGACTATCTTTCCATTACTCATTCTTCAGAATGACTCTTTTCAAAAGCTGTGTTTCCAAGGGATTTTTCTTTGATCTTTTTTTCCCTCTGCATTAGAAATGTCTCCACTCTCCTTTGTGGCCCGGACACCTTGTGTTGCAGGTCTTGAGCCTATTCTACCTAGCAAAGATATTAATATATTTATCAAGTTCACTAAGTCTCCTAGACATCATAAGCTAGGGTACATCATAGAAAGGCTGCCTATATTGTAGGAACATACATAGCTTATTATTCAAATATTTAGACCTCAACAACACAAGTACAGTAGATAGACTAGCCCTCAACTATATCCACCTATACTTTACAAAGCCTGTAGATTAGAACAAAAGAAACCTGGACATGTTACCAAGTTAAACATAAGGGGACGACCCCAGATTATCCAGGTGGGCCCTATCTAGTCACAGAAGACATACACATCTTTAACCGAACTAACATTACATAATAAGAAAACAAAAGTGGTTCCTAAATATGGTCATCAGTTTCCTTCTTGGTCAAAACATTCTTGAGCCGCATGACTTCATACAAACCTCTCAGCAAGTATCAAAGGCGCCTTCTTGTTTAGAGGCTATGTCTCTTCAGAATTTGCAGTGTCTCGTATACTTGCCACAACTCCAATATCCCATGCCCCTTTCCATTCCCTCTATTTCAGCCAGCTCAGGAACACTGGCTTAGAAATACCAAGGACTGACTCTGCACTCTAGACAATATCTAGTGAAACTAAAGCTAATATTGCCCTAGAGGTTGGTTTTAAAATGAATCGCTGCCCAGGCATACGCAAGGCTGGTATAAATACAAACAACCACAGTGATGGAAGATGTACTTTAACTCAGTTCTCTCTCTCAGTTAGGTGATGTGCCACATAGACTACCTCAATTCTTTCAAGCAGCCTTGGAAATTGTTTATAGTTCCCTACTAGTCAAATGAAGAAACTGGGTGAAAACATGTTAATTAATTTATCCGGTATTAAACATTTTCTAAGTAACTGAGGCAAGACCACCAGCAATCTATTGCTCAGTTATTAGCAACATCTGTTCCTTCTAAAATTGATTAAGCATGTAGCATCCTCTGCAACATGAGCACATTTGACATGTACTTATCCTGCCACCTTTGGACTTTTAGGACTAAATACAAAAAGCGAAAGTCAATCAGAAATTAGGACAATTGCGTATGAGCAAACAACATGGATACAGACATCAAGGCTTTGGTGAGGCAGCCAGGGTGGACCTTTGAGAGTGACTCTCAGGGGTAGCAAAGCATCATTCAATGTTAGATAATTTTGATGGCAGGGAACAGACACGGAGCTGGGGGAGATGATCTCCCCACCACTGGGCCAACAGTTCCTCCCAGTAACTGCAGGATATAAGCTAAGAATTAGACTTCTTTTATAGCTTCTCCATTTCAGGGGATTCTTTGAATCTGAAATTTCATATGCTTGGTTTCATTCCTCCGTATTTCTTGAGTTAAATTTCAGCTGTTTTCTGTTACCAGTTAGGGGAAATACGCCAAAAAGATCCCCACCAAATGCACTCACTGGTGCACTGAAGGCAATTTCTACTCCAACTACCAGGAGTTTGAAGAGTGAGAGATGGAAGGGCCTCCCCACTGTCAAGATCACTTTGGGCACAGGCTAGGTAGACAAATGTCTCATCTGGGACAGTGGGAAGAATTCATGGCATACCGGTTTAGCTGAGGATAGCATAACTTTTTATGTTTTTCAGTTAAAATTTATTGTTCTGCAACCCGTTTCCTGTAGAGCTTTAAAGGACGCCTGTAGTGATAACTGCAGGAGGCCCTTCACACAGGCTGCCTGAGGCAGTCTGCACTACCTTGGAGTTCACAAGCCCACTGGCTACCTCTTTTTAATCCTGCCAGAAATTCAATCAGCTTTATTTCCTTCTTATCAGGAAAGATATATAAATTATCTTATTAATTGTTTTCTTTTATGGAATAGATGCAAATCACAGTTTCTTATACAAGAAAGTGAAGAAACGTATAATTTTTCACAAAATAGCACATAATGTTTAAAAGTTGAGCTGGGCATAGTGATAATGCGAGGAATCTCAGTAACTGGGAATCTGAAGCAAGAGGACCACAAGCGAGTTTGGAGAGTAGCCTGGGCTACATAGTGAGCCACTGTGTCTTGAAAATAAAGATCAAGAAAAGGCTGATTCATTTCTTAATTACTGAACTGAGGAAAAATTGACCTTTAAGTTCATTCTCAAAATTAGGTCAAGTAAAAAGATGTATTTGGAATTAAATGTAACAATTCTAATATTTGAAAACATTACTGAAGGGTTTTATGATTTTTAACATTAAAAATACATTTATAGAGAGGAAAACGGTACTCTAATGATGTTTTTGAGTTTAACCTTGAGTGAATAACAACAACAAAATACCCAACAGCTACAACAAAGGCATTTTACGTGCGTGGAAGAGACAAAAGGAAGAGACATTAAGAAACAAATAGGCAACTACTGCACAATAGTCTTTAGTTTTATGATCTTTGTGCCTATGAAAAGATATGGAAGGGCGGCTAGTTTCGACTTCTTCAGGCAAACTGCTACAAGTGAAGGGAGACACATTTTCACATTAACGCAAAGACGCTTCAACTTCTCTCTTTGCAAAATTTCCTTTACACGGAAGAAGACTGTAAATTTCCTTTTCATGGAAGAATATTGTCTGAGCAGCACTGGCCATGCTCGATTGCTGCTGCTTCGCCGTGTGAGAAACTATTCAGATAAGGCTGTATATCAGCACACTTCTCTTATTAATTAGAACTGGTTGAATGAAGAATCATTCCCTTTGGGGTGTGATTAGTAAAACAGCAAACAAACAAAGGAAAGGCATTATGCAAACAATGTCCACTGAATAACACTGAATAAATGACTGCTTTAATAGTCATAGCAACAATAGACCAGGGAAAACAGCGCACCCTTTTGATTTTTAAGCATGTCACACCAAAATATGCTTTTCTAATTTATGGGAAAGAATACCTATAGCTCTATTTTTAGCCTCAGAACGCAACATAGATAGCCAAGTTCTTAAATGAAGCATCTATTTCCTTCACATATGACACACTGTTGTGGATTATATACTCATATTGCAAAGTCAGTGTAGTCACACTTGGCTGCCTCAAGAGGACAAGACTTATAGACTGGCAAGTCAACAACGCCAAATTAAAACACATTTAGATTTACATGAAAATGGTGGCTACAATTCTCAAACACAGGCTATATATAAAACCTCCTAATATCCATATTTATATAAATATGTACATGTGTCAGAGAGGGCTTCAGTCAAATTCAACTGAAGCCAAAATTAACTTCTTGGAAAAGTCTGCCTTATATTCAACTAAACACTCAACACTGCACATTTTATTTTTTTATTTTTTATTTTTGGTTTTTCGAGACAGGGTTTCTCTGTGGTTTTGGAGCCTGTCCTGGAACTAGCTCTGTAGACCAGGCTGGTCTCGAACTCACAGAGATCCGCCTGCCTCTGCCTCCCGAGTGCTGGGATTAAAGGCGTGCGCCACCACTGCCCGGCAACACTGCACATTTTAAAAACAATCATTTATTTTCCTTGTATTCGTTTATAGGAATATTACTTTATATCCACTTATCAATTAACTTCAGAAACGAACAAGGGAGTGGGAAAAAAAGAAGTCTTATAAGATTGCTTAAGTTAATGTTAAGTTAAAGGATATATCACCTGAAAGCAATAAAACACCTAAAATAATGATTCTATGATCATTAATGATAAATTTGCATATATGGAAAAAATTTTTAAAAATATGTAAGGCACAATTCCATGGACCATAAGTGTCCAGGAAGATACGCATCGTCTAGCAAAAAGCTAGGAAAGTGAACTTGTCATGTGCTACAATAATGAAATAAACCATGTTACTGCTTACTAAATTTATGGACTATAGAACCCTCCTTTCACCCCCCCCCATAACTCAACATTTTATTAAAATACACATGTTTCTTAAAGAAACAGATAATTAGTACCCAAAATGGTTTTTTACAATAATGCTTTATTGTGGTATGAATTCACTCAACAACCCAAGCGATTAAAATAAAGTGTGGTTAAAAGCTCACACCTAGGTAAGATCTGGTAAGCACTCATGCGTGTTGCATGGCTTTAATATGAAGATGTATAGTGATGGTTTACCTCTAGGGAAAACAATGCCAGGAGTGGGATAATGGGGAAGAAAAAGAAATGCATGCAATTTATAATATGAGAGCCCAAATGATTTCTGCTGGCGTCACACTGGGATACCTCAGGTAGTCTCAATTGAAGCAGAGATCGGAACGGAAATAGACCCTTTTCTATGCTGTTGCCATCAAGCAAGAATGTGATGAGAATACAAAGCCAAGAATAGCCACAAGCTTTGCCATTCTTATTGGAAGATTAGGTCTGCCATTAATTTTAACCAATCAGGTGCATAATTCCCATTGAAGTTTCTGTTTATCCCATAGAAAAAGTCAGTACCTCGTTAAGGAAATCCCTTTGCTCTTACTGGACTATGTCAAGGGATGAGTCCTTTACCACAAACCCAAGCATGCGGTCCCATGTCTGTGCACTGCTTGCTTCAGCTTATTGTTCCATGAAGCTACCTAGAGAGGAGCTGGGAAATTGCCTTCTTCATTTATATCACCTTACAAGGATTTGTAGCCCAGTGATTATACCTCTCTTTGCTCCCATGGGATCCCAGCAAAACACCAGCAGTTTAAGGATACAGGAAATTGAAGTTTTGTCACCTGCAGAGGCTAAAAAGAAGTATTTGAATTTTTTTCCTCCCATGTTAAGAAAAGATCTCTTGTGTCTGAAAGAAAATTACCTTCCCTTCAGGAAGACACATCTGGAAATATTCTTAAGCATAGTCTAGCAGAATGACTGAGAAAGCTGATACCAATGTTTTGGTGATTTATTGCAAGAATGCAGCTCAGCCTCTAAAGGATGTTTTCTTTCACTCAGCTATTTCTGAGGAGTTGGGATGCAAGTGATAGTCAGAAACACAAATTCTCTTCATGGAAGGGCACTGGCCCCAGACAGTAATACACCGCATCAAAACGGAGATGAAGCCAAATAGCTAGTGTGCTCTGCAGACTTCTAGAAATGCCTCCAAGCTTGGCTTTTAAAGCCAAAATCAGCTACACATTTTCTTCAAATACCCACAATAGAACCCTTATCATGTTATTCATCACAACCTCAAACAGAAGAGTTTTCTGCCATATCCTACGATCTCATACTGTGCAGGCAGAAAATGCTACTACCGCAGAACAACCCAATTTGCCTCCGAAATGAGACTAATAGCAGAACGCCAGTCTATTCTTCTCTTGAAGGCTTGTTAGAGTCTCCATGGGGAAGGAAGTTCCCCTGCTGATAGAGTTGTAGTGTATCAAAGATGGATCATGAGTACAAAGAAAGATTATTTTGTCCAATGAGACACTTCTTACTCCTTTACTCAGGCGACAGCAGTGGCAACTAATTACCCAATTACCACCAATATAAAGTATGTGGAGACAACCAAGGCCATGACGACAGGGATTCAGGGAGCTATCATGACTTGGTAACTATATGTCCCTATTTCTGTAAGAAGTAGCGGAAGACAGCAGAAAGAAAAGGTAGTAAATATTACAACATGTCCGGTTATCAATTCCAAGGTTTTTGTATTGTGAACATAAATATGGAGACTCGATGACAAAAATCAAAGCAAAACAAGGTCTTAGATGAAACTACAGAACACAAATATATAAATAACTCCAAACAATTGGCGGTATAATCCACTGTAATAACTAGATAGATGGAGGAATCACTTCACTGTGTTCTTTAAAATCACAATGTCTTTTCTTTCATTAATAGAATCATTTCCTACCTACACAGCACCATTGCAATCCTTTTAACAAAATGCTCTAGCATTTCAAAAAAAAAAAACCTTATAACTTTAATCTGCAATTTAAGACACTCATTCGAAGGTAACAACAAAACTAACAGATATGCTGAGGTAAGATCCTCACAGTAAAATTTCAAAATAGAATAGGCATAGGAAAATTGAGCCGTATGTAACACTGAAGCAGGAACGGAATTATGCACTCAAGCACAAGATGAAACGAGGGAAACGCACTTGGTGCATCGCAGCTGTCTTCCATTACATATAATTACCCATGCTCAGTCTGAGCCGCCATGGAACAAAGCTCACGAGGAACAATGGGTACTTCCTCCAACTCTTCAGTCTCCTATTTTCTAAAAAGTGGAGGTAGAATTGGAACAACCTGTTTCTGTCTTGAGAACCCCCTTATATTTTGCAAGCTTGCAAAAGTGGTGTGAAATATATTAATCAAGGATGCACTTTTCTCTCCAGTACTGCAGTATGAGGCCTTTCTCTCTTAAAGCAGAAGAAATAATGAAAACTCCAAAGCGGTTTCTAGGGAAAAATCAACACCAAATACACATCGTAGTCTTGATTTTCTTTCTAAGAAATGTTCTGAGGCAACACACGACTCAATGAAATTTAAGTTTAACTACTGATTTCACTAAGTGATAAAACCTCCTCAACATTACAGTCTCAATATTTATAGTTAAAAATCAAATTCATCTGCTTTGCTAATTGCTCAGCCTAACCTAGTATTTAATTAAATTGCTTGAATCTCCCTATAAACCAAAGTTTTTATAATAAAGGTCTCAAATGTTTATATTTGCATTATGGGCACAATAACAATGTTTAAACAAGAAAACTGTTGTTCATGTCTACTAAAGACTCAGGAGAAAGTTCACCAATTAAGGGAGTACCAAGCTCAGTACCCAACACCCACATCTGAAAGCTCTCAACTGTCTTTCACTTGAGCTTCAAGCAATTTGATCCCTGCCTGGACTTGTGGGGCCTTTTGTTTCCTGGGGTACCTATGTTCACAAGTACACACTCACCCAAAGACATACAGGAAAGAATACACATAATTTAAATAAATATAATCTTTTTTTAAAAAGATGTACTTCGTGGGGTACAGAAGAGAATCTACTACAATCACTTTCCTACACCAGTAGAATTTCCAGCTGTATTCTAAATACTTCGGCTGATACCCACAGGTGACTGTCCTTCTCATGCCTCATCAAAGAAACTTTTTTTTCACAGCAGACGGATACTGTACCAGAAAGCCACAACAAGTCAAAATGCAGGGACTAATTGGCCATAGGGGTGTCCAAACCTAACTGATTTCTCTGCAACACTAACTCTACAGCTAAGCTTAGGAAACACCATAGAAGGGAAGCGAGGGAGAGTATAGGAGCCAGAAGACCAAAAGTTGGTTTCAAGATAGTGTCTTCTATACATGAGAGGACAGCTGCACCCAGGAGTTGGTAAGAGTATGGCTGCCTAAAGAAGGCCAGCATTTGACAACACCTGCTGACATGGATGGGGGAATCTCACAAGGCCCAACCCTTAGATGAAGAGCTAGGGCAATTAATGGTTGCTGCATGTAGGCAGGTAGTAGAGAGAACTAAAAGAGAGTGGCTGAGAGAAGAGAGAGGGTAGGGAAGGGGAGAGAGAAAGAGAGGGAGGAGAGATGGGGGGGGGGAGATAGAGAATTAATCAGTCTTGCCAGACATGAACACACTCTGATAGGTTATCCTAGGTGGTCGGCCCCAAACACACCTGTATATGAGCATCGTGTGATTTCACTAAAGTGATTTTTCTTTGCATTTGCAAGGCTACTTAATTTACCGTGTGTGTGTGTGTGTGTGTGTGTGTGAGAGAGAGAGAGAGAGAGAGAGAGAGAGAGAGAGAGAGCGAGAGAGCGAGAGAGCGAGAGAGCGAGAGAGTGAGAGCGAGAGAGAGAGAGAAGTGTATGAGAGGGAGAGACGTTTTCTAACCTCGATTTCAAGATAAAATAAAATAAAAATAAGTTCCTACGTTGGCACTTATTAGTGAGTTCTATATTTTCACATTGTTTCTACAACATGTGTAACAAAGAAAGCTAAATCTGGGGATGTACTGTTCTTTCATAGAGTTGAGTACCATGAAAGTAATTCTGTGTGTAATAACTTTTATGTCAAGGAAGAATTGATAAACATTTTCATGTTTTCACATCTGACTATTTAAATATCCAACTGGGATATGGGCCTTAAGAATTTCTGTATCCAGCCACCTAAAGTAAGATAAACCCATGTGCCACTGAAACATCGTGTTCCTGAAGCTTGGGTATATTAAAAATCAGAACAAGAAAGAAAAAAAGCCATCTCCATTTGGTTTAACTTCATGACCACCAAATTTGGACAGGAGAGGTTTTCTGTGTCACTTGCTATGCTATGGACAATAAGGAAGTCAAGGAGAGTTTACGTCTCTCTGGACCACACTTTATTGCAATCCTTTCTTTTATGCTCTGAGCCATATTCCCTACGATCTCCCTGATTTTTGAGATTTGTGATTACACGTGCCCTAGCCTGGGGAGTTTTCTGACTTTTAATGCATCCATGCTTCCATGACTCCTTCTTCTGTGCACACCCTCTGCTTCTTCTCAGCCCATCCCCCACCTGACATTCTAGTAAGAAGACCCAGTCCTGGGGGAACAGAGACAACCTTCCCTCAACCAGCTGTGTGCTTAGATAAGGAAGTAATTCCCAAGGAAGCTGAGTTTGGGGGACGGCATGATGTCTAATTTGACGAATCTCGTCTGGTCTTTCCAACCCGGCTCCCCTTTCAACTTCCTCTGTTGCAATCCAAGTCTATCCTGGAATCCTAGAAGGCTGCAAAGGGACAAAAGAACTATCTTTTATTATTATAAGGTTTATGACCTTCCCTCTGATGTTTGATATTTGGGAAGGTTAAGTTTCATTTTGTAACAAGGACCTGCCTTCATGACCCAGAGGTTATATTAAGAAAGCAGAATGAGGGACAAAACCTACTTGGCTTCAAATACAGCCTTCAGGGGTGGACACGGGGGAGGACTGGCTGTTCAAACGCAGGCGAGTTTCCATGTTGTAACACTGACATTATCAGTAAACTCCATGGACAAATCAAGGCATTTGTCCTTCCAAAGTCTTAATTAATTCAAAAGCTGGAGTGTAAGAAGATCAGGAATTTCCATGACACTGGGAATTCCAAAACACTGCTTTTCACTTCCAAATCTAAAGTTGACAAATATTTAAAATCTGTGGTGAAGAAGGCTTGGAACAAACATATCTTTGCAGGATTTACCTCTTCTAATTGAAGATTTGACTCAAAATTGTAAATAAAAGCACTGAAAATCTGCTTCCATTTTTACCTCAGAAAATGAGTGGCTGGAAATCAGGGAAAGGCCTCTACCAAGCAGGTAACTGACTCTGATTTCCTCTGTCTTCCTTTATGAGGTAAATATTAAAAACACTAACATCCTGTTATATTTACGTGAATTCATTTCCCCTGCCCAAAATAGTCTGAAAGGAAATACCGAAAACTTATCTCGCCTCTATATATTAAACTGCTAAATTTAAGGCCCCAGATCAGTCAGTCTGTCTTGTCTTCCTCCCAGGCCCCACCCCCAACTCTCCAAGGAAACTCAGGTAGCTTTGTGGAAGAGAGGGGATTTATTGTGCCACCGTACTTAGACCTCCCTCTGGAGATATCCCATTTTATCCTATCTTTTACTTCGAAAAGAAAATAGATGAGCTGGCTAAACTGCTAGATCTTACTTCTGGACTCTCCACAGATTTCAGCCCATGAATTGAAATCCTAGCTGAAACAACATCAAAGGCACGGATTCCCGTCTTCAGGCCCAGGGATGGTCTAGGAGAGTATTTTACTACTTGTGACATGCTGGGGGCCAAAGAAACCTCTTCTAACACATGAATAAATTAAAAGCTAAAAAGATATTCCTAATGCTGAAGACAGGTAATGGACATAATATGAAATTAAGAAAAAAAAAACAGTGAATTCAAAAATGGATACTTATTATTATGTATATTTCTGAGATTAGTCAGGTAAACATTGATACATGCTTTCTAGTGTTGAAAGATAAAAAAATAAATGCATGAATGCATGCCTTTCCAGGTTATTTTGTTTTCAGTTTATTCTTCTGGGCTAATACTTGTGTTGGATGGATGTCTCTTCAGCTGTGTTACTGAGCACACGAATCAACACTGTGCCTAGTGCAGATGATTTATTCTGTCTGAGAAAAGATCTACTAATCAAGCCAAGCTCATCTAACTCACAACCCTTTAGCCTCATGTCTTAAGGATCGAAATTTTACATGTACATCGCAACTGGCCCAACAGTGATGATTTTATATCAGTTATACAATGAAAAAAAATTCCTTGAAATGAAATAACTTGTCAAAAGTACAAGTCTAAGGCATTGGTCCAAACTCAATGTATCCTTGCAAGTTACACAGAATTCACCAA